>NC_143585.1:59089876-59412595 GCF_048544385.1 Mastigoproctus giganteus | reverse complement strand
TTTAATATAACTGGATAGATCCCATCCACCCCGGAAATATATACTATCATTGAATTATATTAAATAAAGTTAAATTATAATGAATGAATAAATAAATAATTAAGCAGTCATTAGAGACAGCGACATGCAATTCCTCCATATGAAGCTGAAATACATCCAATATTTTAAATTAAATAAAATATAAGCCAGTAGTATGGCAAAAACTGTAGAGCGAAATTAACATAAAATAACCCAAATAAACAATCAAACGAAAAGAAAGAATAGATATAATTAGTAGCCCATAAACCCTTGTATAATTTCGAACTTTAAATCCAATTAAAACTATACAAAATTTAGAATAATGCCAATTATTTAATTTAGCGGTACCCGCCCGAGAGGCACCAGTTCCGAAAGACGTGAAATGGTTTATGGGCTACTATTTATATCTATTCTTTCTTTTCGTTCGATTGTTTTTTTGGGTTATATTTATGTTAATTTTCGCTCTACAGTTTTTGCCATACTACTGGCTTATATTTTATTTAATTAAATATTGGATGTATTTCAGCTTCATATGGAGGAATTGCATGTCGCTGCCTCTAATGAATGCTTAATTATTTATTTATTCGTTTCATTATAATTTAACTTTATTAATATAATTCAATGATAGTATATATTTCGGCTTCATATGGAAGAATTGCAAGTTGCTGCCTCCAATGAATGCTTAATTATTTATTTTATTATAATTTAACTTTCGTCAACATTTAATATAATTCAATAGTAATGGGTCGATATGCTAAATTAGCAATGCCTGTGCCACCATCTATTTTCCTTTTTTCTTCTATATAAGCTGATTCAGCTTACAGTATGTCAGTGGTGTGGCTCTGCTCTAGAGTGCTGTCTGTTCTATATTTTATTTTTCGCTGCATAAGGACCACCGCCGTGCAAATCCTCTGCATTGGTGGATCGATCGGAGGAGGGAGGGTGAATTGGTACTTTGATCTTTTCACCATGGCGACGATTTGTATAGCGATTGAAATGCAGCGATTCCATGACCATTATTGGCCTCGTGGTCCTCTGTCGATATGGGGCATGATGGTCAGTCTATTTTAATTTCATTTATTTTGATTTTGTTATCGTTTGGTAGTTCCTTTAACCCTCTTTTTGGTGAAATTTCACGTCTTTCGGAACTGGTACCTCTCGGGGGGGGGGGGGGGGGGGGTACTGCTAAATTAATAAATAATTAGCATTATTCTAAATTTTGTATAGTTTTAATTGGAATTAAAGTTCGAAATTATACAAGGGTTTATGGGCTACTATTTATATCTATTCTTTCTTTTCGTTCGATTGTTTTTTTGGGTTATTTTTATGTTAATTTTCGCTCTACAGTTTTTGCCATACTACTGGCTTATATTTTATTTAATTTAAAATATTGGATGTATTTCAGCTTCATATGGAGGAATTGCATGTCGCTGCCTCTAATGAATGCTTAATTATTTATTTATTCATTTCATTATAATTTAACTTTATTTAATATAATTCAATGATAGTATATATATATATTATTTTGCTTAAATAATGTTGGTTTTTTTAGGAGCATTAGCAATTAAGGCCATATTGCTCCGGGATATGCAGTAGTCATTCCTTAACCTTTCCACATCCTACGTATTTGGTGATGACGGGCTCGAACCCTGGTCTAATCAAGAAGCATGTGCTACGCACTGCTGCTCCTTCCCACCTGGCTACGGAGGCACCTCCTAAATAATGTTGTAAATCATAGTAAAGAAATAGCTTTAAGTCTTAATCATATACGTTAGTTTATTTTTGTATTTATCTCAATATTTAAATAGTTATACCTTATTAGAAATAGAGTTGGACCTCTATATAATGAAATCGATCGTTCCCTTTAAAAAATTATTAAACAGAAATTTTGTTATAAAGAAATAGGACCTTTTCAACAGTGAAAAAAAAAATACCATAAATTCAGAAAAATAGTAATTTAAGATGGGAAATAAATCAGAAATAAGTGGGAATGAATAAATTTTCTAACATTTTAAAACAATTAATTTATTAATACATAAATATTAAGAAATGATGCGCACAATATATTTGTACTTTTAAGAATTATGTCATAAAATATTTGGTTATTTTTTGTTGTATACTGTTCATAAAAATGCTCGCATTTGTTTAAACACTCAAATATATTTTCTGTTACATTTTCTTCCCACTGAAGGCCTCAACGCAGAGTTTCAAATACTGCCAACATTTCTTGTTTGGAAGGTTTAATTGCTATTGCCCTCATTCCCTTTGTTGCCCTCATTTTCATTCAACTAATCAACGGTATTGTCACTAGTTTTTTAAATATCCTTCAAAATGTTGGAGTCACTCGGATATTCAGCTACTAATCGACTACTCAGATATTCCTCTAGCTCAGAATAATCACCTGAGAGGGCATAAATTCAAATTGAGGAAAGACAGATGTAGGATAGACGTGCGGAAATTTGTCTTTAGCCAGCGGGTGGTTGGTTGGTGGAACAGACTTCCATCCCTTGTGGTGGAGGGTGATAGCCTAAATAAGTTTAAGGCTCAGCTGGACAGGTATTTTGAACGAACAGAGGGGTGAAGTGGAAGTGGTTTTTTTTTTTTTTTTTTTGGCTGATGCTGCATAAGCTTGCTTTCTTGCATCAAATGCCTCTACTAATGCTAATGCTAATGCTAATGCTATTCAGCTACTAATCATTATCGACTCCTTATTTCTGCTAACCTTCTATCACTTATGGCATTTTGTGTAATTTACGAATCCATCTTCCCATTTTTTTTAACAGACCTATGAGTTTGTCAAGAACAATTTCTCCACTGATCAAACCTTGCTTGGAAGTCTTCCCAAGGTTGTTCAATGTCTTGTAGTAGTTCATCCCTCTCATCGCTGTTAATTGCAGTTTTAGCAAATCCTGCTTTTGCGAAACAATTCTTTATCATTGTTTCCATCACGACTCCACACTTTCGTCAACTCTAATATGCGCATCTGCAAATCCATAACAGAATCTATAGGTTGGTTGGTTGGTTTCTATTCTCAGTATAATTTTTTTCAGTATGCACCTTGGCTATTTTCAAATCCTTGGCCCGTTGGCTGCAGTTCACACCAGGTATTCAGAGGGAGAAAACAAGCTTCACACTTGTAAGTTTTGAAATTATTGATTGAACGTGGGCAGGGCACTTGTCGACAATCAAGGTGATTTTTCTATTTCCTTTCGTCATCTTTTTATCGAAATTTGAAATCCATGTGTTCAAAATTTTTTTTCAAAACTGTTGCTTTCCAATGGGTACAGTCTTCTTCAGTTGTAACTCCACTTTCATCAGAAATAACTTTTTCGAGTAAGCCATGGTGCTCTACAAATTTTTCCAGCCAACCAGAACTGATTTAGAATGTTTCATGCCCCAGAAAAGATGCGCACTCTATAGCCTTTTCTGTTATTAATGGTCCTGATATTGGCACGTTTCGATCTCAAATCAACTTCACCTACTTAAAAACAGCTTCATCTACCTCTTCATACAGGCATAATTTCGCACGCTTCCAACTCAGTTCTGTTTCCTCAAACAGTTTAAAAATCGAAACAGTTAACACACTACTGGCAGGAATACCAAATTTTAAAGCAATATCTTTTTTTTTTAATGCCCCGATCTACACTATTAAGCATCTCTGCTTTTTGGGCACCTCAACTTACTGTTATTCTTCAGTTGTGATGCAGGCCTAACTGCAAGTATTTTACAGGCCAGGGGAGAATGCAGTGTTTGTGTGGTTAGTAAATATTTGTTAGTATATATAAAGTAATGCAAGTTATTTCCAATCTCGGCCAACCACATTTGCTCTTCCACTCATTTCCATTCACTCTCTTTCTTTCAGCAAAACTGCCATTTATTCCCTTTTACAATAATTCCTAATTCACTCAGTGCGCAATCTATTCATTCTGTCTTTCATTCTCATTCACTCATTGTACATTGCATCCTCTTGCTACCAGCTTACTGATATTTTTCAGCTAATCTGCTTCCCTGGCTGCTTGTATATCTTCCTCCCCTATATGGTTACTTATTTGATGTGGGGCCCCAGGTTCCTACATATGGCAGGGTAGTCCTGGGGAGTTTTGTCATGTCAGGTTTCTGTCAGGGTGCAGAATACTGCTATCTGACAGTTTTGAAGTCATCGTCTGGGCATGGTGGGAAACTTGGGCAATTTTAACTATAGATTATTGTTTAATTGCTGGAGGGCTGAATTGCCATTCTTTGGATTGTTCTGCGCATTTCAAATACTTTCTGTGTGAAAAATGTAAAGGCTTTATAATTTTCCTCCTTAATGATGAACAGATGTTCTTCTCTCCTGGGAATGGGGCCAATCTGTCCTATTACCTCTGTTCTGGGGATGTCATATATTATACATTCATATAGAATGTGTGCCCAGTCTTCACTCTCGCCACAGGTGCAGTTTGGATCATCAGTCAGCCCTAAGGAGGTTAGTTTCGCCTTTAGGGAGCCATGACCTGTCAATATAAATGTTGTAAAAAGCCCAGGAGCATACCACTTAGGTGGCTTTGGGCTAACCATTGACACCCATGGCGGAAACCGTTTGGTAACCAGACCTCTGGTTTCCTGCTCCCCACTTTGTTTGCCATAGTTCATGGAGCTTTGTGGATATTCTTTTTCTTTCAGTATTGAAGGTGTTGGTTGTATCAAGGACTATCCCCAGAAATTCTGTGAGTATGCCCTGTTTAAATCTATAATACAAGCCTCTTTTGGCTACTTCTAGGTAAAGTGGGAGCTGTAGCGCAGGTGTGCTTACTGTGCGACATGCTCTGGTAATATAGTGAGTAGTATTGTCTTTTGTATCGATTCTAATTTATTCCTATTTCTTACTATGGCCGAGCGGGTGAACCACGCACAGGTTCCATAGGTGATAACAGGTAGGAACATTGCACAGTATATGATTGCCAGGGTCTTTCTTTTGAGTCCCCAGTCTGCTCGACTGATCCTGGCAATCATACCTGCATAATTTCTCACTTTCTTCGCCAAGTAGATCAAATGGGGGTAAAAAGTTAATTTTGAATCAAAGACCACTCCAAGATATTTTAGTTCTGTTACCATTTTTATAGTGGTTGTGTTAATTTTGATTTGTGGACATCTTCTTATGTCCAAATTGCCTTTTAGAAATATTTGTTTGGTTTTTTCAGGTGATATTTTGAACATGTGCATTTGATCTTTGCTCTATAACCACTCGCATGTTACCTTTTACAAGAAAAATCATGTCATCTGCAAAGGCCAGGCTTTCTACAGCCCAGATCCAAGGCCAGAAATTTGTCCAGAACAATTTTCCAGAAGAAAGGGGCAAGGATTGAACCCTGCGGGCAGCCTTTATTCACATGGCATGTCAATTCTGGAACCTTGTGCATACTGAGATACTTCTGTCTTTAAAGTAGCTGTTTATTACCTTACAGAAGTTTTGTGTGGCATTTGCCTGGCAAAGTCTCCTAAGGACACTAGGCCACCAGAGTGAGTCAAATGTCCCAACAAAGTCAATGGAGATTGCCAACATATATTTCTCCTCTGAGTTTTTAACTGTTGTTAGTAGGCGGTGCATGGCATCCTCTGTAGAGCCTTGCTTAAAACCATACTGACAGTTGCTATGTAAACCTGCTTCTGTGTAATACTGAGCTAATCTGCTATATATCAGTCTTTCATATATTTTCCCTAGTACAGGGAGTAGGGATACTGGTCTATCACTGATTTGGGATCAGTAGGGAGTTTTTTAGGATTTTTGAGAATTAATCTGAACACTGCTTTATTCCATATTTTTGGGAATATACTTTCTATCATACAGTTATTATATAGTGCTATTAACTTATCTGGTGCTATTTCTGCTAATTTTTTGATAACCTCAACCTCTAAGAGATAAAAACCTGGGCATTTATTTTCTTTGGTTTTAGATAGAGCTATTTTTAAGTCTTGCGTAGTAAACAAAGGTTCAATATTGATTGAACCTTTGTTTACTACGCAAGACTTAAATTATCGTATTTAGTGTTTTCTTTTATAATGTCTAGCTGGGTGGGGGATTGATTCCCAGTTTCAGTCAGAATGATACTGTCTAGGATGTAGGTATTCTGGCTCTTTACAGAATCTACCCAATACAGGGTTGGGGTTCCATCTGGTTTGACAGTAGTTTCTAAGACATCTCCTCTTGGCAGCTTGTTGGTCACAATTCTGTAGACAACTCCCCAAAGGTTACTGTTTCCAGTAGTTCCCAACAAGTGCCTCCAGCATTCCTTTTTCTTGTCTTTTATGAGGGCTGTATACTGATTCCTGGGAGTTCTATAAGAATCTCTCAGTGCATCCACCTCATTTTGTGGCCAAGATGTTCTGGCTCTTTGAAAATTTCTCCTCACCTGGTGTACCCTACTTCTGAGTATAGTCAGTTCGGGGCACCACCAGGGAACTGCCTGCTTCCTTGGTTTTTCCGTGGGATAGACAGGGTTGCTGTTTCTGTTAAAATGTTTGTCATAAAATGTTTTTCCTGCAAAAACAGGAAAATGAGTGGTCTAGATCAGGTGCCTGATCTAGACCACTCATTTTCCTGTTTTTGCAGTTCAGCTGCTATATGTTCTGTAAAAATCTGCCAGTTTGCCTTTTTAAGATTATACCTTTTGATATCCAACAGAGAGTGTTGAGTTGTTTGTAATTTCCTGTTTAGTTTGAAGGAAATGGCTCTATGATCTGATGTGGTCCAGGCTGGCTGGACACGCCAGTCTGTAATTTTATAAGCTATTGAATTGGTGGCAAGAGTAACATCAATGTCACTCTCCCACATAGTACTGCTAAAAGTTGGGAGGTTATTTGGTTGGTTTAGCACTTGAAAGGGTGAAGTGGCTATATAGTCCGAAAGTATCTGGCTGTTGTGTGTGTGCCTGCTCTGCCTTCCGTACTGCTATGCTATATGGGTGACCAGCAGTTGACATCAGCACACACACTATGATATTTGCAGTATGTAGCAAGTTTGTGACTACTTGTAGGTATTCAATAGTTGGATTTATATCTTCACCTGGTCTGGAATATAGTGAAATAATGTAAAACTGTCCTACAGCACTGGTGATATGGGCACACACTCCCACTGGGGAGAAGAGGTGACCCACCTTTGTGACTGAGGAGGGAAGCACAATTTGTATTTTCTTATCAACTTTTTTTCTTTTGTCTTCTTTTCCTTTCTTTCTTTCTTTCTTTTGCCAGTGCTGCAGAAGCACTGTGGCTTCCTTGCATTATATGGCTAATACTAATATACTAAACAGGCAGGATAGCCATGACCAGCTGCTGTTTGTGAATGGCCATACTTTTGGCATTTAAAACACAACAGTGGATTTAGAATGTAAATTCTCACTGGCCAGTTTAAGTAGCCTGCCTTAATGGTACCTGGAGGCCGTGGTGTGTTGAACGTTATAATGAGCGCTGGAGTAGAAAAGAGATTCCCATCTTTTCGCATCAATATTTGCTTGAGCAGATATTGATGCAAAAAACGAAGAGGATGGAATTTTATTGATAATTTCTTCATGATTAGAGATCTTACAACGTGACCTTTTAATTCAGAACAGATTTCTTCTTTAGACACATATGAAGAAGATCCCACTCTGATACGACACTGCATGAAGAGTTCAGAGCTTTACAATGATAGTTATACCATATAAATGTGGCTTTCAGAATTTGCTGGGCATGTTTTGGACTTGTAGCTTCAACTGTCTCTAGAACGCAGCCCTTCAATGAATTTTGCAGATCCTGCCAACCAATCTAAATCCTTTCTGGATAAAGGGTGACATTTTTCCGATTGCCTGCTTTCCAGTGGTGGTGGCTCTTTTTACAGAAGTGTTGTCATTATCATTTTATTGATGGCGCCTTGTTGGGCCACCCACCAGAAGAAGATGGATTTAGATAACTTGTGAGAATAAAATAAATAAAATAAAAATTTCTGATGCACCCACGATGGAGTCCTATTAGAGGATGCTCATTTGCAAACTAGTAGTTACTGCATACACGAATGGGATCGCTTCTTGATTAGACCGGGGTTCAAGCCTGTGACCACCAAATACGGATGATGCGGAAAGGTCAGGAAATGACCACCGCATATCCCCGGAGCAATATGGCCTTAGTTGCTGATGCTCCTTAAAACCAAATAACAACAAACAAACAAACAAATGGGATGCCAAGTTCACTTAGGGCATCGTACCACAATTTCTAATAGGCTTTGACCTGTCCCAGGACCAAATGGAGGGAGACCTACTTAAATGCAGTTGACCCTAATGATAAGAACCACCTGCTGAATGATCTCAGTTGGTTCAGTATCGAAAGTGGTGCAATAGGATTGGGCTCCTCATTCACCAGGATCCCCTCTTTCTGAATTTCTGTGGGTTGCTGCGTGTGATGTATGGTTGCACACGCTGGATTCGAGTGATGTAATCCTGAAACCAAGGTAAGGGTGTTGGATCCCAGTGGTGCTAATCTGTAAAGCCTGCAGCTTTGCTGGGAAGTCCCCTCACCACCTACAGGTACCCACATCAAGGGAACATGGCATTGTGAGCTTAATGTGTCAAGGTCAAAGTGTGTAACATGGTACATTGCCATCTGAGGATGGAACCATGCAAGTTATAGCTTGTACAGAAGTTGCTGATCGACAGACAACAAAATGAAGAGGACAGAATTTTATAGGTAATTTCGCCATGATTACAGTTTTGCAATTATGTTGCCATGTACTACAGCATGTACAATAATGAATAAAATCTCAAAGATATCCTCTATCACTTGGAACCAGTTTCAAATTTGTATCAAGCAATAACATTTTACTTTTGTAAAGGAGGTTTGTGGACCCCAAGTACATCTGAAAAAACACTATGTGATGCTTAACATTACTTTCATAATTGCTTTAGTGACAGCAATGTCCAGTTTTTTGACTGGGGAATAATAATGATAACCTTCCATTGCTGTCACATACCACTTTCATTTGGCAGCGAGAAATGGTGATTGTTTAAGTAGCTACATATGAAGTTTGTTTGTGTGCCTTGCAATACTGTTTGATATTTTCCCTGGGGTATTGCACTGATTGTGTGCTCATTTTTGAAGCAATTAAATTTTTTGCTGTTCGTGGCAGGGTTGTATCAGAACTTTAAAAAAGGAAGGAGGTTTAGACCCATTGGATGGGGGAGAGATGATCTAATTATCCATAATGCAAGTGAAATTTCCAAAATGAAATCGAAACAAAGCTATATATTCATTTTTAGTAAAAATTAAAAGTGTGTAACTAATAAAAGTTTTGTTATTCATTAAAAGTTAATTAATTGTGACATATGTATAATGATAATCAATAAAAACTTTGGGGGTAAACAACCAGTTACAGTGAATTTCATTTTTCCAAATTACTGGCTCCATGGAACTCTGCTTTACAGAGATCCATGGAGGCCTCCACATAGTGGACACTTTCTTCTGAGAGGTTTCACTGTACAACACTTGTTTCTTTACATCAAGTCATTGTGCAAACAATGACTTGATGTAAAGAAAACACAAATGATCTAAATTTCATTGTTTCTTTGACAAAGACTGGAAAACCAAAATCTCAAGGGAAAGAAATTAAAATATATACTCTGCATATCTTAGAGGAATAATTTATTCACAGAGCAAGATAACAAACTGAAACCAACTGTATAGGAAATTACATGTGCTGTGCATATCATATGCAAAGCAAGGCATTTTAATCAAGGCTAAACTATCATTTTCATTCAAAACTCGTTAAAAATATATATCTTTGGAAATAATAAAAACTTGCAGCAAATTTATTGATTTATTTATTTTACTGAGAAAATAAAGAAATCCACAAAAGATAATTATGTATTAATTATAAAGATAATTAATACACAATTATCTTTTATGGATTTCTTTATTTTACCAAAAGCATATTACCGAAATAATACTGAAATCAGGAATGAAATTATAATTTCAGTATTATTTCAGTAATATGCTTGCAAGTAACACAAACAACTGAAATTTCAACAAAAGAGAAGCTTCTAAGAAAATTTTAAAAGAGCCATTTTTTCATAAATTTTGCAAATAAGTGTAAGTTAGCACATAAATATTATTAAAAGAAGGGAGAAAAATTATCTTGTTACACAATGAACTTTAAAAAATTATTTAAAAAATAGAGAATTCAATACAAAAAAGAATACAGAATTTGCAATGGTAATGTGAAAAACAATAATTACTTCATAAATATTTAATTTGTGGAACTATTGTAATTTTTACATTATGATTACAAAAGATTAACACTAAAACCAATTTAACAAGAGACATTTAAAATCCAACCCCTGCTCAAAAAAAAAAAAAAAACATTTAAATAGTTATGATTAATTTAAATACAATTATATAATTTTTACTCACTACTGCTGGATGGAATAGGTCCCCATGTTACAGTGTATACAGTTTGTTTATGGTAAGTACTTGAAATAGCTGGGGGTCTAAAATCAGAAAGAAAAGTGCTTAGGTATCACAAAAACATTTACTATGAAAATGCAAAAAAAAAGAAAAAGATAAATAAAATAAAATGCAGGCAAATATGTACAAGGCAATTCAAAAATAAGTAAATCATTTGAAATGTTTCGGAAAAAAAAAAAAAAAAAAAAAGATAAATAAAATAAAATGCAGGCAAATATATACAAGGCAATTCAAAAATAAGTAAATCATTTGAAATGTTTATGAAACACTAACCATGTATGTGATGTAAAATTCTCAAATACTAAATGACAGATAAAGTGGAATTTTTTTTTTCTTTAATTTACTCTAAATGTAATTTCTGTTATATCTTCCAAGGGAATATGTTGTGAAAATTACCTTTTTTTACAAAGCGATCAATACATGAAATACAGGATTCAGTAAATGAAAATTGAATAGCTACATTCTGATTTTTAAACTTAGCTTAGCATAGCATTTTAAAAAAAATGAGCAAAATGCTTTATTCAAGACAAGAGAGGACATTCAAACAGACTTTCTGCAAGTGGGAGATAACCTGCCTAGTTACCAGCTTAAATGCACTTAGTTTTTGGATCCTTGCATCGGAAATTTGTGATCCTCCATTCAGTCATCATGTGGATGACATAGCCATCCACCATCCATATATTTAAACCTGCTTCTCGTGATTGGTATTTGAACACACAGGAACATAGCACTCCCAGTGCAAACTAACTCACAGTTTATAAATGATTTCCAATGAACTGTGGGCCAGCAGTCTAAGTAATTTGTGTGCAAACTGATCAGATGACAACAGCCAACCATGGAATCACTCTAGTCACAATTTCAGAGTGTGGTAGACTTGTTCACTGTGTTATTATCAGTTATTTTATTCAGATCTTTATTTCCATATCAAGCTTTGATTATGGAGTTCAATGTTCCCATGTAATAATGTGGTTGCTGTATCACACTGTAAAAGGTGACTTAGTGCTGAGAGTCAAGCAACTGTTAGAGTGGATTAACGAATGTGTAAAATTACAAACTAAATACGGGAAGTGGGGGGGCTCAGCTATTTTAGGCCCAGAGAATGAGTGGGAGGGGACTATTGATGAAAGTTACAGAAAAAGGGGAAATTAGCTTAGTGAGACTGCTTTTCCAAAAGCTTATGCTGGCTTTTGACACTCCTGGAAATAAATAATTCTGAAGATGGGAAAAAAAAAAAAAAAAACCAAGTTGAAGCTGACAGTATTGGATATAGTGACTGTGATTCTGCTACAATCAAACATTGTAAAAAAAAAAAAAAAAAAAAAAAAAAAGTTTTTCGTGAATATTCCTAAATCATGATAATGATGTGTAGTAAACTTAGAACAATCACAACTGAATCAGAATCATTAATGACACTAATAAATAACCTTCAATTGAAAAATCTTATGTATCATTTGATGGTTAAATTTTTTGCAAATATTTACTATCCTGAACATATTTTGCAATAATAATATTCCATGATATACAAGCGCCTCCCTAGCCAGGTGGGCAGGAGCAGCAGTGCGTAGCACACACTTCTTGATTAGACCGAGGTTCGAGCCCGTTCCCACCAAATATGGAGGATGCGGAAAGGTCAGGGAATATGGCCTTAGTTGCTAATGCTCCTAAAAACCAAATAACAAACAAACAAACCATGATATACTATTTGAACAAAAATTAGCATTGTCCTAAATTTCCTATGTTAAAAGTAGTGATTCTGTATTTTTACTGTAATAAAATGCGGTGCAGTTATTATTTTGGAGAATAGTAAAAATCTAAGCACATAGTGAACTCTGTCAAATTCCTGAAGGAAACAGAGATAATAATCCTGAGATGTTTTGTGGTATTTCTTGTACCACACCTTTAGTGACTGAATTACTGTCCTCATTATAGTGAGTGTGTGAGTGGGAAGTTGAAATGTAATAAGGATGAAAATTCATTTACTGAAGTTAGTTAGTTATTTGGTTTTTAGGAGCATTAGCAACTAAGGCCCTATTGCTCCGGGATATGCGGTTGTCCTTCCCTGACCTTTCCGTATTTGGTGGTGACGGGCTCGAACCCCGGTCTACATCAAGAAGCGTGTGCTACGCACTGTTGCTCCTTCCCACCTGGCTACGGAGGCGCCTTTCATTTACTGAAGAAGTGGTAGATGAAGTACCACAAAACCTTTGAGAATTCTTTGTATTCCTTTAAAAAAATTAAAGACAGATGATTACACTCTACACAGGTTGAAATATTTAGATTTTCACTATTCTCCATCATAATTTACTTCTGCACTACACTGCTAAAAGAACAACTTAGTTACTAATTTTCAAGAGAACTTTCTTCAAAATGTCAGTAAAGAAAGATGCAAAGTACTTATTCAATTCATCCACAACATCAGCTGAGTTGTCTCTAAGACTTTCCTACACCCAGTGCACAAGGGTCCAATTTGATTAACTGTCTCCATTCTTTGTGTTCTTAGCTAATGCTTTTTCATATGCAGCCTTGGCCTCCCTGACCTTATTTGTGGTAATATTAAAGATCGACTTGTACCTGTTGTAGGCTTCAGTACTTTTCATTACTCTGTAGCTGTCCCATACTATCTTTTTCTGCTTTATTTGACCATATTCTCACCCCTAATACTTTTTCTAGTATGCTAATACAAATTATAATCATCTAGTGTATTTAAAAATATTCTTCCCACTGTGAGTTTCCCTCCCAGTTATTCCAACCTGGGACAGATAAAGTCACCCAAAATAAGACATTCACAACCAGCATCTTAAAAAGTAGATGACAATGTTGAAAAAAGTCACAAGTCAGGGTTAAATTTGAAAGTGTCTGCAATTCTGCCCAGACATAATAAGTGGGAGTAATGTCAAGAGCCTTGTCGATCAATTCAGCCTTGGAGGAACCGTGAAAGGCTCATGGGGCAGAATTTTTCTCAGTATGATCTGTGTTTGTTAACAGGAGAGACTGCTTCTACAGCTATTGGATACACTCAAATAGAAAGGGTGCATTTGGGCAGACAGTGTTGGGTATCGCTTCTCGGCCTTTTGGCTAAGATCAAAGTGTAGTATCTGTTCTCATCAGCCTATCTGATACGGGCCCCATCGGGACTCAAGATATTAAACTGATTTTTGAAAGGCGGGGCTGCTGTAAAGGGATAAGAATTTTTTAATCTTTAACATATTCTTCGTTATTTAACATAGTAAATTATGTTTTACGGAGATATTAAATAGGTTTAGTAGCGTTCGTCAGCTTTTTATTTTGAATTTAACCGGCGATTTTTGGAAGTTATGACTCCCAGTGTTGGCACCAATATTGTTGAACTGGTCACCACATCGTAGTCGATAAGAGATAGCTTAACGTATATATATCTCAAACTGATAGCGAAGGTATAAAGTAAAACTAGATAGCGTAATACGAAGCAGTGTATTTGTTACCTTATTATAGTATTATCAATTAATCAAAAATATTATTCTTATTAAATTTCATTGTTAATTAAATTATATTTAAACAGAAATCATGACCCAGACCAGAGCTGCAAAGCAAAGATCACAGACTACCGAGAAAAGAATATGCTGGTCCCAAAGGAACTAATTATTGTTGATGACTCTATTGTCAGGGAAACGGGGAATATAATATGTAAGAAAGATAGGTGGAACAGGACCAAGGTATGTCTGCCAGGGGCAAAAGTTGATGACGTTGTAGAGCAGATATCATCTTTTCAGGGCACAAAAGGTGATATTTTTGTACACGTTGGAACTAATGACATTAAGAGTAAGAGATCTGCAGAGTTACTCAACAAGTACTGGTCAATGTTGAAAAAAAGTTGCGAGTTAGGGTTGAATGTGAAAGTGTCTGCAATTCTGTCCAGACACGATAGGAGGGAGTATATGATGAGAGCCCTGTCAATCAATTCGGCCCTGGAGAGATTGTGCAAGGCTCAAGGGGTATAATTTTTTTCAGCCTGGTCTGTGTTTGTTGACAGGAGAAACTGCTTCTACAGGGATGGGGTACATTTAAATAGAAAGGGTGCAAAATATTTGCTGATGCTATCAAGGTAGTGTTAGGTGGGTTGGAAAACTGCTAGATTGGTGGGATACACAGACGAAAAGAGTAACAATAGCCACAGGCAGACGTGAAAGTGATTTTTGCACTGCTTTTAATGGAACAAGCAGCAGCCTGGAAAATAAGATGCTAGGGATTTCAAGGACTGCTGGCAGTCATCATGGAACAAAAATACATGGGCTGTGTTATGGTAACTAAGAGTAAGAACAGGTGCATGTATACTTGCATGTACACCAATACTAGGAGCACACTTAAAATGAATTTGAATTGCTGTTCAAGACATAAAATGTAGACATTGTTGGGATATCAGAGATGTGGTGTCACTCAGATATAAGGGATGCAGAATTTGAATATGGAAAGTACAATATGTATAGAAAGGATATATATATATATATATATATATACAAAGGGTACTAGGAAAGTTTTGCAATATGACGCAACAATGAATCACAGGAAGCTGCTTGTTGCTGCATGTTGAGACATGTTCATACGTGCATAGTAGCCGCCGCGCCAAGTCGATGGGCTCAGTTATTCATTAGTAGTGAGAGTGTAAAGTTCTTGCGATGGCATCGTGGTCACGAAATAAGATAAGGACAGTTTTGCGGTACAATTTCGTGCGTGGTTTAACCATAGACCAGTGCTTAGAAGAAATGACTCTTGCACTAGATGATGATTGTCCACATCGTACAACGATATTCAGGTGGTATAGAGAATTCCAAAGGGGAAATTTCACTCTGGAGGATTCTGAGAGGCCGGGAAGGCCACGAACGTCAGTTACGGAGGAAAACGTTACTGCTGTGAGGAAAATGCTTGACGAAAACAGGCGAGTGACCTACCAACAGATAGAGGATACTTTGGGCCTAAATGCACCAGCAATTCGTTCGATTCTGCAAGATCATTTGCACGTGAAGAAACTTTGTTCTCTCTGGGTGCCGCATCAACTGACTGAAGAGCAGATGACACGACGTGTGACTTGGTGCCGGGAGATGTTAAAAAAGTTTGATAAGGGACAATCTCAGTATGTGAACAACATCATGACAGGTGACGAGACTTGGCTGTACTATTACGATCTGCCGACCAAGGCTCAAAACAAAGTTTGGGTCTTTGATGATGACGACACACCCGTAATTGTCAGAAAATCCCGATCTGTAAAGAAGAAAATGATAGCTGTATTTTTCAAATCGAGTGGAATTGTGGAACGTGTCGTTTTGGACACACAGAAGACAGTCACAGCTAAGTGGTATACTGAACAATGCCTGCCTAAAGTCATTGGATCTATGAAGAACCTGCGGCCAAAGTCAAGAATGGACACCTGGTACCTCCATCACGAAATGCTCCAGCTCACCGTGCCAAAGCCTGCACCGAATATTTGACCACGACAGGACTGAAACTTCTCGAGCACCCTCCCTACAGTCCAGACCTTGCTCCCTGCGACTTTGCACTGTTCCCACATGTGAAAAGGAAGCTAAAAGGGAGGCGGTTTTCCAGTGATGAGGACCTTCTACGGGCTTGGGACAACGAGTGTGCTTTACTCCCTAGTGAAACTTGGCAGAACTGGTTTAAAGATTGGTTTCGGAGGATGGAGAGATGTATTGAATGTAGAGGAAATTACTTTGAAAAAATTAAATAAACAAAGCTGTATTGCAAAACTTTCCTAGTACCCTTTGTATATGTGTTTGTGTGTGTCCGTGTCATTGGTGGCTTCCAGGCTCTCGCCTATCTCCACCTGTATATATTGTATTTGGGTAAAATCTCCAGAAAAAGGAAAATGCCTGAAAGTGTATCTTATCTTACTGTGTAAAGCACAAAATCCTGCACCCACCAGAGGAAGTGTTTTACCAGTCGGAGCCAGCAGTCCTGCCCCCAGGATACCCAACCTAGGAGCCTGCAAAAAAAAATAAATAAATAAATAATAATAATAAAAAAATAAAAAAAAACTGCACCCACCAGAGAAAACACTATACTGGTGGGTGCCAGCAATCACACCCCCAGTATCCTAGCCTGGATGCTAGAAAAAAAAGTAAAATAAAATAGATAAAAAATAAAAAAATAGTGGATAAATGACCCTCTAAATTTATCTTATGTTTAATGGTCTGTAATAAGGCTTACCCAATTCTACACCGCCGAAAAATAGTTACACAGAACCCTTGCAATAAATTAAATCTCATCTGATTAACAAGATAATTACTTTCATTACCAAATCTAAAATCTTCAATATGTAATAATAACTTTCCTCTTTGTTCAGAATACAAATTAAAATTCCACTTGTATAAAATATGATACCATGTCTCAGACTGACCACAACTACACAAAGGAGAATTTACAAGGCCAAAATAGTATAACTTAAAATTCAAGGAACCATGGCCAGTCAGGACATATGACAATTCCATTACTGGAAAAAACCATTTATTATCCTTATTATCAAAATTAAAAGTGACCCTGGGGATAAACAATCTCATCACTTCCCCAGTTGCCATTTCATAACCAATTGATTTAAAATATCCTTCTTGGCCTTAGTCAAATCAGTAGCATTATCAAAAGTAATATTCATAAAAGAAACAATTGTACCTTTTTTTGTTATAGTAGCAAAGTGCCCTAGATATAATGCATAAGTCCAATGGTAAGTAGTCTGCCAACACCATTGCATTAGTTGAAACTGTCCTGCATACATTTAAAATAACTAAAAGCATAGACCTCTGGACTGAAAGTAATTTTTGTTTTCGTTAACACACTCGAAAAAGTCTGTTTTACACTGCAAAACGGTAGATTTATCACTTTTTTAAGCATATCAATTTACAAAAAGATAAATTAGTAAAATAATAATAATAGGAGTTTACCTCAATATAGTGCGTAGAACACTTCCGTATGATACCCTCCAGAAATTAAAATGGAAAAAACGAAAAAAATCGACAACTTACCGGTACATTAGAGTAAAATATAAATAATTAAATAATCTATTTAACACAATTCAAATCAATTTAAAACAATTAAAAATCAAATAAACGCAATTAAAAGAATCTAACGAAAATATTCAAAACGATTTTCCTTCCTGAAGCTGACAACGCTTTTCGACCGTATGTCGTGATCACAGGAATGAAAATTACCGAATCGGGTTAAACCTGATACTTAAATAGAGATTATTTGTCTTCGCGCATGCGCGTAAAGGTCCACGCATCAGAGATCAAATATGGCCGCCGAACATTAACAGAATTCTCGTGTAATTTAATTTCAACGGTTTCTGCAATTAATAGTCGCGCATAATTACGTTGAACATTAAGTATTTTGGCTTCGTTAAATAAAAAAGTATGTTTTTCGTTAATGGCACGAAAGGCTAATTCTGACGCTGCTGAACGAGAAGCACGAACTGAGGCTTCATGTTGATTTACACGAATATTAAAAGAAAATCGGGTCAAACCCTGATAAGACGAGTCGCAATCACCGCAAGAAATGTTGTATACCAGATCATTAATTTGTGTTGCGAACGCTGAAAGAACCGAGCGATTTTCAGTATAGTGTGTAACTTCCGTATTGGCCTAGCTACAATTTTAAATTCGGTATCTTTAAAGAATCTGTTAAGCTGTTTGTGCCACTGTTCAACATATGGGACAGAAATAAAGTATTTTTTGATATTACTAGTGTTGATTGGTGTAGTATTTTGTATCCTATCCTAAGCTTGTACCCTAATTCGGTTTATTGTGGTAATGGAATAACCCCTGTTTAAGAATCTGCTAGTTAATATTTGTATTTCTGAGTCCAAAGCAGATTCCGTCGTTGAATATTTATAGGCATTAAGAAATTGATTAAAGATAATCGATCTTTTGTAGGTGAACGGGTGATAGCTATTATAATGTAGAAGCATACCGGTGTTTGTAGGTTTTCGATAGATGCTAAATTGTATTTTATTCGTATCCCGGGTAAGCGTGAAATTTAGAAAGTTTAATGACTTAGTATCCGTAGCCTCCCTTTCCAATGTAAATTTGAGTCTAGAATGAATATTATTAAACGAATGTAAAATGTCTTGGATAGTATTACTATCGGTAATAACTAGAACATCATCTAAATACCTCCCATAGTATGTGATACGGGTTCGGAAAGGTGTCAAATGTATCTACTCAATTGTTGAGAGATAGATCTCTGACATTAAGCCACTCAGGCTCAAACCCATTGGTAATCCAAAAATTTGTTTGTATACCTTGTCTCGAAAGGTGATGTAGTTAGCCTCAACTAACAGTTTAATTAAGTGAAAAATTTCCTTAATAGGTAGCTTCTTATAATTAATCGGTGCCGAGTTTTTATTTAACATATCCCAAATAATATCTAATGTGTATTCAACGTTTACATTCGTATATAATGAGGTAACATCTAGTGAGAATAAATTGTCACTGTCGCCGAGTCTACAGTCTTTAAGCTTATTAAATAATGTATCGTAGTTCTTAATCCCAAATTGTATTACCTGTCTAAAGGGTTTTATAATGTTGTATACATGCGTGGCTAAGGATGAAAATGCCGAGTGCCTGTAGGAAACAATAGGTCGAATAGGAAACCCAGTCTTGTGTAATTTTACCTGACCGAAAAGTGCAGGAATATTGTATGTTCTGGACTTCAATTCCTTTAACTGAACCATAGTAATGTAGTCGTTTTTTCGATATGTGGTTAACGTTTTATTGTATTGATTGACCAAATTGGTAAACAGTGCCGGGTCTACTTCATGATAAGTGGAGGTATCTGACACAACTGAATCTAACTTATTAATATAATCATGTTTATCTAGTATTACCACTGTATCTCCTTTATCTACCCTCTGTATAATAATGTCCTTATTTCCCCGAAGTTCTCGTAAAGCTGAACTGTCATGTGTATTCAATTTAGGAAGTCTCGTTTCTTTTATGTTATTCACTACTTGGTTAACTTGTTGAATAAATACATCTTTTTGTGGAACATTTCGAAGTCCAAATTCAATATCAATTACGCATTGTTTTTTAGGCAGTTTTCGAGGTGGTAAATTATAATTTAGTCCTTTGGATAAAAGCGAAATCTGGTCTTTAAAGGAGAACAACTTGTCAGTAGAAGTGAAGAAATTTTCCTATGGGCCTTGCAAACTGATATTTAATTTATTAAGCTGCACGAATAAATCTGCTAGAAAAGCTAATTTACAGCACCAAATCACTTAAATACTGTAATCACAAAATTTTGATTGCTCCAGTGAAAAAAAAAAAAAATCAGCATTTCCTCACACAACTTGTCCATATGCGTGAGTACATTTCCTATTGATAGCCACCGAACCTAAGTATGCATCATTAAAGAGAAATGATCAGACTCCAGTTCCTCACATAATTTTCCGAAAATACGTATTTTTTTGGTCTAGTTTTGATATAATGGACCAATTTACCTGCTTGATTAAGTACAAGTTTTTAATCGGGTATGACTGTCTTTGCTACTAAAACTTCTCTGTATCTAAAACAGTGGGTTGTAATAATATTTGAATTGTGTCGTTTTACTAAGGTTACAAATCCTTCTAGTGCTCCTGTCATTTGCGGGAGCACTGTCAGAACAAATGCCAACACATGACTTCCATAAAATACCACACTTTTGTAAATAATTATTCATTACTTCGAAAATATCTTGACCGGTTGTTCTTTGTAACAACAACAACAAAAAAAAGATTAATAATTGTGTCATTTTCAATAAACCTGACAAATGCTATTAATTGGGCTTTCCTGCTAATATCTGTAGAATTATCTACTTGCAATGCAAACAGTTGCCCAAAATTATTAATATGTTGAACAACTTGTTCTTCAATATCATCGGACATTTCTTTTATACGCCTGCTAATTGTGCTGTTCGAAAGTGGTACTGCCATTTTTTTTTTTTTTCCCAGCTTCCTCTCCCAAATTTTTCTGATTACCCGACATGCTGGTAAAATCGGACTTTCTGCAATCAGATGAGATTTCCTTTTTTTTTTTTTTTTTTTGCCACCAGTTCGGGCTACTAAATAGCTGGCTTCTTGAGCTTTATCAGATATTTTAGGCATACTATAAAATAGTGTATCTTGTTTTCTAGTAGAGACTAGCAGTCTTTTAAAATACTCCACCGTTTTGTATGATAAATTCTCATGTTTCATAGAAACATGACGCTGCAATTTACTCAACGCTATTGATTCATTCGACAATTTTAAAACACGTAAAAATAAACCACATACCACACATAAAGGTAGAGGACAATCTTGGTTACCAGTATAGGAAAATCTTATCGCCAAATAATCGTCATCATATGTACAACATGTTGTCTTCTTTATTTTAATGTTGATGGTTGCTCGTTTCTATTATTTTCTCCAAACTCATTTTTATCAATTTGCCTCTTCTGATTTCCTTTCACTAAAAATTTATCCATTGCTAATAATTTCTAAAAAAAAATTAAAGTTACTTCTAGAACATATTAATACAGATAACTGAAAATACCTGTTCCATACAAATTAACTGAATATGGCGTTTTAGAGATATAAAAACACAAAAAGTACTTTTAAAACACAAAGGAAATTTCTTACTATGCTGCTTACAGGTTGCACTTATACAACTGCAGGGTGCCTGGGAGAGTCTCTCAAGATAAGAATGGCTGAATACAGGTGAAATCTACTACTAGGAATCAAAAGGTGAATAAAGGAGTAAAGGTGAACAGGACTAGTACTAGGAATCAAAATGTGACTTCACACTGACCGCTGGAAGGGGCTGGGATCGGTACAGCGTAAATAAACAAATTTTTTTACTCGAATTAATTTTTATTTATAAAACTTGGATTTATTAATTTTTTATTTTATTTGCATTTTCCATGGCACACCTGAAGCATACTAGCGGCACAGGTTGAGAAACACTGCCCTAGACATTTAAAACACTTAGAAACAACTGTAAAACGTCTAAACTTATGGGAGGTATAATCAATATACAGCTTGTCCGTACTCATCGAATCATTCAATATTTTAGGGGTTACCCCAATAACCCAATTATTATACTTTTGTGTTGTGCTAAATCTAAACACAAACCATTCTTTAATTTCCCTATCCTCATAACCAAAGTCTTGTAGGTTTTTCTTATACAAGTCTAATAATATCATCCTGGGCTAAATCCTTCACCACATCATAGACCAAAATTGTTGGATTCTATAGCCTTACTTTATCTTGTTTTAAGACCTTATAGGCAAAAGCCTCAGAGTGTACCAACTTGTCGAAATCCTTGACATTATCCGTCTTAACCAATACCCCCTTATTTCAAATAGTTCTCAAATTTCTGATTTTGAGCTCTTCAAAATCTTCCTTTAAAGTATTTACAATCACTTTAACATCCTGACTGGTTTTGAATTGATCACAGGACTCCTCGGCCCTGAAAATGATCTTGTTATTCTGCCTGGACTTACTACTCTGTTTTCTGCTACACTCAATCATAGGGAACACATTTCAAAGCCTCTGCTCACCGAGTTCATATTGACTAGAGCCAGCCTTCACTTCATCCATATATGTTCCTTGTTGCTCCACAAATTGGGGAAAAAATGACTGCCCCCTGATAACATCATCAAAAATACTTGTGCATACTTCCTTTTCTTCCACTTTAGTTTTTAGTCTCTCATTATCAATAACCAAAGCTGTTGATATTGTCTTCGTGTCAACCCAGACATCCAACAGAAAATTAGTCGCAGCCTTAGTCGCCTTATTATTGTCACTTGTCATGTAATCAATTACCTTTTTCTTCAGTTTTGTAACTAGCTCATATGTTGTAGACACATCTGGGTATCTCTGCCTCTGTTCCTGTATACTGGCTACAATTATCTCACTCTCCCTCACATTAGTTCCGGTACTACTTCTCCCTGATTCCAAGTAAAAACTATTAATAGCTGAAATAATATCATCAGGCTGAATGTCAGGTAAGTCAGTAATCTTGACATTTGACAGTTTGCCAAATCTGTTACCACATCCACTTCCTAAAATTGCACCCCTTGATCTGACGTACACACCACGTGGAGTTTCAGTACCACTAGCCTGGGAGTAAATAAACACTACCAGATACCCCAGGATTTATAATCTCATTAGCTACACACATTAAACCTACCACACCACTACTTACTATACTACCTGACTTAATATTTTTACCTCTGGTAAACTTATCTGTAATCTTAACAGTTTTAGCATTATGCAATCTGGAAACTCTAGAAAGGAGGGCAGAAATGCACCAATCTCCTCTTCCTTCCCCTCTCCTTTACTAACTTTCTTAATATGAGAGCTACCTTCCATTACTTACAATAAGATATATAGATAAGCACTGGAGTAAATAACCCATATACTATAATGGAACACAGAAAATCAATCATTTATTATACCATATTCGTTATACCAGGGGTCAGCAACCTGCAGCTCTTTGAACATATAACTGCAGTTATTTAACTTTTAGCTCACATGAAGCACAATTTAAAATAGAGTTAGAGGACTTAAAAATCAAGGACATGTGGAGTGCAATGCCTTAAATCTGAAATTGAGGATTCGGAAATGCAAAAGGCTGCCCTTGCAATTCTACACAAATGGACAGCAACAGATAAGTTGAAAAAGCAAGACCAAATTGTGTTCGATGTGTGGAGTAGCTTACCAGACAAGCATATAAATTTGAAAATAATTGCATTTGGACTTCTCTCAGTTTTGGTTCTACAGACAAATATTTTCAAACATGAACTATATTAAAAATAAATCAAGAAACTGTCTGAACAATGTAAGTCTCTCAGCATGTTTAAAGATGAAAATGATGGCATACTCGCCTGATATTGAGAGACTAGCTCAAGAAGTTCAGCAGCAAAAGTCACATTAATTCGGATCTAATTGGATGTTTATTTCATTTATTCAGTATTAATAAATAATATTTCAAAATATATATTTTTTAAATAAAGAGCATCTCCCCACTCTATTCCACTTCTTAAAAATGAGGCGGGCCACAACTGAGCGTGAACCGCAGCAAACCTCGAGTGTCACGTACTGAATGTCCAAACCATTCAAAATATGAGAAAATAAAGTAAAATAAAACAGTAAATCAATAAAAATTATAAAAATAAAAGGAATTAAAAGTTAAAGAAATAAAAAATTTATAGTAAAACAAATTTTGAAAAAATAAATAAAATAATAATCAGAAATATTAAAGATAAAAATAAGTAAATAAAATGAAATAAAAATAAAATTCAGAAAAAATAAAGATAAAAATAAGTTAATAAAAATGAATAAAAATCCCACGCCAGTGCAAGGTGGTGCCAGCATATGATCCTGCCTCGGGACTGGCCTGAGGCCAGCAGGAGATAGAAGTCAAGAAGACACAGTGCTATCATTCGGCATTGTACAAGTTTGATTACCAACTGTCCAAGTCGAAGGTGGTGGTGAAGATGGTACTTGAGCTAAAAAATGGTGGCAGTGACGATGGTGGTGGTGGTGGTATCACAAGAAGGCGACGATGGAAATGCTGGTCTTGGTCTGGACCTGGAGGTAGAGCTGTAATAGGAGTAGTTCCTGAAATTGGGGCACTATTGATGAGTTGTCCAAGTCTGGCAAAGGATTTATATGCAAAATCTTGCAGAAGATGAAATTTTTCTTTGGAGTCCAAGAAAGATGACTGGAGGAAATGGTTGACACACAGCAGACAGAGGCTGACAAAGATCAAAGTAATATGGACAGGTGAAAAGAACATGCTGCCAGTCTTCTGGACTACCACAATTACAGAGGGGAGAATCAGATGGGTTAAACATAGCAAGTTTAGCATGTAGGGAACCGTGGCCAGTTAGAAGAAAAAGAGTGCGGAGACTTGGACTGAACCATTTTAGAATAGACTTTTGTAAGACAAAGAACACACGAAGAATAAACTTTTTTGTAAGGCAAAGGACACACATGGAATAAACTTTTTTGTGACCATACCTTTGGAAGAAGAAGACCACTGATCTTGCCAGAATTGAACCAAGTGGTTCCAGCAACGAGTTTTTTTTTTTTTTTGGTTTTAAGATCGCAGTGGATATTAACAGTTAAGTCTAAAAAGTCAACTGGAATGGCAGGTCTAAGGTAATAACACAAACCTCGATAAGTGATTGGGAGGTCCAGAGGTAGGCAACCGTTTAAAATCTAGAGCGCAGCTGTCGAGACAGTGCGACATATCCTCTATCTTTGTCTTTGGATAGAGGAGAGTTTCTCTTGGATGGCAATCTTCTTAGTATACCAAAACCAGATGACAGCGCCATAGGTACAAATCGGAACAAACACCACTTTGTACAAAAGATGAAGGGTACAATGGTTAACACCCCAGGATTGATGCAAAAGACGGACAAGCATAGATGTATACTTGGCTATTTTATCACGAAGGTGCAAGATATGCTTCTGGAAGTTTAGCTTACGATCTAGAATAATACCCAAAACTTTATGTGAGTCAAACATGGAGAGAGAAAGAGAATGACCAAACAGTTTAACAGTCAGAGGCCTGAAAATGTTAAGGTTGCCCTTAAGATAAAGAAGCTTAATCTTGTTAGGGGAAATGGTAAGTTTATTAATAACGGACCAAGAGCACAGATCATCCCATAATACTACTAGCAGTACTTTCCAAAGAAGCACAAGAATTACCAAGGACAAGGAGGGTTAGACTATCGGCATATGCTATTTTAGAAGCATTGGGAGTTGAACGGAGAAGCCACTCATCTAGAACCAAATCCTAGAGAAGGGGACCCAAGCACTGAATCTTGTAGGCATCCTCGAGAGACAGAGCGAGTAAGTTGCTGAGTTCCAGAAATGACTTGTACAGAACAGAAGAGAAAGTAGTTACAGGTTAAGTTGTAGAGTTGCAAAGAGCATTGGGCAGCCCTGAGGCAAGCAAGAAGTTGTCCCACCAAAGGGAGTCAAAGGCTCCAGAAAAATCTACTAAAATAGTCACACCATATTTAAAAGTGCAGTTGTTTACTCTGGAGAGAATTTCAACCAAGGCCTCCTCAGTTCCATGGCCTGGACGAAAACCAAACTGGTTGGAGGAAATGAGCATTCAGTAAATAGACAATCTAGATGGGCAGCAATAAGTCGCTCAAGAGTTTGACCCAAGTTGGATGTTGTTTGGTTTTTTAAGGAGCATTAGCAACTAAGGCCATATTGCTCCGGGTTATGCGGTGGTCATTCCCTGACCTTTCCGCATCCTCCGTATTTGGTGGTGACGGGCTCGAACCCCGGTTTAATCAAGAAGCGTGTGCTACGCACTGCTGCTCCTTCCCACCTGGCTATGGAGGCGCCCCCAAGTTGGACAATAACGCAATAGAACGATAGGCCTTAGCAGAAATAGGAGTACCAGGTTTGGCAATCAATTTTAACAATGCCGTCTTCCAAAGGACAGGAAAAGTTGCTTTGTTCAAACATTTATTATACAGTGTAACAAACACAGATGGATAGAGATTGTGTAGTCACTTAATAAAAATGCCCTCAAGGTTATCAAGTCCAGGAAAACTATTATTATTGATTTTGGAGATTGCCAAATCAACCTCCGTCTGGCTGAAGCAAGAAGTGGATTCAGAAGTAAGATAGGAACTGTTGAGAGATCTAATTTGTTGGTGAATAGAAAGATCACAGCAGGGGTCATCTGAGGGAAGAAGCAAATCAAGTATGGCATTGACGGTGCTAGTCCAAATCAGAGTTTCAGTATTGAGAGTCAACAGACTGGTAAGTTTGTGGAGGGTGAACTCTGTTTCTAGAGAGACGATGAACCAGACCCCAAGGGCCAGAATTAGCTGAGGTTAAATGTTCTCCAAGTGGATCTTTTACTGTCCTTTATGGCCTTGGCATATTGCCTTTTGAGGTTCTGATATTCATTTTTAAGATGCTCAATATTTGCGGTTGGCCAGCTCATACGATGACTTTGGAAGGAACGGCAAGCACAAATAGAAAGGATAGAGGAAGCAGGAGAGGGGGGAAGAGTTATGCTCTTAGTTAAGGAGCACATAAAATCTAAGGCAGTGCATCCAGTTGACATGGGTAGCCAGTGCAATGTTGAGTTGGTTTGGTGTGACATAAGAGGAGAAAGCAAAAATGAAAGTAGGAATGTGTTATAGGTATAATGACCCTAATGAGTACAAAGAAACAACAGTACAGAGAAGTAGAGTGGGCCAGTAAATCAGAATGTCTAATAATGGAGAATTTTAACTTTCCAGATATTGACTAATCTTGTGGGATGGTCACTCGCACACTAACAAGACTGGATTCATTGGATGACTGATGACTGTTTGTTGTTGTTTTGTTTGTTTGTTATTTGGAGCATTAGCAACTAAGGCCATATTGCTCCGGGATATGCGGTGGTCATTCCCTGACCTTTCCGCAACCTCCGTATTTGGTGGTGACGGGCTCGAACCCCGGTCTAATCAAGAAGTGTGTGCTATGCACTGCTGCTCCTTCCCACTTGGCTACGGAGGCGCCTTGGGATGACTGTATTTCACAGCAGCATGTAGAGAGGCAACAAGAAGGAGTAATACTCTTAGCATTAGTAGAGCCATACGATGCAAGAAAGCAAGCTTATGCAGCATCAGCCAAAAAAAAAACACCTCCCATTTCACCTCTCAATTCGTTCCAAATGCCTGTACAGCTCAGCTTTAAATTTAGGCCATCAACTTCCACAACAAAAGATGGAAGTCTGTTCCACCAATCAACCACCTGCTGGCTAAAGGAACAAATGGGTAATCAAAGGGTGATTACAGACTTGTTAGTTTAACTTCTGTTCCAGAGAAAATAATGGACTCACTGGCTAAAGAAGTAATGCAGAATCATCTAGACAAGGCTGGAAATATACTTCAGCACACAGCATGGGTTTAAGGGGAAACCTTGTCTTACCAATTTCACTGGATTCTACGATGCAGTCTCAAAGAAACTGGATGCAAAAAATAATTTTAATATCATATACAGTAGACTCTCGATTTTCCGGGATAGATGGTAAAAAACAAATCCCGGATAATCGATTTCCCAGTTAATCCAAAAATACAGAAGTCCCCGACATATGTAAGAGA
The DNA here is from genome assembly GCF_048544385.1 of Mastigoproctus giganteus. Taxonomy (NCBI): domain Eukaryota; kingdom Metazoa; phylum Arthropoda; class Arachnida; order Uropygi; family Thelyphonidae; genus Mastigoproctus; species Mastigoproctus giganteus. Next base: position 59,384,986 of record NC_143585.1, on the reverse strand, counting down.
TATGTTCCAGGACTTCTTACTTTGTCAATTTTTACGTAACTCGGGAATGACTAATAACATATCGGTATTATATTATTATTGACAAATCTGAATTCAGTACAATACTTGTTAATGTTTGACCATTTTCATATATTCTTATTAGTTTAATATTCTGACCCAAATCGATTGCTTTCCTTTTCTTGGTAGATTTATTAACAGCGCTGTCACTTATTCCCTTAGTTAGCACCATGATAACAGTCAAAATTAAATTTTCTGTAAAGAACCTCACAGGGTTTAGGTGAAAACTCACTATTATCACCCTGCGGCAAGCTCACATTTTGCTAAAGCACATTTCTGGACGTTAACTACCATAAAACAATAAAAACAATTTGCACTTTCCGTGTTATTGGGCTTTTCTGTTCGTGCATCTAATTATAAACGGGTAGTAAACTCGATCTTATTGCATTTGCATAAATACCGATAGCTGGAATTCTGTGTGTTTTTACATTATTATGGTGAAATATGTTGCCCATTCATTGAAATCTTCAGTCATATAAAAAAAAAACATAAATAAATTGTAAGAATCTTCTCTTCTTTCCTATTTTTTTGCTTGTTACTCCGATCTCACTTGTGCAATTTGTGTGTGCAGTGATCGTCGTTATTGATTGCTATGGATTGCTTAGCATCGGCAAAACTGTGGATCCTATCCACAGTTTTGCCGATGATTGCATTCCACTTTCCATTTTGAGAAACCTTGCCCTGCTCAATCAGCTTCAACTTCTCAAAAATCTGCTACCAATTCCTTAAATGCCGATCTTCAGGTAATTCTCAAGTGGGACAAAGACAACTTAGTTGATTTCAACCCTTCTAAAACTCAGTCTTGTCTTATATCTTGCAAAAAGGATTCTTCTGCTCCTATGCTCATCTTTAGTGACACTCCGATTTCTAGGCAAAATGATATATCTCTTTTGGGGATTACCCTGACTTCTAATCTCTCTTAGCACAAGCACGTTACAAATATTGCTTCCTCTGCATCTAAAAAACTTGGTTTTCTCTTTCGCTCTTGGCATTACTTTTCTTCCAAACAGCTGCTCACTCTGTATAAATTGCAAATCCTCCCTACCATGGAATATTGTTCCCACATCTGGGGCAGTGCCCCCAAAACCTCTCTCAGGCTTCTTGATTCTATTCAGAAGAGGGCAGCTAGGTTAATTAATGATTCTTCTCTAACAGAGTCTCTCCACTCGCTGTCTCATAGACATACTGTTTCTGCTGCATGCCTCTTCTACAGATGGGTACTGTTCTTCCGAATTGGCTTCTATAATTCCCGCTCTCTCTTTCAAAACAGTCCGAACACGTGCAGCCACCAGCCAACATCCATTTACTGTCCAACTTCAAACTCACAGAACCAACTTTTCATCTTCCTCATTTATTCATTCATCTGCCATTTTCTGGAATAACCTTCCTTCATACGTATTTCCTGAAAATTACAATCTACAGAAGTTCAAGTCCAATGTCAACAAATATCTTCTTTCATCTTCTCAACCTTCAACCCAAGCACGGTACTAAGTACTATAGGTTCTAATACCTCTCGTGTTTGGGGTTTACATAAAATAAATAAATAAATAAATAAATTGAAGAAAGTAAAGATAAACTATTAGGAGGCATAGGTGAAATGGGAAGGGGTTTTTTTTTTTTTTTTTTTTTTTGCTTGTGCTGTATAAGCTTGCTTTCTTGTATCATTTGCCATTACTAATGCTACTGCTAAACAGTCATCTTTACTTTAAAATGCAATATCTATTTACAGATTCCTTTCTGTGCATTGCATATTGTTTTTATGCTTATTTATTTCCATAAGCATTTTCCACCATGTTAAACTGAAATGTCACAGCTACATACAATACAGAACGATTTTTCCAGATTTTATAATAATGGAAAATGTTGTGCATATGACTTCTTAAACACTAAATCATATTTATTTGGCATCTTAATATACATAGAAAAAAAAAAAAAAAATTAATGTTATAACAAACTCATAGTAACTTATACATTGTGACATGCAGCACATCATTTTGCAAGTTCCATATATTTTATGCAATGCAAGCTGGTGCATCTAATAACCAATTTCTTAACTAGAGAAAAAGAAATAAATTACACAGAAGACATCCAAGGAGCTCTTTAAAAAATTTTGTGCTTAATGGCAAAGCAATAGTTTTACAATTTTTTGTGAAGGATTAGTTATTAGGAGTTTTACTGCACATCTGCATCTAATCTAAGGCTATTGTGTGCCACTTTGTGAAGGATATGGAGGGATAACTATGCCAGGATGGTGAGCAGAAGACAGTCAAAAAAAGTCGCCACCATAAATTCAGAGGGTAGGCAGCCATATGTATTGATTTTAATATAATCTTTGTATTATAGTATGCAGAGAGAAAAAAAAAATGTATTAATACTGTCAGAGAAGTTTTGTTTGTTTGTTATTTGGTTTTTAAGAGCATTAGCAACTAAAGCCATATTGCTCCGGGATATGCGGTGGTCATTCCCTGACCTTTCAGCATCCTCTGTATTTGGTGGTGACGGGCTCAAACCTGTCAGAGAAGAAGAGGAGAAAAACAATATTCTCCTACCTACAGTGAGAATTAGGGTAGAGTAAAAAAGTTTATATGATTAAATTTCAAAAGGTTAAAACAGCTCCACAACATATTTGCAAATTATACAGTTTATTGAATGTTATAAATAAAGGTAGAAAGGAGTATTTCCTACATAAAAGCACATTCAAATTAAATAAACAAATTTGCAATTGATGTCCAAGTTTTTGATATGCTTTGGGATTCTTCTCAAGAGAAGCTGCTATACTATAGAGACAATTGGGCTCTTCTGTGTGAGTGAGAGAGAGAGAGAGAGAGAGAGAGAGAGAGAGAGAGAGAGAGAGAGAGAGAGAGAGAGAGAGAGAGAGAGAGAGAGAGAGAGAGGTCGTAAACTGAAGCAGCAGAGAGAACACATATGTAACCTGATATAAATTTCTCTTTGAAATGCAGATAGGCTTACATGTTTTGTTCATTTTAAAAATTTTGCTAGAAGGGGAAAAAAGAGGTATAATTATTGTCTCATAAAGCAATAGTTGTCACAGATCAAATATATTTTGAGAGCAGCATTTCTCAACCGTCGTTATAATGCAACCTACTAAACTGTAAAAAATATCTGTGATCCATTATTTTAGAAATTGCATTTAACAGCATAGAAGGTGTAGTGTTGTGTTGCATTGTGCTGTGCTATGTTATGTTTTTAATGTGATCCTTGCACAACCAAAATTTTCTCTCCCATAAGTTGAAAAATTCTGGTAGAGAAATATTTAGATTTCAGTAAGGATGTGGACCCACAGGAAAGGCACAATGAGATTGCTTATCGTTATAAAATTTAAACTAAACTGCTCGAATAAAAAAAACAACTGAAACTGAATGTATAATTTTACATGTCTCTTCTCAAAATATTCATTTGCTTGTTGTAAATAATAAGTAATTTTTTTTTAAAAAAAATGAAATATTTACTTGTTTGACAAAACATCAAAAATTCCAACTTTTCCTTCCTCGGTTCCAAAGGCTAGTAAATTTTCCTTTTCTGGATGCCAAGAAAGCTGGAATAAATAAAATGTTTAAATTTTTAAGTAAATTTACAATAAGCTTTTGCAGTAATGTAATTCAGATCAAATAAGCAAATTTCATTTTTTTTCCCCTTTTATACACATATAGCTTGAAGGCAAGTGCAAAATTTATATAGTATTTGAAATATTCCACTATTAATAAACCACGCTGTACAACTAAAAATTAGTTCCTTAACATTTTCACTTATGGCTTTTCTAATGGCAGTGAAATATAAATTTATATTGATATTTCTAATATAAATTTTGCACTTGCCTTCGTACTATATGTGTATAAAAGAAAAAATAAATAAAATTTGCTTATTGGTCTGAATTACATGACCTGGAATTGAAAACCATAGGATTGAGTCAATCTGGATCAGAAAGGGAGAGGAAATTTTTCAACTTTCTTCTCACTGGACTGAATTAATCAGCCTCTGGTGAAGTTTGCATGAGAACAATATCTGATTTCTCTTCTGTGAAATTGGAAGAAAAAGTTTTAAAAGTAGGATGGTTTTCTGTTCAAGTGGATTAAAAATTCAATGTTGTGCATTTGTGAGAGGAAGCAGCAAATGTGTTAAATAACAAAATGTTGATAGCAATAAAAAAAAAAAAAAAAAAAAAAAGAGAGAAATTCAAATTGTAAAAATACCATTCTACAAATTAAAAAAACAATATCTTTGATGTTAACATACATAAGATTCTTATGTTTAGCAAAGTCAATTGAAGTGTCAATTTGATAATAAAAAAACCTACATTGCTTAGCCATGATTAAATTTTAAGAAAGAACAAATCATGACATTATTTTAACATACAAAGTAGTGAATGATATAATAATAGTAATAGAGGCATGTGATATAAGAAAGCAAGCGTATGAGCTTATGTAGCATCAGCCAAATAAATAAATAAATAAAAATTCACACAACCATTTTCTCTAAACATTTGTCCAGTTCCTACTTGAATTTAAAGTTATCAACTTCCACAACAACAGTTTGTTCCAGCAATTAACCACCCGCTGAAAAAAAGACAAATTTCTGCACATCTATTCTACAACTGTCTTTCCTTAATTTGAATTTATGTCACCTTGGGTTCGTAATCTGAGCAAGTGGAAGAATCCCATCAGAATTCAGCATGCTCAACCCATTCAAGGCATTATACACCTCAATCAGATCACCACGAAGGTGCCTAGTCCCCAGCCGCTGCAATTTGCAGAAGTTAAGTCTCTCTTGGTAAGAGGATCCCTTCATTTCCCTCACCAATCTTGTTGCCTTTCTCCGTACATGCTCAAGCAAATCTACATCTTTTCTTCCTTCCTAAAATGAGGCCTCCAGACCTGTATGCAGTACTCAAGGCATGGCCTGACCACTGCATTATACAAAGGGATAATAACCTCCTTTTCTCTGCTAGCAAAATTTCTGTATATCATTAACAAAACCCATGACCTGCTCTTGCAGCCTGACTGCATTGCTCAGAAAACTTCATATCTGACTGCACAATTACTCCCAGGTCTTTTTCATTTTCTACCAACCTAAGTGTAGTACCACACAGTTAGTACATTCCTCTGGGGTTTCATCTAAATAAAAATGTATCAATGTCGATCCTCTTTTTCAGTTATGGTATTGCCTTAATACAGCGACAATATTTTGTCTTCTTTTAATGGAGCAGAAAGAACAGGAAGGAAAAGGAAGGATTTCAGAAATTCAGGACAAAAATCAACTAAATTATCTGTGCTTTTATCAACTTGCCACCACTGTTTTGAAAAATCAAAGTTAGTTTCCAAGGATGACACATTTTAATATCACATATTTTGCTGAACTTTAATTTTACTATTTATTTTGAACTTATATATTGAACTTTTATTTTATTATTTATTTTGAACTTATATATTGAACTTTTATTTTATTATTTATTTTTTTATTCTGGCTGGTGCAGCAAAAGCCTGGTACTTCCTTGCACTACATCTTGAACATTAATCCATCAAAATGAACTGGGTTCCAGATTAACTAGTCACTGCAAAAGAAATCACAGAGCAAATAACACTTTTTTTCCTTCTTTTTTTTTGATTTTTTCCTTGGATGAAGTGAGAACAGAACCATCTGGTTTGGACAGAGGTGGGAGCAGAGATGGGCAAAAGTTGTGGCCAATAATAGCTTTGGAAAGAGAATGCTTGGCTACCATTAGGGCAAGAAGCAAGGTTTCTACTCTTAGCCTGTTCACAATTTAGTTTGGAATGATGATTAATCACGACCAGCTGGGTCGGTTTGACTAGAAAAAGGAAGCCAATTGGCGTTGTGAACATTAAAATCACCAAGGAAAATTACCTTGGTGATTATAAAAAGTTTCTGATGTGATATAGCAAATTTCTGGTAACTTTCTAAATTTCTGTGAGAAATGTAATTCAGATTTCTTATCAGCAGTAAAACTTCAGAGAACTTTTTTTAAAATGTTATTTTAAGAAAATCAAACTTCCTCTCTTTGCAACTTGACTTTCTCCAGTCTGGAGAAAGTCAGGTTGCAAAGAGAGGAAGTCAAAGAATTCCAAGCGATCAGTGGAGTTGGGAGAACATTAGAGACAACAGGTGAATTTTACAGAATGAGGTACAGAGATTTTAAGCCAGAGAAGATCGAAAAGAGGAGATTCCAAATTACCAAGTCTCTGACAGGGAATATCGGAACAGACATATGCAAAAGTACCACCACCTTTGAGGCGAAAGGCATCATACAGTGAATAATTTGGGCAACTGAGATGAGCAGTCGTTGAATAAACCGATAACTGAGTTTCTATCAGAAAAAGTACATGGGGTTTGGCAGATTGCAAGGGAAATGGACATTGTTGAGATTAGAATTGAGACCACGTATATTTGTGAAATGAACTAGGAAGTGTTTGGGAGGTTTAGATCTTTTCGCAGATAAGCTTACTCTATCAGTTTGACAATTCATGATGTATTCAATGGTAGGAAAAAGTGTAGTGGGAGGGACACAGGCTGTATGAAGTAATGAAATCTTTGGATATGGCATACACATGGTAAGAATATACCCAGATCCTTGACATAACATGACCTCAACAATGTCCCTCCATACACCCTACTTGGACTCCCTCCAGTCACTATTTGGCAGAGTAGAGGCAGCAAGATTATATGCACAAGTAACATTAGCTGATCTGGAAACCTCCTAAAGAGTTACTAATAGGTTCGGTCCGGTGTACTAACTAGCGGCCGGCCTGCGAACACCATTTTAGTGCTGTACCCTCGAAATGTAAGGAAGATTGGATCTCGCCATGATGTCCATCATAACCTCAAAAGTCATACTGCATGATGGAAGAGATACAGAAGGTTTGATCGGAACATGGCTCCGGAGACTAAACATGGGTTCCTCTACTTCAAGCCTCCAATAAGCAAAGTGGTGGTATTGCACCGGTTGATGGGAGTCATCTACCACCTAGTATTGCCTGGTAATACAGAGGGGCGACATTCCTCCATGTGGTGTAGGTGCCACACCTCAATCCCTGCTTACGTTGGTTCCCACCTAGGTGGTCACCCACAGTGTGCTTATGCATGGGGGTTATACCAAGGATTACTAGCAGTTCCACCACTGTGAAGGTGCAAGCAGAGGATTTGGCTGTCACAGACTGTCCAAACGTTGCCGAAATTGGGTCCACTGGTTTTCTTAAAATAACATTTTAAAAACAGTTCTCTGAAGTTTTACTGCTGACAAGAAATCTGAATTACATTTCTCATGTAAATTTAGAAAGTTACCAGAAATTTGCTATATCACATCGGATATTTTTTATAAATAAAAAAATATATTAGTATGAAGGTGCATCTGTTTTATTCTGTATCTTAACAGATATTACAAACTGGTAATTTTTAGATAAAAATATGTAAAAACAGAAATATTAAAGGATATATCCTCCTGTCCAAGCATAGATGGCAAATTGGATTTCTTATACACTAGATTCAGTTAAATGTGCTTTTTTTTTACCTCCTCAGATAACTAGTTTCCAAAAAGAGGATCAGTTTCTGATCCTCTCTTTAGCTTCCAGCAGTAGATAGCCATCCTACTGCCATTCCATCCCCTTCCTTTTATTTCCCCATTTCTTATTCTAGGATAATTGGTTCCAGAAAATTCCAATTAAAACGGGGTCCAATTTTTGAAGTGTTTATTATTTGAATAAAACTAAATGCAACTGGGCATAATATTTTAAGATTCTATATCTATATAATATTGGTGTAGATACACCAAGATAACTCTTAAAGAAAAACTAAGATAGTATTATGAGAAGCATCATTTCATCTGTATCTCATATTGTGCTCATCCCTCATAACGAGTTGCCCATGTATTGCACTACCTCGAATAAGTAATGCTTCACTAACAGAGAATATTGTTACGTATTCTCAGTGGACGCCACCACCCAGACGGCACTGTTTCAAGGCTAGTTGGCTTTTCATCGGTGGGTGGGAAGGTACCCTGGTATTGCAAGTGAAGCGTTACACATAGTGAAGGATGAATAGATATGGTGTATGTACACCGATATTATATAATAATGTTTATTATGTACTTATACATATTAAAACATGGATGAAGGAATTGAAAAATGAGAAAATTATTTTATTAGACATTTTTTATTATATGTTACACAATGTAAGGTTAAGTAAAGTTTATTGAAGTTGCACTATTTTTCAGTTGTACGAATAAAGAATGAATCCACAGTTGTTTGTATTTTTTTTTTTTTTTTTTTGTGGTATTTTTTAAGATAAAATTGTGTTGTAGCATTTAGTTATGTCTTTAACTTCGTGCTTAACATTTGTTGCATGATCATGAGGAAGATCGTTCTTACAAAAAAAAAAAAGTACTTGGTCAATTTTCTCAAGGGAAAAAGCTTTAATTCTTTAATTTTCAAATCCTCGTAACTGTGGGGACTCGGACACCGGGTATAAATGTATATTCTGAAGGAATCTTTCCCCTGCTCTTCACTTACACTATATACATATTCTGGGAAAGAATTGAGATGTGTGTGCAAAAAATGTATCTTAACACTCATACTGCAACCTGGTTTTCTGAACTTCTCTAGAATATCACCCACGACCATCTCATAATCTGGGTGTTTATTCCTTCTCAAAAAATTGCATATTACGTTTTTAAAGCCAGCCTGAGCATCTCTTCCAGTTTGGTTTGTGGATTCTTCAAATACAGACTCCGGCAGGAGCCTGCAGATTTCATGTCCAACAAAAAAATCTTGCATTGACTTTTTTCATATGTAAGTGATGGGAATTTAGTGCAACCATAGTTCAAACAAATTCCTACTTTATTCATGACCTGGACAACTATTGCATGAAATCTAGTTTTATATGCAGAGGAGGCAACAGTACTTTGTTTCAATCTACTAGTGGCTCATCTTTGATGTTATATGAATCTGGTGTCAGAGAATGTCTGGGTGGCACCAATTTCTTTTCCCAATAGTCACTTTTTTTTTTTTTTTTTTTTGCTTGACTTTCCCACTCGAATAGAAAGCAAGGCATTTTTGTGTAATCAAGTTGCTGATTGAGTAGCAGAACAATAACCTTAAAAGCTGCACACACTAGGCAGCCCTGATCCTGTACTCAATTTTTTTCATAAAGAGTCTTAACATTAATAGCTTTCTTTTAAGTGTGCTGAATGGGCTACAGAAAAGGATTCATACTTGTTTTCATTATGAAGGAGAACTCCTTTGAGGCTCTGCTTCGATGACTCAATAAATAGTTTCCACTCTGTTGGTTGATAGAAAATTCCAAACAAGTTCATAACTGATTGCAATAATGTTGTTGCAATACTTCTGAACCTTCTTTGTAAAAATGTGGAACCAATCCAATTCTTTTTCATGAAATCTATAATACAAAAAGACTGTTCCTGAGGCCACCAAATCCTTGGATAAACATTTGTGGTACAGGGTTGTGAATTTCTTCATTATGATAGTTTATGCTCAGTGATAACTGAATTATGACCACCCCATCCATAATAAACCATTGTATATAGTTTTCAAAAATGATCATCCAACATTTTGTGTAGTAAAATTAGTCTCAATCTTTTTGGGTCACCTTTGGTATAATCCAAGATATATACACTCAGAGATCACTGAATTGTGACCTCCCCATCCATAATGGACTATGCCACATAGCTTGCAGTACAAAAAGCCAAACAGCTTCATCTACCAGGGTAGTGGCAATCTACATCTTGTTGTGCAAATCAAAGTGATAAAGTAGCAGTTATGGAACATAGTAAAGATATCACATTTTTAAATGGACATAACCGTGGAAGCTCATGCATTGGGTGTTTCCATGCTCATGGCCTGCTGTTGTTAAGGTGTATACAAAGAAAGGTGTCAAGTGGGTCAAACCACCACCTGCTGACAGAACTGTAAAACATTATGCAATGTGGATGTTTGTGGTAAGAGAAGGGGACATTATGTTGTACAGGCAGGTCACTATGGTTCCACAGCAGACAACCCAAGAGACAACCCCTCCACTGCTGATCATCGTCAATAGTAAATGTTGTGGTGTCAACAACACACTGGTTGAATGAGTCCAAATACCTGGTGCAACACTCCAACGGCCACCGTCATTTGTGGAACAAGCAACACAAGTCCATGTGCCCCATTGTGCATGATGCCCACTATCCATGCCAATATGGGGCATGTTTTGCTGGCAAAACATGCCCCATATCGGCATTTGTGCATATTGACCAACTAGAACCCTTGGTGCATATTGACCAACATTTCACATGAGATCTACTAGCAGCTCTCAGGAGACCAGCACCCTGCCATTTGCATTGAACTGCATTTTTTTTCTGGACAGAAATGAGATCAAGATGAAAATACACCATGTCATCAGACCAGCACTGTGCAAAAGTGGTTTGAGGAGCACAGTAAAGCTATCACCCATCTTGATTGGCCTCCAAATTTACCTGAACCTCAATCCAATTGAACACCTGTCAGATGATCTGGAATGGGAAGTGGGATGTACAGACACGCAACAATCATCTAGTCCAACACTTTAGAAAGCCTCACAGGTAGCACAAATGCAGATCCCTAGAGATATCTTCAGACATCTAGTGGAGTCAATGCCTAAGCAAACAGCGGCTGTTATTTGTGCAAACAGTGACCCAACATGGTATTGGGTAGGTCAGCATTTCCGAAACTTTTTTAGTCACGGAACACTTACGAAACACAAATTTAGTGGGAGCCAAAGAACTGTTTGCTAATATTTTATTACATACAACGCACTGTGCATCAGGAGCATCATTATTTCCACATGTAAAACCAAAATTCAAATAACTGTCACCATACTTTAGTTTTTGTCTTTTATTAGTTGGTTCCTGTTTTTCCACTTTGGTGTTTTGGGGAACAAAAGGTTGCGATTGTTCATCCTCACTTTGAAGTGAGACAATATTGTATTCGTTTTCATCGACCACAGTTGCAATACTTGCTTTTTGTTTTAAAGTTTCTTTTTTCAACCACAAATCCATGGTCATTTATTTTAATAATAATATTTAGAAAAACTGATAATTATCAAAAAAAATTTATACAAGGAAGTGAGTTTAGTTATGATATCGGTTTGCTTCCCCCTCTACTTCAACCAGTGTACTCCAAGCTAAATCACATACGAATGGCATATTAGATCATTACATTGCTACTTTTTCGTAGATGTCATTCCCTCTACGCATACTTCTCTATGCAAAAGCTCACCAAAATAAAGTGTTCTGCAGTCTATTTTATTATTAGTCTATGCGAGTATATTAATAGCTGATAAAAAATTATGTTAAAAATTATAATGATGCAAAAGTGGTGTATGCTACAAATATGCAAAATTTATTTATTTTATTATTTTTTTTTAATTATGATTTTTCACGGAACACTAGTGTTTTGCAGAACACAGTTTGGGAAATTCTGAGGTAGGTGGTCATAATTCAGTGATCACTGAATGTATATCATCCTCTAGATCACAAATGTCAGATTCAGATCTGATGACAGATGTTTATGAATAACTAATGGCAGTGGCATCGGCAGTTCAGATTCATGGGATACTGGCTTTACAGTTGAAGTAAGGATGTTGGTGTAGACAATGCTCTGCCTATTCTTCATGTTATAATAACCCATTACATTTATGGAATGAAAGTAGCAGTGTCACTAATATAATTCTGAGGTTTACTCCACACTATGGGAATGGAAATGTCATGGCTTTCTTTTTACCATATTTCCAAAATTGCTAGCCCTCCATACATGTACAGCACACTTTGGGGGGGGGGGGGGCACCAACTTTTATCTTGTCACATAATTTATTTCCAAAATATTTGGCACATACATTTTTTGCAAATGATGTTTTATCTCACTTCTGCTTCATTACAACACAGTTACTGCATATTTAACAAAATATATTTGAATTCACAAAACCACATCATTGTCATAGACACAAAATATTAAAATCATATTAGAAGCAGATACCAGTTATCACGACAGCACTAGAAAACAATTGAATGCAGGAGAAACACTACAGATTTATACAGCTACCTGATTGTAAATCAGGTAGCTGTATAAATGTTAAGAGTATGTCTGTTAGGTAAAAAGTTTGGATTTTCAGAATTAGCACAAATAAACAGAGAAACATCAAAAACCTATGCAGATTCATGTAATCAGGACAGATGCGATGAATGATGGTTGAAATAAGTGAGATTCTGTCAGAAACAGCAATGAGGCTTTGCAGACTATAGGTGGCAATAGGCATCTTATGATTAGATATGTTTTATTTATGAGAAAAGTTTTTAATTTATAATTAAAATGCTAAAAAAAAAACAAAACAAAAATACCACTAGTTGGAGTGCTAAATCTAAAAAAAAAAAAACGCAATATATTACTTTCAAAGACAGTTATAAAAAGAGATGTATTTTTTTCCAATATTCAGAGTAATCTAAACATTTAAAACAAATACAAAATAAACTAAAACCAAAAAATGAAGGAGTAACAAGATATAGTGGGAGGAGGGAAAAAAGGATAAGCTTACAGCTGTTACTTTCCCTTTAATATTCTGCCACAAAGTAGCAACAGAAGAAGTTGATACATTCCATATACGAATAGTCATGTCTCCCACTCCAACTGCTAGTCTGCCTAATTATTACAAAATAAAAATAATTTCAAAATGATTACATAATTTAAATTAATATAAATCAAAGTTTAAAGCAAGTAAAATGAAATTATATTTGAATTTATATGTATAAAAATTAAAATGTCTGCATAAGTTCAGGTTTCTATGGCTTTAAAACATTGTGTATTAAAAAATCATAAGGCCAAAAAATCATCACAAATATCACTAATGATAATACCAATATAATTGTTAGATTGGACCCCTTTTGTAATTATTAATTAGAACCAATAGACAAAGAATTTTTCTCAATATTTGCATACAGAGAAATGTTTAATTTTAAATGTCTTTTATAGTAAATTTCCATATATTTGTTTCACACATTAAATAAAGTATTTAAAACTGCTGTTCTTCATCATCATGTGGGAAAATATGTCTAAATGGGAGGGATTTCTGTTAACTTTTTTTTTTAACACTGTGACTGAGATACTGTCTCACTTAATGATTGCAGTTTTTTTTCCTATGGATATTGCAATTTTTCAATCTTGAAAGACAGACAAATCCAGAATGTGTGCAATACAGATATGCTATAAACCTCACACTGTAGGTGTTTTGGCACTTATACTAAAATGAAAAACTAATCAACCAACTAATCTAGCCTTTCATCCTGAGTAGTTAAAACAGGGTGAAAATAAATGATAAAGTTAACAAAAATTCTAAACAGAATTTTTGGGGCTGTATACACTTGTTCTATGATGCTCCAAATATCCCACTCTTATAGAATGGTTCAAGGCTTGAAAAAATAATTCCATGGGTTATATAACTTCATTTGCTTTGAATTTTTGTCCAGCCAAGACAAATTTAGCTTAGAAAAAGAATCCTGATCTTGTTTTTTTTTCTAAATCAACACGAGATCTGGTAAATAAGGTAGGGTACAGCAGCAATTGGTACCCACACTGATGCACTTCAGTCACTGCAGCTACTGTCAAGGGCCTTGATGAAACAAGCCACCTTTTATCAGAATTCTTTTTCTTTTAGAGTTGGCAGTGTCTTGTAATTGACATAAAAGGAGATTATACTTCTTATAGGTTGACCTAACAGAACACAGTCCACCATTGTTTCTTTTGAATCTATAAAGATTGCTGCCACCACCTTTTCAACTGATGAAACTGTTTGGAGGTTTCATTGTTTGGACTGCAAGCTTTGAATTAGGCTGATAATGGGGGATCCACATCCTGCCAATGGTAACAAAGCCTTACTACAAAATTTTCCAGATCTAATTCATAACAGCAAAAAGTTCTAATTCAGAACTTTTAGTCATTGGGTGTCAGGATCCCGACTTTCAGCACACAAATTAAGCACAGGTTGGACAACTTGTGTAGATGAGACCTGCTAATTTTCATAAAATCAGACAAATGCTAATTTATTATGATTTTCTCTTGTTGAGTTCTCATTTTGAATTTAAAATCAATTTTGTGAGTTTTAACCAAATAGGATAGTATAAGCTATTAAGAAGTATTTTTGGAATATTAAATTTTAAAAATATATTTTAAAGCAGAAATTCTCTTACCTGAGATTTTTTCTTCGGGAATGGCTGCATCCATGTGAGATGTAATTAGTATAGTATTGAAATAAAATAAACCTAGTAAGAGGACAAAGGAATAGAAGCAAGCTTTGATCCTAAATCCATGCATGGGAAAATGATCCTAAATCCATGCATGGGAAAATGATCCTAAATCCATGCATGGATTTAGGATCAAAGCTTACTTTTATTTCACCGTCTTCTTACTAGGTTTATTTTATTTCAATACTATTTTAATTACATCTCACCCAGATGCAGCCATTCCTGAAGAAAAAAAATCTCAGGTAAGAGAATTTCTACCTTAAAATATAATATTTATAAAATTTAAAATTCCAAAAATACTTCTTAACAGCCTATACTATCCTATTTTGTTAAAATTTACAATTGATTTTAAATTCAAAATAAGAACTCAGATCCTCTAAGAAAATCATGTTAGCATTTGTCCAATTTTACAAAAATTAGTAGGTCTCGACCACACAAGTTGTCTGTGCAACATGTCTAATAAAGTTTTGAGACTTTAGGATTTCCATAATGTTTTTTTTTACATTATGACAAATTAATCACATGACAAGGGCAGTCAATTACCACTAAGTATCCAATCTCTTATAACAGAGCCATTATCTAAGTGACAAACAGTCACTTAAATAATGGCTTCTTCTGAATAACCCAAAGTTTATTCAGAAGATAACCAATATTGTAACCCATTGAAACCCCCTTGAAACACCAGCATAGAGAGCAAGCTGCTTTCAATTTGATGTTTTTTTTTTTTTTTTTTTTTTTTTAATTAGAACAGGACACAACAATGGGATACAGCGTGAAATAACTTTGATACTGCCAGCTGGTTTGCCACTGCAGCAGCAATCAAAAATGGCACATTTTATAAAGCCATCAGTGCCTCTTATGCACTGATGGCTTTATAAAAGCCCTCTCTCTACAACAATTTCTAAGAATGTCTGATATTTTGACTCTTAAACTTTTTTTTTTTTTTTTTTTTTTTTTGCTATTTCACCATCAAGGGAAATGTACTTTTGAATAACATGATGCATATTAGCATAGCTTAGAGAATGAATGTTCTATAATAAATGATAGAAATAAACATTTGTTACATATGACATCATCATCTTCATTTCAAAATGCATCTATTTTTGCATGCTTTCTATGAAGTGCACATTGTTTTTATGCCTATTTGTTTGCAAATGTCTGACTAAAATTTGCATTTTCTGCCATTGATATTGAAAAGTCATTATGTACATACACAAAATAAATGTGCTACCCTACCAAATTTTATAACACAAGGATTTTACCTTGCATATATGTCTTTTGAAATTTACATCATATTTCTTTGGCATCATACCAAAGGACACTGTTAACAAACTTTGCACCACGTACACAAAAATACAGTAAATGTTGTATATAACACAGAGAAAAAGCATATTATTTTGAATGTTCCACATATACAATGAAAAAGCCTCTTGCATTGGGAATAACCATCATATTGTTTTCATGCATAGTGATGCAAGAAAACTTTGCATAATTAAAATCACACTAATATAAAATTAAAATAGTACTTTGTATAAATAAAAATCTGTCAAGCTAAATTTAGTTAATATCATTAAAAGATATAAATTAAAATAAAAGTAAAGGCAAATTTAACTCCAGAGAATTTCTAAAGTCTAATCTTTCTTCAGCAGTAGATAAACATCATATTGCAAGAGACAATAAATATTCCACAGAAGTACATTCCAAGTCAGTTCTGGTTGGCTGGACAAATTTAAAGAGCGTCACAGCTTACTCGGAAAAGTTATGTCTGAGGAAAGTGGAGTTGCAATCGAAGAAGACTGTACCCATCGAAAAAAAAATAAAATTTATGGAGAATTATGAGTCCAGAGACATATTCAACGTTGATGAAACATGTCTATTTTTTAAATGTTTGCCGAACAAGACATGACTTTTAAAAGTGATAAATGTTTAGGTGGTAAAAATAGTAAGGAGAGAATTACACTCTTGGTTGCAAAAATGGCTGATAATGAAAAACTGAAGCTTTTGATAATAGGCAAAAGTAAACAAACCCAATGTTTCAAAGGAGTAAAGTCATTAGAATTGCACTACAACTACAACAAAAAACCTTGAATGACAAGCAAAATTTTTGAGCAGTGGATTTTAAATTTCCATAGAAAGATGACGAAATAAACAGAAAAATTGCGTTGATTGTGGACAACTGCAATGCCCACCGTAACTCAGTAATTTTGAAACTTCGAATGTGAAGCTTGTTTTCTTCCTTCTAAATAATTGTCTTAACTGCAGCCAATAGACTAAGGCATAATCAAGAATTTGAAAATGTCCTACCGAACGTGCATACTGAAAAAAATTATACTGAGAATAGAAACCAACAAAACTATAGAATATGTTATAGATTTGCAGGTGTGCATGTAAGAGTTGGCAAAAGTGTAGAGTCAAGATGTGACGGAAACAACGATTAGAATTGTTTTGCTAAAATGCTAATTAACAGGGATGAACTACTAGAAGCCATTGAGCAATCTTGGGAAGAGTTCCAAGCGAGGTTTGATCAGTGTAGAAATTGTTCTTGATGAATTTTCAGGAGTTAATAATGATGTCATAGTAGCTGAATATCCAAGTGACTCCAACATTTTGGAGCATATTTAAAGAAATAGTGATAATACCAATGATGAGTTGGATGAAAATGAGAGCAATATTAAATCTTCGAAACAAATGTTAGCAGCATTTTAAACTTTGCATCGACGCCTTCAGTGGGAAGAAAATGTAACACAAAATATATCTGAGTGTTTAAAGTTTAAATAAATGCGAACACTTTTATGAATGGTGTACAGTAGAATCCAGCATACAACAAAAAATAACGAAATATTTTAGACAATTCTTAAAAGTGTACTCATAAATTATGGGCATCATGTAAGTAGTCATTTCTTAATATGTACAGTCAGTCCTCATATAGCATGATAGCTGTGTTTCTAGAAACTCTCGTGCAATATAAACAACAGGCCCTATGGGTAAAATAGGGTTAGGTGCCGACCACCCAAGATTGAACACACATTTGTAACCAAAACATTACACAATAAATAATCGTAATTTAACACAATAAATAATCATAATAAAATACTTTCGTATTTTATTACGACTATTACGTATTAAAATATTGCTAATGCTTTTCCTTCTATCGTAAGCAAACTTGTTTTTTTGTTTGATTTTCTATCCAAACAGATGACAGCCGTTCCATCTCTTCCAATTCTTTGTGTCTTGATCTAACGGATTTTAATTACACTTTGAGTTGTTCCTGCTATGAAAGTTGTTTTTATTTTCTTTGCATTTTTTCTAATTCTCAGCATGGCCTCATTTAGGCCTGTAGCATGTGCAATACCACATGGTCTTTCATTTTGCTCAAAGCGTTTCACAATTTCATATTTTTTCTCTATCGACAGAGGTGGCCATAATCACACCGCCCTCCGGCCTTACTGGGAAAACCCCGGTGGACCTGAGGCCGATGTGATTTTGGCCATAAACGCTAGTGTAAGGCCACTACAAATTTTCCCGGGTAAGAATTTTTGACTCAGTCCGCCTCTGTTTATCGATATTGCTTTTCTTTTTCTCTCTGAATCTGCAGTGTCTTCACCAGGACGCTTCCTTTTCACACCTCTTAAATATTTTACTGATTTTTAGGGAATAAAGCACAATTACAAAATGAGGAGGTACGCTTGATACACATAAACAAAGCTGCACGCGTGTAGCAACTGAATAAACAACACCGTAAAGATGTTGCGTTCGACTGTCATTTCTTGTAAACACAAAGGCAAATCGTGCATAAGCGAATTCGGTTCATGTTATGTACGATATCGTTCCCCTATTTATAAATACACTATTAACACCTCACATTTTACTAAAGCACATTTCTGAGGGTTACTACCATAAAACAATAAAAACAATTTCCAGTTGCGTTTCTGCTAGTGGAATATGTTATAAACTGGTAGTAAAACTCAATCTAATGGCATTTCTGATAATACCGATAGCTGGAATTGTGTGGGTTTTTACCTTATTATGGTGAAATGTTTCCCCCTTCACTGATATAAAAAACAAAAACATTTTCATTCCTATCGTGTTGCGTTCGACTGCCATTTCTTGTAAACACAAAGGCGAATCGTGCATAAGCGAATTCGGTTCGTTTTATATATGATATCGTTCCCCTATTTATAAATTGTGTATGATCGAATTCATATAGTGTAAACACGTGTTATACGAGGACTGACTGTATTAATAAATTGCTTTAAAATGTTAGAAAATTTATTCATTTCCACTTCTTTCCCCTCTTTTACTATATCTCTAAATTTTAAGTATTTTTCATTGTTGAAAAGGTCATATTTCTTTATAACGAAACTAAAGCTTTTCTTTTGCACCCTCACCAATCATGTTGACCTTCTCTGCACCAATTCCAACAGTTCCACATCCTTTTAAAAATGAGGCTTCCAGAGTTATAGGCAGTACTCATGATGTATCCAAACCACCACCTTATACAACAAGACAATCATCTCCTTACCATTGCTGGAAAAATTCCTATATATCATTGGCAAAACCCTATGAGCTGCCCTGCTCAGAGAATGTCATACCTTACTGAACAATTATGCTGAGCTCTTTTTCATTCTCCAGCACCCTGAGTGTAGTACCACACAGTTGGTAGGTTCATCTGATATTACTACTATCACATATGCAGTGAACCTTGCATTTGTCAATGCTATTGAATTGCTACTTCTCTGTGCATATGCCTAAATTTTCTAGACCTTTGTTGCAGTAGCATACCCTGATTACTGTCATCCGACGTTTGTATAAGCTACAAACTTAAATTAAGCATGATATGCCTTAATCATTAATAAACAATGCGACCAGCACTTAACCATGGCAAATTCCAGTAATAACATCAGTCCAAGAAGAGAAATGCCCATTAATATTAGCATATGCACAAGATGCAGAAAGCAAGCTTATACAGCATCAGCAAAAAAAAAAAAAAAAAACCCATTCCCATTTCACTAACCCGTTAATTTTAAGTGTTTGTCTAGTTCTGCGTTGAATTTATTTAAGCTATCAACTTCCACAACAACAGAAGGAACTTTGTTCCAGCAATCAACTACTCACTGGCTAAAGGCAAATTTTCGCACATCTATTCTACAACTGTCTTTTCTCAGTTTGAATCTATGCTCCCTCAGGTTTGTAATCTGGGCAAGAGTAAAAATCCCATGAGAATTAATCTTGCTCAATCAATTCAAGGCCTTAAACAGCTCAATCAGATCGCCTTGCAGGTGCCTAGTCTCAGGAAGCTGTAATTTGCAGAACTTAAGCCTTGCTTCATAAGAACACCCCTTTGTTCCCTTCACCAGTCTTGTTGCCCTTCTCTGGCAACTCGTTCTAGAAACTTCACATCCTTCCTAAAATGAGGCTTCCAGACCTGTACGCAGAACTCAAGGTGTTGTCTGACCACTGCCTTATACAATGGGTTAATCACCTCCTTATCCCTGCTCACAAAATTCCTGTATATCATTGACAAAACCCCATGACCTACTCTGGCAGCCTGCCTGCACTGTTCAGAAAACTTCATATCTGACTAATGAAAGAGACCTTGGGTAAACTATTACCCATGGTCTCTTTCATTCTTCATACCCTGAATGTAACACCACATAGTTGGTACATTTATCTGGGGTTACTGCTACCCATATGCAGTACTTTGCATTTGTCAATGTTAAACTTCAGTTGCCACTTCTCAGTCCATCTACCCAACTTTTCCGGATCCAGTTGAAGCAGCATACTGTCATTACTGTTATTAACAACCCTGCCAACCTTTGCATCATCTGCAAACTTTGACATTAAGCTTGATATAC
This sequence comes from Mastigoproctus giganteus, assembly GCF_048544385.1. NCBI lineage: Eukaryota > Metazoa > Arthropoda > Arachnida > Uropygi > Thelyphonidae > Mastigoproctus > Mastigoproctus giganteus. Next base: position 59,364,781 of record NC_143585.1, on the reverse strand, counting down.
CTTCATCAATATCATTGATAAATATACAAAACAAGAATGGGCCCAAACAACAAACCCTGAGGGACACCACTAATAACATTAGTCCACATAGAGCAGCCATTGACCACCACTCTCTTTCTTCTCCCACTCAACCATCCTTTTATCCATTGTAGCAACTTGCACTTAATGCCGTACTGCTTTAATTTGTACAGTATCAAAAGCTTTCCTGAAATCCAAGTATATAATATCAAAATTATTTTTTGCATCCAGTTCCTTTGTGACCACATCGTAATATCCAATAAAATTGGTCAGACAAGACTTACCCTTGACAAACCCATGCTGTGTCTGAAATTATTGTTGCAGTCTTGTCTAAATGATCATTCCATGCTTCTTTAACCAGTGACTCCATTATATTCCCCAGAACAGAAGTCAAACTATCAGGTCTGTAATTACTTTTGTCACCCTTTGAACACCCTTTGTGAATTGGAGATACATTTGCACATCTCAGTCTGTGGGGACTTCCCCCGACTCCAAAGATGCTCTGGCTAAGGGTTTGCTTGCTTACTTCCTTTGCTGACTCCTTTAATATAACTGGATAGATCCCATCCACCCCAGGGTGCCTTTCTTATGTTTAACTTCAAAAATTTCTCCTCCACTTGGCTCTCGGTTATTACAAAATCATTCATTTCTGTGTCAGAGTCTGAGTCTGATCAACATCTGGCCCTCTCCTCCTTGAATAACTGCTCATGTGTGAATGTAGATGCAAAATACTCATTTAGTTTGGCAGCTATCTGAGAATGATCATCTACAGTCAAACCACTGATATCAAGTGGACCAATCTGATTCATCCCCTTCCTTTTAGAGTTTATATAAGTAAACTTTACTGTTTTTCTTTGCCAAAGATTTTTCATAATCTGCCTTCGCTTGCCTATCTTGCTTTGTGACTTGATTACAAACTAGCTTGTATCTACCAGAGGCTTCTGTGTCACCTGAAAATTTATGTGCATCCCATGCATTTTTCTTCTCTACCACCAGTCTCATTAGTTCATCTGACATCCATAGGGACTATCATCAGTTGGTCCACTGTATAGAACTTAAAAAATCTCTGAGACCACTGTAGTCACCTTTAGGAAAGCAAAAACCCTTCCCTTTACCCTAGCAGTTCCTGATAGTTACATTTTAAGTAAATCCCACATCAGTAGTACACTGTGATCACTGCTACCTAGTGGTTCCTTTAGCTGTAAATTCTTAATGCATGAATAATCACTGCTGATAATCACATAAACAGTGTTACTACCTCTTGTTGCCTCTGTAACATGCTGCTGCAGAAACAATCATCCAATAAATCACAAAAGCCTTGCTAGTGTGCGAGTGACCAACCTAGAAGTTCCAGTCTATATCTGGAAAATTAAAATCCCCCATTATAAGACACTCTGATTTACTGGTCCACTCTATTTCTCTGTATAACTGCTCATTGTACTCATCAGAGTAATTAGTCCTGTAACAAACTCCTACCCTCATTTTTGCTTTCCCATTGCTTATGTCACACCAAACTGACTAAACATTGCACTGTTCATCTATGTCAACTGGATGCACTTCCTTAGATTTAGTGTTTCTTAACTAACAGCATAACCCCTCCTCCCTTCCTATCTTGTCTATCCTTTCTGTACACATTGTACTCCCCAAATTCCAATTCAGCATCCCTTATATCTGAGTGGTACCAAATCTCTGATATCCCAACAATATCCACCTTGGATGTCTTAACCAGCACTTCAAATTCATCAAATTTGATTACTATACTCCTAGCATTGGTGTACATGCAAGTATACATGCACCTATTCCTACTCTTAGTTACTCTAACACAGCCCATGTATGTATTTACTTGTTTCATGACCCCCCCCGGCAGTTCCTGAAATTTCCAGCAACTGGCTTTCTGGACTGCTGCTCATTTCAATAGAAGCAGTGCAAGAATCATTTGCACCTCTGCCTGTGGCTACTGTTAACCTATTAGTCTAGGTGAATTCCCCCAGGCTAGCAGTTTTCCGACCCACCTAACATTACCTCGATGGCATCAGCAAATATTCTTGCATCCTTTCTATTTAAGTGTATCCCATCCATGTAGATGGAATTTCTCCTGTTAACAAGCACAGACCATGCTGAGAAAAATTCTACCCCATGAGCCCTGCACAATCTCTCCAGGGCCGAATTGACTGGCTCTCATCATATACCCCTCCTATCATGTCTGGGCAGGATTACAGACACTTTCAAATTCAACCCTAACTCACAGCATTGACCTGTACTTGCTTAGTAAATCTGCAGATCTCCTACACTTAATGTCATTAATGCCAACGTGTACAATGATATCACCTTTTGTGCCCTTAAAAGATATCTGCTCTACGTCATCAACTTTTGTCCCTGGCAGACATACCCTGGTCCTATTCCACCTATCCTTTTTGCACAATATATTTCCCATTTCCCTGACCAGGGCTGTCCAACCTTAGGTAATCTGAGGGCCGCATCCAGAATAATAAATACAGTACAGATATTAAAATATTTGGAGAGTCCTACCGTTAGGTTTAGCAAGGTTTACTCTTACTGTTAGGTTTAGCAAGGTTTACTCTTACTGTTAGGTTTAGCAAGGTTTACTCTTACTGTTAGGTTTAGCAAGCACTTCTAAAATTTCGTAATAAAGGAAAGTCATGTTTCTTATAAAAGTTTTCATTGAAACAGTAGACAAGATACAATTGTTTATAATTATTATTTCATTTTAATGAGAGCTCTGCAGTTGTTTGTTTTCCTTTACTAACGTAGCTATATCATTATCGATGCTTGTAGTTGCCAATCGCAGTAAATGTGAAAGTGATTTATCAGTCAATGAACATCTGTATTTGGATTTTATGAATTTCATAGTTGAAAAAGTGCTTTCAACGATGAAAGCACTTTTCCAACAATAATATGTGCTCCCAAGCATGAGCACATCTTGAGTCCAATGCCGCTCAATTTCAGATAGTGCTCTCTTGGTAATAATTTAAAAAAATCTTCTCCTTTTTTGATTCTGTCAGTATTAAAAGGGTCGGATTGCAAATCGCACAATTCCAGTTGGAGGTCAGATCTTACGTTTTCAATGCTGACAGTCGATGGTTGAATGAAAACTGAAATATCTTCTTTAATTTCCTTAATATCGCCAAATCGATTGTCAAAGTCCTCCATGATTGTTTCCTCCACGAGCTGAAAATGATGTTCTCTCAAAATTCTTCATTTCTTCAAATTGTTTTTTGCAATTAGGAAAAAAAGTAAAAATATTATTGGCCAATGTTGATTTCAAAAGCTTCAATTTAAAACCATTCAAATGACCATATAAGTTGGCAATATTCTGTTATTTGCCCTGCAGCTTTAAGTTCAACTCATTTAAAAGGTTGGTCATATCTGTTAAAAATACAAGATCAGATAAAAAGGTGGGATCTTGCATTTGATTTTCAAGTTCTGTTGTGTCAGACTTCACTTCGTTTTTAAGAAATACAGTCAGTCCTTGTATAACACGTGTTTACATTACACGAATTCGATCATACACGATTTATAAATAGGGGAACGATATCTTATATAACACGAACCGAATTCGCTTATGCACGATTCGCCTTTGTGTTTACAAGAAATGGCAGTCGAAATCAGAATCACCCCAACCGAACGCAACACGATAGGAATGAAGAGAAGATTCTGAAAATGTATTTATGTTTCTTATATCAGTGAAGGGGAATAATAACGTAAAAACCCACACAATTCCAGCTATCGGTATTATCGCAAATGCAATTAGATCGAGTTTACTACCAGTTTATAACAGATTCCACTAGCAGAAATGCAACTGGAAATTGTTTTTATTGTTTTATGGTAGTAACCCCTAGAAATGTGCTTTAGTAAAATGTGAGGTGTTAATAGTGTATCTCTGCCTTTACAGTGTATCAAGTTTTGCCTCCTCGTTTTGTAATTTTGCTTTATTCCCTAAAAATTAGTAAAATACTTAAAAGGTGTGAAAAGAAAGCATCCTGGTGAAGACACTACAGATTCAGAGAGAAAAAGAAAAGCAATATCGATAAACAGAGGCAGACTGGATCAAAAATTCTTACCCAGGAAAATTTATAGTGGCCTTGTACTAGCGTTTATGGCCAAAATCACACCGGCCTCCGGCCAACCGGGGTTTCCCCGGTAAGGCTTAGGGCCAGTCCGCCTCTGTCGATAGAGAAAAAATATGAAATTGTGAAACGCTTTGAGCGAAATGAAAGACCATGTGATATTGCACGTGCTACAGACTTAAATGAGGCAACGCCGAGAATTACAAAGAATGCAGAGAAAATAAAAACAACTTTCATAGCAAGAACAACTCAAAGTGTAATTAAAATCCATTAGATTAAGACACAAGAATTGGAAGAGATGGGACGGCTGTCATCTGTTTGGATAGAAAATCAAACAAAAAACAAGTTTGCTTACGATAGAAGCAAAAGCATTAGCAATATTTTATTACGTAATAGTCGTAATAAAATACGTATTTTATTACGATTATTTATTGAGTTTGGTAATGTTTTGGTTACAAATGTGTGTTCAATCTTGGGTGGTCGGCACCTGACCCTATTTTTCCCATAGGGCCTGTTGTTCGTATTGCACGATTTTGCATTGCACGAGGGTTTCTAGGAACACAACCATCATACTATACGAGGACTGACTGTATGGGTATTTCTTTCCGAATGGCAAAAAAGTACTCCAGACATTTTCCGGCACTTATAAATAAAAAAATTTTCTGTTTATACTCCGGGACAAACAAATAGTCAGAGGAGTTCACAAGATAGACAGAATACAAGAAACCAGCAAATATCAGAATGGAGGAGCAAATCGCCATATGCAGCATCCATTTTGCTGAAGAAATCGCAAAACTTATAATGGGTCAGAGATCTATAACCTCCTCGTATAATATTGGTTACTTTTACAGCTACTTTCATGGCATTGACTTGACATAGAGATTTTCCACAGTGCGCTTCTTGATGAATGATGTAATGAATGGTAGGACAGTTAACGTTATTTTGTTTCAATAGTCCACAAAACCCGATTCCGGTCCCCATCATAGCTTTGGCCCTAACGCAGGAACATTTATCGAATCCTCCATAGTTTATAACAGAGTTTTGAACTGCTTCGAAAATATCAGTACCTTTAGTAGTCCCATGCAAAGATATAAGACTGAGCAGTTCTTCATTACTAGTAAAGTCCTCCTGAATAGTTCGAACAAAAATTAAAAGTTGACTTATGTCTGCTTGATCAGTGCTTTCATCCAGACACAATGAAAAGTACCCACATTTTGCCATTGAATCACACAGCTTTTTTGAAACGTATTGATCCATGTGTTCTAAACATTGCGACAGTCTGATGGGATAATGCCACTATTTCGAACTTCTCGGCTAATTTCGGCTCATTAAATTGTTTTGCCATTTAGGCTAATTAAATTGTTTTGCCATTTAGGCTAATTAAATTGTTTTGCCATTTATATTGCACATTTCTTCCCAATCACACCGTCCCTAAAAGGCTTTTTTGCTTTCACTAACTCAGTGCTACTTTGTACAAAGCAGCAAGGCTAGAACTTTGTGCAGTACTAAGTTTAGCAAAAAAACTTGTTTGATGCATCAATTTCTTCTTATATTCCACAATAAGAGCTTCTTGATTCCCCAATATACAACTCAAATCTTTTACAGTGTAACGTAATGTAGTGTCATTTCACATTATACTCTTTAGGCATTGACAAAACTTGCATACAAACAAGACACTGAATTTTATTCTTGTAATCAAATAGTCTTGATTCCCATCGGCTTTGATACACTTGCTTTTCTTCTTCAATTTTTCTTTTCTTGTGAAACATGGTTATTCGACAATAAGTAGTAAGTTATTAAGTAGAAGTGAAGTACAGTAGACTCTCGATTTTCTGGGACAGGTGGTAAAACAAAATTCCTGGATAATTGATTTCCCGGTTAATCCAAAAATACAGAAAGTCCCCGATATACGTAAGAGATATGTTCCAGGACTTCGTAGGTAAGTCATACTCGGGAGTGACTAATAAAATATTGCTACTATATCCCTGATATGCCAAAATTACAAAAACCACATAATAACCTTAGAAGAATGAAGAAAAATAGTTATATATTTTTAATTATTTCAATTAAAAACTATCTGGGGACAGCAGTGAAGTAGCCAGAGTGGCACATAAGAAAAGAAAATATATAAGGAAGAAAAAACACATGCTATTGTACTGTGAAAACTGATTTGTATTTTGTAGCATTGGTGTCGACCGCTTCTCGTATTCTGTCTTTCTCCCCTATTATTATGTTCACCGTTGCCACTGAAAAATCTGAATTTTGCACAATACTCATTAATTTTTGGCCATTTTCATACATCCTTATTATTTTAATTTTCTAATCCAACTCGATCGCTTTACTTTTCTTGATAAATTTACTAGTCCGCTGTCACTTATTCTCTTAGTTGGCACCATGATAACAGCCAAAATTAAATTTTCTGAAAAGAACTTCACAGGTTAAGGCAAAAACTCACTACTATTATCACTCCACATGACTCGCATTTTACTAAAGCATATTTCTGGAGGTCGCTACAATAAAACAATAAAAACAATTTGCACTTTCCAGGTTACTGGGTTTTCTGTTAGTGAAATTCATTATAAAAGTAGGAAACTCGATCTTATTGCATTTGCTATAATACCGATAGCTGCAATTCTGTGGGTTTCTAGGTTATTATGTCTCCTTCACTGAAATCTTCAGTCATATAAAAAATATATATATAAATAACGTAACGTAAGTCTCAAGCTACATAAGTCAGGGACTTATGTATCGAAAAATGTTCAGCAACCTACGTAAAAAGTATTGCAATAGGCAAAAAACGAAAAAACTTACCATGCATTATTCGTGTGTTGCACACGCGAGTAGTGCGTATTGGACACGCATTAATTTTTTGTAGATTTTAAATCTAATAGCTTTCCTTTATTTTTTACAATATCGCATATGATTTGGTCATCAACATTACAATGGTTCTTTAGAGATTTAACGGATGCACCGTTTTCAAACTTTTCAATAATTTCAAGTTTTTGTTCAATTGAAAGCACAACTTTTGCATTTGCCCATCATTTTTGCAATTTCTAAAAAAAAAAAAAAAAATTGTTAATATTAAAAAAAAAATTTACATTCCTGACATAAATAAAGAAACAAAACTTGTCCTTTTGTGGTGCGATGGAACACACCAATCTACGCGAGGCACTAAAACAAACTAAAACATTTGGCCTCTTTTTTTTGAGCGGCAGGTGTGAAGACAGCAACGGGTGCAGGATAATAGGTACACTAAACTCGCAATGATGACTTATAACGCCGCTTATTTACGACTTGCAAAACATCTGTTTATACCTATTCTAGTTATTACTTGAATTTTATGATTTCTGGTTGATTTTTTTTTTTTTTTAAATTTGGAGTCTTGAAGTGTCTCAGTTAATCCAATCCCAGTAAATCGAGAGTCTGCTGTATATTGAAGATAACACAGAAATCAATCATAATGCATATCTAGTAATTTGGTGAGCGACGGTGACACAAACTTCGTAAACGGACGGACGAACGACACTAAAGACAGGCGACCCGCCCCAGTGCCTGCACACTGAAATGAGACATCTAGCATGGATGCAACGAAATGCACTTGAAGTCATGCACAGAAGCTAAAACACTCTTGAGGCAAAACACTCACAAGTAGTGTTTTGCGACGAGAGTTTTATTTTGTCGCGCGTGAAAATCAAAAAGCCTAACACATAGGAGGACCTCACAAAATCATTCTGCAGGGCGCATGCGGCCCACGGGCTGTGTTTTGGACAGCCCTGTCCCTGACAATTGAGTCACCAACAATAACTAGCTCCTGTGGGACCATTGCATTCTGCCCTGAAGATTGCCGCTGTATTGCCTGGTGCATAAGAGTGTGCTCTTGCATTGAGTTGGGCAGCTGAGAACTTGATGGGCCCCCATTTTAATTCCTTCAAGGGCATCCACCCCGACTCTTCAACTCTCATAGACACCTCAGAACGCTGAGTTCGTGCCCAATTTCTTCACATTCTCTGCACCTAGCACACATAAAGACATCCTCCATGACTAAATCATGTCCTGTTCGAGAGAGAGAGAGAGAGAGAGAGAGAGAGAGAGAGAGAGAGAGATCCACAAACATGTCGCATTTTGCACATTTTTTTTAGACTGTGATGCGTTGGAGAATTGACCCTATAGTTTCTTCTGCGAACCACAGCACTTTCACTGCTTTTCTGTTTCTTGTCTGGGGCATGATTTCCATTTAAATACAATTTAGTTAACGATAAAAATTAAAAGGATTTATAAATTTAATTGATTAATTGCCAATACTATACTAAGCTAACAGATTCCTACTGCAGTCCTACGTATTACACTATCTAGTTTTAAGTATCTAGTTCAAACGGAACAAGTTTTACTAATACTAAGTAATAACCCACAAAATCTCTATCTAAGTTGAAAATAACTAAGTATTGTAACTAGGAATATAAAGCTACTTCTAGAAAATAAATTAATATGCCAATTTAGTCAATAAAATGGTAAAACTTTAAGAAAAACTTCTCTATTTGCTGGAGCTGTAAAAACTTTGCCCACACCGAGCTAATCTCATTCCCACTCCAATATATTGGAGTGGGAACAAGATATTAATAACTACTCTTTGTCTTTACCCATTCAACCATCCCTTTATCATAACTGGTCCCTAAGGTCACATTGCTCCACTTTGTACAGCAGTCGTTTATGTGCAACAGTATCAAAAGTTTTTCTAAAATCTACACATATGATGTCAAAATTATTTTTTGCATCCAGTTCCTGCATCACAGTACCCAATTAGTTTGGTCACACAAGATCAGCCCTTCACAAATCTGTATTATGGTTGCAGTAGGATTGCAATCTTTCTAGATGATCCTGCATTACTACTTTAACCAGTGACTCAATTTTCCCTAAACAAAATTCAAGCTAACAGGTCTATAATTATGTGGATAGATCCAATACACACAAAGTGAAAACATTTATGGCAGCAGCACTGAAGTAAAACTGATTAGTAACGAATTTTTTTACGGAAATGATGAAATGGATGTCACTTCTATTAGATTTTAAAACGATGTCACTTCCTAAATGGCACTAATGATGTTAACTCAGTCACTAACATTGATTCAGTAGTTAATGATGTTAACTCAGTCACTAACATTGATTCAGTAGAGTAAGTTCATATTAAGATATGGAAATGACGTCACTTCCTAAATGATGCCAACTCAGTCATTAACATTGATTTAGTAGAGTAAGCAGAGGGTAGTACCATTATGCAAAAATAAAAGCTTCAAAGCCACTGAAGAAGCCTCTCGTGTCGAAAAAGGAGTGAGTTCAAAAAACATAGAGAGGGAAAAAAATACAGACTTGAATAAAATCTGCTTCTCAAGATTTTGATCAATGTCAACCTTCTAAGTAGCGTAAGTAAGTAAGTTTTGACAAACCAAAAATTTAAACGGTTTTACTCTAATAGATGTTTTCACATAAAATAAAACATCTTTTGTGCATACAGGGTGTGCACACCAGTTTTTTTTGTTTTCCATTAACATTAGTAGAGGTATAGGATGCAAGAAAGCAAGCTTATATAGCAACAGCCAAATAAAAAAAATCTCCCTATTTCACCCAATCATTCACTCCAAATGCTTGTCTAGTTTCGCCTTCAACTTATTTAAGTTGTCGACCTCCACTACAACAGATGGAAGTTTGTTCCAACTATCAACCACCCGCTGGCTAAAGACAAATTTCTGCTCAGATTACTCACCTGTTTAATTATTTGATTTTTTTTTTTTTTTTTTGTTATTTTTTTATTTGATCTTTCTCTCTCTCCTTTTTTTTTTTTTTTTTTGTTATTTTTTTATTTGATCTTTCTCTCTCTCTTTTTTTTTTTTTTTTTTTTTTTTTTATAATCTATGCAAGTAATTCTGCTTATTAGCAAAACAAAATATTTAAACATGTTCACTGCTGGTTGACACGATCACATAAAGGAGTTATAATCCATGTGGATGAAAAACCGCCTGACTTTAAGAACTGTTTTCTTCTAATATTCCAGGAAAGAAAAAAAAAAAAAAAAAAAAATCCAGATAGTTTTCCTCAAGTAACCTTTGCCAAGGGCCGAGTAATTCAGCCAAAATGAGAAGCAAGCCCAAAACTGCCTCTGCCCTCCCTCCAAATTTAGATCTCATGATTTTTGGATTTGAATTTGGTTTGTTAAGGTCAAACCAGCAGCAAAGATGTTAATAAAAATTTTTTGAAAACTCATCTATAAAGAAAACATCTGCAGTATTAAAAATATTTACCAACATCATGAGGAGAAAACGATAATGAATAGACAAAACCACCTAAAGTTGGAAGGACATGAACAGACTTTTTCAATTCAAGGTCCCAAAGAATAATCTAATATTTAAGAAAAAAAGAGAAAAAAAAAATGTTTAACAATAAATATTTACAATTAACTTGCAATAAATAAAAAAAAAAAACAATCTCCTTTAACAATAAATCTTTATAATGAACTTGCAATATACTTTCATGAGAACTTCAAAATTAAATACAGTATCAAATAAGACTTTTTAAAAGATAATTATGGAAATTTCTAATAAACAAAAGACTGTTCCATATGACTACATAAAAGCATAGTTTACTGAAATAGCATAAGAGTAAAATGATGTTAGTTGATAATTGACTTTAACCAGTTCATACTAAACAAAATGTGGTACCGTTCAAAATTATCATCTGGAATTTCATCTTTATGGAGTGGGGGTCTCATTATGTCTTCATATATAATTTAATAACAATTTAGGGTGCAGAGAGAGTCAAAATTTTTCAGGGTAGTTATAATTAAATCTATAGCACAGTGTTTCTCAACCCGTGTGCCACGGCACATTGTTGTGCCACGAGTATGCTTCAAGTGTGCCGCAGAAAATGCAAATAAAAAAAATTAATAAATCCAAGTTTTATAATAAAAATTAATTCAAATAAAAAATCCATTTATTTAAGCTGTGTGGTTCCGAGTTCCTACCAGTGGTCAATGTGACATCACTTTTAATTTCTAGTACCAGATCTATTCACCTTTATTCACTTGTTGATTCTTAATACTAGATCTGTTCACTTTTATTCACCTTTTGATTCCTAGTACTAGACTTTTTTGCCATTATTCGGCCATTCTTATCACTTAAGGGTCTCTCTCCCAAGCACCCCGCAGTACATTTTGTAGTTGTATATATATGTGTGTGTGTAAAGTAAAGGACTATGAATTAAGTGCAACTTGTAAGCAGCATAGTAAGAAATTTCCTTTGTATTTTAAAAGTGCTTTTTGTGTTTTTATCTATAAAATGTCATATTCAGTTAATTCATATAGAACAGGTATTTTCAATTAACAGTATTTGTTTCTAAAAGTAACTTTAATTGTTTTAGAAATTATTGGCGATGGATAAATATTTAGTGAAAGAAAATCAGAAGAGGCAACTTGATAACAACAAGTCTGGAGAAAATGGCAAAAACAAAAAAGAGCAACCATCAACATCAAAAAAGAAGAAAACATGTCGTAAATATGATGATTATTATTTGGTGTTGGGATTTTCTTATACTGGTAACCAAGATTGTCCTCAACCTTTATGTGTGGTATGTGGCTTAAAATTGTTGAATGAATCAATGGTGTCAAGTAAATTGCAGCATCATTTTTCTATGAAACATGAGAATTTATCATTGAAAACTATGGAGTATTTTAAAAGACTGCAGGCCTCTACCAGAAAACAAGGTACAGAATTTTATGATATGGCTAAAATATCTGATAAAGCGTAAGAAGCCAGCTATTTAGTAGCCGAACTGGCGGCAAAATAAAGAAATCTCACCTGATTGCAGAAAGTCTGATTTTACCAGCATGTCAGGTAATCATGAAAAGTATTTTGAGAGAGGAAGCTGAAAAAAAAATTATAACAGTTCACCTTTCGAACAACAGAATTAGCAGGCGTATAAAAGAAATGTCTGATTATATTGAAGAACAAGTGGTTTGACATATTAATAATTTTGGGTGATGTTTTCATTGCAAATAGATAATTCTACAGATATTAGCAGGAAAGCCCAATTAATAGCATTTGTCAGGTTTATTGAAAACGACACAATTATTAATAATTTTTTCTGTTGTAAAGAACTCACTGAAAGAACAACCTGCCAAGATATTTTCAAAGTAATGAATAATTATTTACAAAAGTGTGGTATATTATGGGAGTTGTGCATTGGCATTTGTACCAACAGTGCTCCTGTGATGACAGGAGCACAAAGAATTTGTAAACTTAGTAAAACGGCACAATTCAAATATTATTACAACAAACTATTTTATACACAGAAGTTCTAGTAGCAAAGACAGCCGTACCCGATTTAAAAAATTGTACTTGATCGAAGTGGTTAAAATGGTCAATTATATCAAAATTAGACCACAAAATATACGTATTTTTGTAAAATTATGCAAGGAACTGAAGTCTGATAATTTTTCTTTAATAATGAATACTGAGATTCGATGGCTATCAAAAGGAAATATACTTATGCATTATTTGGAAAATGAAATGCACAGGGCATAATCCTTATGGGTTTTGATAATTAACTATATAGTATTTGTTTGAATACATTATAGTTAACCCATAAATTTGAACTACGTATGTAGCGTAGAGGGCATCGTTTTAATTGTATCTCATAATGTGGTTACCTTCACAAGAGATAGCTACTATTGAATTACTTCAAATAAATAACGCTTCTCTAGTAGAGAAGACTACTGTTATTTATTTTCAGCGGTACCACCACCCAGACGATCGTTTCAAAGCTATGCAGCTTCATCTTCAGTGGGTGGGCAGGTACCCAGGTAGTACACCAAGCCATCACAGTTGCAAAGTTATATCCACAATATGAGAGATGCCAAAAGGGTGTGGTGGTAATGTATTTGGAAAATGAAATGCACAGGAAATAATCCTTATGGGTTTTGATAATTAATCGTCTGGGTGGTGGTACCGCTGAAAATAAATAACAGTAGTCTTCTCTACTAGAAAAGCGTTATTTATTTGAAGTAATTCAATAGTAGCTATCTCGTTGTGAAGGCAACCACATTATGAGATACAATTAAAACGATGCCCTCTATGCTACATACATAGTTCAAGTTTATGGGTTAACTATGGTGTATTTACACCGATATTATATACTTATGCATTATGTATGTCTTATGCTGCATGAGGAAATGCTCATATTTTTTTCACTGGAGCAATCAGAATTTTGTGATTATTTAAGTGATTAAATTTGGTGTGGTAAATTAGCTTTTCTAGCAGATTTATTTGCGCAGCTAAATAATTTAAATATCAGTATGCAAGGCTCAGAGGAAAATTTACTCACTTCTACTGACAAGTTGCTCGCCTTTAAAGAAAAGTTCAGCGTATGGAAAAAATATGTAAATGAAAAAAAAAAAATTAGAAATGTTTCCCTTCACTGCTAAAACGAATATACTAAAATAATTAATATAATAAGCGAAACATTAGAGCTGTGAAAAACAAAAATTGAGCATTACTTCCCATCCCTTGATACCAAAAAATATTTGTGGGTAAGAGACCCATTTGCAACAAAAAACCTTCGAACATTAGAACTTAATTTGCAAGAGAAGAAGAATTAGTTGAGTTCCGTAGTGACCAGTCGCTGAAAATTCACTTTAATAACACTAATATCAGCAAATTTTGGATAAAAATTCAAAATGAATTTCCATGAATATCGGAAAAGGCAATTATAATTTTATTGCTGTTTTCCACTTCCTGCTTGTGCAAAACAGGGTTTTCCGCTTTAAATGAAATTAAACAAAAAAAAAAAGAGGGAGAGACTAAAGTCAGTAGAAGAGGAGCTGAGAGTAAGGCTATACACAATAAATCCTCATATTAAAAAACTGTGTGTATTCCAGCAAACCCAACCGTCTCACCGATTAAAATGTTATATTTGTATATTTTTTTTGTTTTTATATAATTATGTTATTTTTTTATATATTTTCTTTTAAAATTTTGTATGTTCTTCTTTTAAATAATTTCTTTTCTTATAAATGTCTTTTTAAAATTTCATGCAATTAGTGTGTGTTCAAAAAAGAGACATTAAAAGCATTTAAAACAAATAATAAGTGTATTTTTAAATATACACAACAGAAATAATTCCAGTTTGTGTGTGTGTGTGTGTGTGTGTGTGTGTGTGTGTGTGTGTGTGTGTGTGTGTGTGTGTGTGTGTGTGTGTGAGAGAGATAAATATTATAATATATCCCGCTTTACGAGTTCCTGGATTTACAAGTTTTTTTTTTTTTTTCTCTTCAAGTATCAACAAAATCAAAAATACAAAGATTAATTGAAAAGAAAAATGAATGTTAAACATTCATAAATACTGCATTTCAAACCACACGCGCAGCTATACAATACAGAGTACTCCGATTTACAATATTAATCCGTTCCAGAGACACCATCGTATCGTGAAAATGTTGTAATGTGAACCCAATAACACATTGTTTATTTGGTAATTCGTTCCATGACCTTGGAAATTGAAATTTTTGCTATATAAATCTCTAAAAGGTCGTTTGTGTGAATTGTATTAGTTACCAATTCAAATCATTAAAATGCACTACACTTTCATTATTATCATATGTTCAGTTATAAGAACCAATTTTGAACAGCTTTGTGATATTTTTCTAAAGCACATTTCTGGAGGTGACAACAAGAAAACAATAAAAACAATTTGCACTTTCCAGTTTATTGGGCTTTTCTGTTACTGCAAGTGGGTAGTAAACTCCATATTATTGCATTTGTGAAAATACCGATAGCTAGAATTGTGTGGTTTTTTACATTATTATGGTAAAACGTGTTTTCCCTTTACTCAAATCTTCAATCGTATAAAAAACAAATTTTTGGAATCTTCTCTTCATTCCTTTTTTTTTTTTAAGTTTCATAAACTTGTTACTCCGTGCAAATCGTGTTAGTTGCAATTTGTGCATTCTGTTAAAAAATGCTTATGCATGCTATTGAAATTTATAAAGAAAAGAGAAGATTATCTTGGAAATAAATGCCTCTTGAAGCATTTCTGAGGAAGACGACTCCTTGTACAACAAACCGACGAGTGCTGAGCCAATAATGAGTGATCAACGAGTGTGCATTTTGTCGATGATGACAAAGAATAAACATTTTTTAACATTTGTAAATCCATAAACAATTTCTTTATTATTATAATTTGCTTGATTTTATAGACTACATTTTAATTTCTTTGGATAAATCAATCATTGTTCAAACAAACTAATTAGCTAACTAATTTCATTGTTGAGAACGTAACTCCTATTTTTAACATTATGTCTATGGGTAAAAAATTCCCGCTTTACGAGCGCGCGCTAGGAATGAATTACCTCGTAAAGTCAGGGATGTATTTATAATGTTTATATACATATATATATAAGCATGTAAGAATAGATAAGTCTGATAAAGTTTGCATAGATGGAGGTGAAAATTACACAAAGTGCCAAGGACTAGGACAGTTGGGTAAGGACAGTTAAAAAAAGAAGTAATGCAGATTTCAAAAAGGCAAAAGAATGTTAATATCCTAAAAGTTATGAATTAAGAAACCTTCCAACATTAGAACTTAATTTGCAAGAGGAAGAAGAATAATTAATTAATTAATTCATCATAACTTTTAGGATATTAACATTCTTTCACCTTTTCAAATCTATATTACTTCTTTTTTCTATTATCCTTACCCTTATAGTCCTTGGAATTTTTGTGTAATTTTCACCTCCATCTATGCAAACTTTATCAGACTTATCTATTCTTACATGCTTATATATACTTTTGCATCCTTTATTGCTGCTTTGTGCATTTTGGTGCATTTGTCATACCTTGTTTATTCATTTTTATTTTTCCATCAACTGTTACTTTGACTTAAAATTACATTTAATATATATATATATATATATATATATATATATATATATATATATAGGACAAACCAGTACTGAACTATACATAAGATTAAATCTGCACCGATCACAAATAAAGAAATATGGGGGAACCCCTCCCCTCCTCCAAAGACAGAAATAACACAGATACAGAAAATACACCAATGAAACACAAATTTACAAACACAAATTTACAAATATTTCCATAGCCATATTAGCCATCATGGAAAATACCACCAAAAGGGAAGTACTAGAAGATCTTTTTATTCTTCAACACAAATCCCTCTACCCATATGGTTTGAACAATAGATTCAATTGAAGGAACTTCACCTACTCCAATAAGAAACAGTGTACATATGCAATATTTCAATTAACAAAAAACATAAATTATAACGGATTGAGAAATTATAAAATTAAACAAGAATACAGTAGCTATAATAGAACTAGAACCCACAATATTAACAATTTTGAGAGACTCCTAACAGAATGGGATACAGATCCCATGACATAAAAAGCATACATAACAAGCATACATAACATAAGAAATATCATGTATAAAACAAAAACATACCTTCCAATAAATAATATCAATATAGAAATCAGACACAGATATGACAGGCCCATAGGGATTACCTTCTATAACTATAAAAAACCGGTAGCCAATATGGATACTACATATCAACCCTGTTTCTGCCATGAAGAGAAATACAAAAATTATATAGACCCACATCACAAACACATCCTTACTGGCGACCTTAAAATTATTGAAGACAAAACCTTACAAGAGGTGATGAACAAAGGAACAAAATTCAGACCCAACTCCAATATCTGCTTAAAAAACATACACAACTCCATTAATATGGATCTATTGCAATCTGCTTATAAAACAGCGTACAAATATAACACCCCAGTGGAAGCGTTTCAAAGATGGATTAAAATCACCACAAAGCTAATCATAACTAGATTCAGACATCTTGGCACACCAATATGATCACGATATACAATTTAAATAGTATTAAACAAAAAATCAAAAACCTGCAAAATAAGTTTGCCATCACCAATACAGACAAGCAAATAACAACTTCAGCATCATCTGTAAGCGATTCTACATAGACACCCTAAAACAGGAGTTGGACCACAGTGACACTTATAAGATCATCAACTTCACCATTAACACCATTACTAAAAAACTAATAGCATTACACAAGAAAATTAAATTAAAAATGGATAACACTATGGATAACACTAAATACCCATACATTTACTGGATTCCCAAATTCCACAAAAACCCAACAGGAAAAAGGTTCATCACCACATGCAGAAATAGCTACACCAAAACAGTTAGCTACATATTGGAAACCAAATTAAACATTATAACCTACAATCTTACTAACACAAAATTCATCTCCAATAACAGGCAGTATATTGAATATATTAAAAACAACCATATCAACAATTTATACACATATGACTTCAAAAACCTGTTCACCAGCATGACACATGACAACTTGATTAAAGTACTATCTGAATATTATGAAGAATATCAAGAAAAACTAGAATGCAGAAAACAATACTGGCGAGACCTTATCAATCTTACTGTGAAAAATAATTACATACAGATGGGTAATAGTATCTATGTGCAAGTAAGAGGAGTGGCCATGGGTGCTAATAGTTCATGCTCCATAGCCAACCTCTATTTGCACTTTTTTGAAAATAATTTTAAAGACATTATTTTCTACAGGTACATAGATGATGTACTTGTTATCAATTATGCAGATTTCGACAACATGGCTAAAAATATTTATCCCGAAGAACTAACACAGAAAGCAATCTACAAGCCACCTACCTCAATAGTCAAATCATAATTGCAAATGACATAGTATACACCAACCACTACAATAAAAGAGACCAATTCAGCTTCCCAGCTATTAAACTAATTTAGCGTAAACATGATCAGAAACCAGACCAACAGAATTATACATATATGCAATAACCCAGATAACATGATAGAAGCTTTAAAAAAACTGAAAAATACCCTCAACAATAACAATATACCTGATAATTACATCAGACACCATAGAAATGCTGCCACACAAGCAAAACTCAAAAAGCAACCAACGAACATTAATCCTAATAGTATCATTGTAAAAATCTTTTCCATGGAAAAAAATGCTCTAATAGGAATCTAATAGATTCCTATTAGAGCTAAAAATTAGCCCCCATTTGAACCCCAGGTTAATTGTGCATAGGCGAGGCTCATCACCTATCTGCAAGGTACCTGGATGTCCAAATTCAAACCCCTACTTTTCCAGAATTATAAACACCATATAAAGTAAAGACACTGATCAAGAATATTACTTTCCACAAAAGTTAATAACTAGAATTAATTAATTATTACAGCATCATAACAAACACGGAATATTATGAGAATCCAAAGAGTAAGTTTCACAGATTCACATGAAGGAGGCTGTAAATATGTATATAGTTATCCCCAAGGGCACATACTGGGCCTTCATGCCTTAGAAAAGCATTGCCAGTGCATGCCTTGTGGATAGCATGATTAATTTTAACTTTCATTTTAATTCCTAAATATTAATATCTTTTATTTCTCATTATTAAATGAATTAAAATCATATTGTATCTTCACCCTACATAAAAACAAGTAAATATAATATACCTTTTACAAACTATAAATTATAAATAACATCCAGACCATTCACATGAAAGCAAATTAGTATTTTCCTACGGTAAGTTAACTACCATGCCATGGGGAAAAAACCTAGTACAACTGCACAACAAATAGAACTACACACATAAAACCAAAAGAAGGCAGGGGAAAATGGACATTTTCAGTCTGACCACCACAGGATACAGTTGTTATTTGGTTTTTAGGAGCATTAGTAACTAAGGCCATACTGCTCCAGGGATATGCGGTGATAATTCCCTGACCTTTCCACATCCTCCGCATTTGGTGGTCATGAGCTCAAACCCCAGTCTAATCAAGAAGTGTGTGTGCTACTCGCTGCTGCTCCTGCCCACCTGGCTATGGAGACACCACACACAGGATACGAAGGTGAGGTACAATGGTATTTTAATCTGATACATACCCGTAGGGCTTTGAATCTCCTATCACAGTTTGCTGTCTTTTACGTAAACTACCCTGTTTAATTAAAAAAAATTAAGTACATAAAATTTACTTACCTTATTCCAAAAAAATTTTCCCCAATTTATTTATGACTTAAAGTTAACCTAGCAAAACTGGTATAGAGATTACAGAAACGGGTAAGTATGAAACATTCTTTTAGTTTGGCTATGTGTCTGCTCAAAGCCCCCGAAGAAGTAGCAGATATATGGCTAAGAGGGAGAATGTTAATTTTCTTTAATTCCTTAAATTTCTCTAATTTCTCCAAATTACTCCAATTTTACATTAATTTCAAAGTATTATATATTACTATATATTTATAGGTATCTATGGTACATTAGGCTATCCATTCCAGGACTAGTTTATGGATAACTAGTGGGTTGGTTGGGGTCACCACAAACCTGATGCTCCCATGTAGAACCAAATTTAATAAGAGAAATATAAGTTTAGTAAATATACAGGCACTCTCCGACTCACATATTACTCGACTTCCATAAATTCAACTTTACATAAGTTTTTGCCAGCTGGTGTAAACTTAAAAAAATCGTGGCAATGTATTTTGTATCCTGTAGGAATAAATGGAGGTACTGTTGAAAACATCGTTTTCACAATACATTGTTTATTTGGTAATTCGTTCCAAGACCTTGAAAGTTGAAATTTTTGCTATATAACTAGGCTATTCATCTCTCTAAAAGGTCATTTTTATAATGGAGCACTACTCTTTCATCGTTATCACGTTTCGTGATAAGAATCAATTTTGAACGGCTTTGTTGATATTTTTCTAAAGAACATTTCTGGAGGTCACGACCATAAAACTATAAAAACAATTTGTACTTTCCAGTCTATTGGGCTTTTCTGTCAGTGCATCTAATTATAAACGGGTAGTAAACTCGATCCTATTGCATTTGCGATAATCCTTATAACTGGAATTGTGTGGGTTTTTACATTATTATGGTGAAATGTGTTCTCTTTAGTTGAAATCTTCAGTCGTATAAGAAACAAATAAATTTTCAGAATTTTCTCTTCATTCCTATTTATTTATTACAATGATGAAGGGAAAGCAACCAATGGAAAATGAAAGTGATAGGAAAAGGAACAAAATTGATTTAGAAATGAGGATTAAATTGATTAAGAAATAAGAAGCAGAACAAAGTTTGTCATCTATTGCATGGGAATTAGGTCTCACTGCTTCAACAGTGAATGCTACTTTAAAGGATAGTGCACGTGTAAAAGAATATGTTAATGGATCAACGCATTTAAGATCAACAGTGACCACAAACAGCATTCAAGAGCTATATCGAAGATGGAAAAGTTATTAATCAAATGGATGGAAAATCAGATTCTGAAGTGAGTGCCCCTGAGTCTAATGGCCATTCAAGCAAAAGCAAAAAAGTATTTATGAAGATGTTAAGGGTAAGTACAGTGAACCCCAAGTCACGTTCGGGGCATGCAACAGGTGGTTTAATAGGTTCAAGTCATGCTAGTTTCCACAATGTTAAAGTATGCAACGAAGTAGCCAGTGCCGATTCTGCAGCAGCAGAAATATTTTGTGATGTGTTGGAAAAAATCCCTTCTAAATGTCCACAGCTCTCAACCTCTACAGCGGCATACTTATCAGCTGGAGACAATGATTCCGGCAACGATGCTTGAAATGTAAAACTTGCTGATGTTATGCCTGTCCCCTCCCTTTTTTGTAATTTTATATTTTTCAAAATTTTTGTAATTGCACACTTTTCTAATTTTTCTGATGCACGAGATAAAATAAAAATTGAATAAATAATTCTGTTTACGTGTTCGTTGAACATTTCTTTTTTGCTTCAATCAGATTCAGCACACATAGCTGTGAGTGCTGCATAAGCATTTAGGGAAATTCTGACTTACGCAGTTCCAAACGCAACCATTACGTAAGTCAGGAAGTGTGTGCGTGTGTGTGTGTACGTGCGGACGTGTGTGCGTGTCTCGTATGCCAAACGCCCTTTCAATGTAAGCTTTATGCAGTAACGGCATCGTGATACTTTTGTTTTGTTTTTTGTTTTTTGGTTTTTAGGAGCATTAGCAACTAAGGTCATATTGCTCCGAGGATATGCGGTGGTCATTCCCTGACCTTTCCGCATGCTCCGTATTTGGTGGTGACGGGCTCGAACCCGGGTCTAATCAAGAAGCGTGTGCTACGCACTGCTGCTCCTTCCCACCTGGCTATGGAGGCGCCATCGTGATACTCTTGATTTGCTATTATGTTAATTTTAGATTAAGTGTGACTTCGCTAGTTATGGTGGATATTTGGTTCCCTTTTTAGGCCATGGTCGCACACTAATATTAGGCTATAGAGTTAAAAATAAAAATATAGAAACATGGTACTTATATATATATATATATATATATATACACAGTCAAACTTCCCTATAACGAATTCGATGAATCCGGCGAAAAAATTCATTATACAGAGAATATCTTTTTTTATTAGAAAATGTTATCTAATTAGAAAATGAAAACGAATCTACATTTATTTTTAACGTATTTTATTTCAAAAACATACTTATTTAAATTATGTTTACACAATTTTTGCCGGTAAATATCACAAATTAAAAAAATCTGTAATTTTCGTTTGCAGAGTACAATTAAAAAATTGTCCGATTCTCAAAGAAAACCTCACATTTGTTCAGAGCATTAAAAACATTATCAGGGACATTTTCACAAAGCTGTAGACCCATACGAACCGTTTTAAAAGCGTTAATCATTTCTTCGCGAGTTGGCTTTTCTACGGGTCGTTCTGATGCTTCTCTTCAGTGTCATCGTTAATTTCTTCGTGATCATGGTCGCGTCTAACACTGTTCAGCAGTATTTCATCTTCATTTGGATGTTCTGCTGTGATCTACATAAACATAACTATCCATTGTTATTTCATTTTCGATGTTTCCAGACGATTCTAATAATGTCCAAAAGAGTTTCAGTTGTGAAAGGGGCAGTTCATCTTGTTCATCCAGTGGTTGTTCGACTTCTGTATTCAATGCAAATCCCGCCTTTCGAAAAACAATTTTGAATAGTGTGTGTGTTCACTGACATCGTTTGTCCAAACTTTTTTGCCAGTTCAGATATGCAATCTCTAAGGTTAAATGTAACCTCCAAGTTTCTATTGACAATTCATTGATGCATTGACAATCTTCATTATTATTCTCTTTCGATAATGAAATTTAAAATTTTTAATAATGCCTTGGTCCATTGGCTGGAGTTTTGACGTTACATTTGGTGGTAAAAACAATTTCGCACTTTTAAGTTCGGTAGAATTATTGGCAGGATGTGCCGGACTGTTGTCAGTTACCAACACGATTTTCTTTTTTTCTTTTGTTATACGCTTGTCTAGTTTTAATATCCATTCTTCAAAAATATCACTTGTCATCCATGCTTTTTTATTAAAGGTGTAGTCAACTTCCAAAGATTTTGTGCCTCTAAAACATCTTGGGTTTTTTGATATTCCGATGAGTAAAAGTCTTAATTTTTCACTTCCTGTCATATTTGCTCCAACTAGCACAGTGATTCTTTCTTTGCTTTGTTTTCCGCCAAAACATTTATCATCCTTAAAAGCAAGTGTTCTATTCGGTAAACATTTAAAGAATAAACCATTTCATCAGCATTAGAAACATCCTTACACTCATATTCTTCCAAAATCTTCTTTAAGGTATTGTTCCACCAACTGTTGCAATCTTCTTCTTCTCTTACATTAACACTTTCTCCACAAATATCCTTTTCCACAATTCTGTGACGCTTCTTAAATTTATCTAGCCACCCAATGTTCGCATTAAATTCTGTATGTCCTGTGCAATTTCAGAGATTGTTGCTTAATTATTAGGCCCGATATTGGGATATACTTTTCATGTATCATTTGCACCCATTTTAGAACAGCTTTATCAACATCTTCGTATATACACAACTTAATTTGCTTCTTGTCTGCTCCTCCTTCAATTGCATTTAAAATTGATTCTCGATTTTTTTAAAATCGTAGATAAACTGCTTGCAGATATGCTATATTTCTCCGCAACATCTTTTTTCTTAAAACCCTGGTCAATATCATAACAATCTTTGCTTTATCATTAATACTTTTAATACTTTCTCTTCGACATTGTTTTTGCAATTGTAAAAATTACTGGACTGCAGCTCTTGCCGATACATAAACCGCAAACTTCGCTGCGCTGGTCATATAGTGAATTGTTAGTACAGGTACCGCCTACTCAATGAAGTTCGCTTGCCAATTCTACAGTATCACTCACTTTGAAGAAATATACGACTTTGTGAATTCCTTTTATTCTGCTTTCATTTGTATATACACGAAAGAAAATTTATGATTAACGTATGCTGTATGTTACTTTTCAGAAAAAAAAAACAAAAAACAAGAGCATGTAGCCTATGTGACTGATGACGAAAGGGGAAAAAAAAAATTCATGAAAACCATCTACTGGGGATCCAGTTAGACGAGAATGGACATATCATATAATGATTGACATGAAGGTCATGTGGTTTTTATTTGGTTTTTAGGAGGATTAGCAACTAAGGCCATATTGCTCCGGGAATATGCGGTGGTCATTCCCTGACCTTTCCGCATCCTCCGTATTTGGTGGTGACAGGCTCGAACCCCGGTCTAATCAAGAAGCGTGTGCTACGCACTGCTGCTCCTTCCCACCTGGCTACGGAGGCACCCAAGGTCACGTGGTACAGTTGAGGTGAGAAGCGAATGTCACTCAGTAGGCGTTACTAAAAACCGATTATGGTAGCATTCTATGAATTGCCACCGCAGCATGCTAAAGGTTTACCGCAGCGAATTTCGCTTTCCCCTGAGCCAACATCAATTTACAAATCTAGCCTATTTATTGTAAAGTTTAAGACCACTTTTAAGAAAACCCATTTGGTTTAATAACTGTAACAAAAATGAAACAAAGACCCTCCTACAGGCGTCAACAGCCGCAAGTGTTCACTGAAAGGATGATTATTTAATTCCAGATGCTAATGCAAAATTTCGGAGGGAAGGAGGCAGTATATTTGAGCGGCTGTTTAGCAGTAAATGCTTGAAAATCTTCAAAAATGCTTTTACTAATTTTTTTAAAAATTCGTTATGGAGAGACTAACACTTTTCTTTCTTTTTTTTTTTTTTTTTGGCTGATGCTGCATAAGCTCATACATTTGCTTTCTTGCATCACATGCCACTACTAATACTTCGTTATATGGGGTTAATTTTACATGTAATTTCGTTTCAAGGTGCAATGTTTTGCGAAAAAATTTGTAATATAGAGAAATTCGTTAAATAGAAGTTCGTAATAGAGAAGTTCCACTATACATATATATATATATATATACAGTAGACTCTCGATTTTCCGGGATAGATGGTAAGAAACAATTCCAGGATAATCGATTTCCGGTTAATCCAAAAATACAGAAGTCCTCGACATTCGTAAGAGTAATGTAAGACGTAACTTCTTACTTCGTTGAGTTTTACATAACTCGGGAATGGCTAATAACATATTGCTACTATATTATTATTGACAAATCTGAATTTAGCACGATACGTGTTAATGTTTGGCCATTTTCAAACATCCCTATTATTTTAATTTTCTGATCCAACTCGATCGCTTTCCTTTTCTTGGCAGATTTACTAGTAGCGCTATCACTTAACACTGTGCTGCCACTTTATTAGGTATGCCCCTGCTGTGCAACAAATGATTTATCCCGCAACGTTGCAAGTCACATGACACAGTTGTGGATATAAATGCAGCAGAACAACCTTTCTAGTAACAGAAAAGGAGTGATCTAGTGGACTTCGAATATGGCATGGTAGTAGGTGCAAGATGTGCTGGACAAAGTATCTCTGAAACAGCAGTTCTCCTGAACTTTTCACGCACCACAGTTTCAAGGGAGTATCGAGAATGGTGCAATGAACAGAAAACATCCTCTCAACTGCAGTCCTGTGGAAGAAAATCTCTTGTTGATGAGAGAGGTCTGAGGAGGAGGATGGCTAGAATTGTGCAAGCAAACAGACGGGCCACAATGTTGCACATCAAGTCAGAATACAACCTTGGTGCGCAGAATAAAATATCGCAACGGACCACTAGTTGCACTTTGTCGTGAATGGGCTACATCGCGTACCTTTGTTATCAATGAAGAACAAGAGAGTACACCTGTAAGCACAACAACACCAGCACTGGACTATCCAGGATTGGAAAACAGTTGCTTGGTTTCATCATGTTGATGGAAGGCTCAGGATTTGGTGAAAACAACATGAATCCATGGACACGTCCTGTTTGACGACTACTGTGCAAGGTGGTTATTATTTAGAAGCATTAGCAACTAAGGCCATATTGCTCTGGGGATATGCGGTAGTCATTCCCTGGCCTTTCCGCATCCTCCGTATTTGGTGGCTCACGGGCTCAAACCCCGGTCTAATCAAGAAGCATATGCTACGCACTGCTGCTCCTGCCCACCTGGCTACGGAGGCATTGTGCAAGGTGGTGGGGGCAGTGTTATGGTGTGGGGAATGTTTTCTTGGCACACGTTGAGTCCATTGATACTCATAGATTCACATCTGAATGCCACATCGTACCTAAACATCGTTGCTTATCAAGTGCATCCATTCATGTTGACAGTTTATCCTCAGTCAGATGGTTACTTCCAGTGGAATAATGTGCTGGTGCACAAAGCCCAAATCACTATGGAATGGCTCCAGGAACGTGACAATGACTTGACTTTGCTACAGTGACTCACTCAGTCCGTGGATCTCAATCCTATTGAACATCTTTGTGATGAGCTGGAAAGGGCTGTTTGCTGCAGGCCTACAATTTCGCTGAATCTCAAGGAACTGTGTGACACACTCATGTCTGCATGGTACTCCATTCCTGCAAACATTTTCAGCAACTTGTTCAATCCATACCTAGACGAATTCAGGCTGTTTTGAAGGCTAAAGGAGGCTCAACACGCTACTAGGTAGGTGTACCTAATAAAGTGGCAGCACAGTGTATTCTCTTAGTCAGCACCATGATAACTGTCCAGATGAAATTTTTTGTAAAGAACTTCACAGGGTTAAGGCGAAAACTCACTATTATCACCCTGCGTGAGCTCACATTTTACTAAAGCACATTTCTGGAGGTCACTCCCATAAAACAATTTGCACTTTCTGTGTTATTGGGCTTTTCTGTTCGTGCATCTAATTATAAACGGGTAGTAAACTCGATCCTATTGCATTTGCAAAAATACCGATAGCTGGAATTCTGTAGGTTTTTATGTTATTATGGTGAAATGTGTGTCCCCTTCAATGAAGTCTTCAGTCATATAAAAAAAAAACATAAATAAATTGTAAGAATCTTCTCTTCTTTCCTATTTTTTTGCTTGTTACTCCGTACCTCACTTGTGCAATTTGTGTGTGCCGTGATCTTCGTTATTGATTGCTTATTATTAATTTTTATTATATATATATATTTTTTTGTTTTTAAACGGAAAAAAAAATTTTTACAATCCTAAAAAAAATTTACGTAAATCCGTAGTTGCGTAAGTCGGGGACTTACTGTATCAAAAAATGTTCAGCAACCTACGTAAAAAACATGGCAATAGATAAAAAAACAAAAAACTTACCACGCACTACTCGCGTGTCCAATACGATGCTTCCCTTTATCTTTTACGATGTTGCATATGATTTGGTCACCAACATTATAATGGTAACGGATGCACCATTTTCAAACTTTTGAATAATTTTGAGTTTTTGTTTAACTGAAAGCCCAACTCTTTTGCGTTTACCCATCATTTTCGCGATTTCTAAACAAAAAAAAATATATTTACTATAAAAAAAATTCCAACATCCCTGACATAAATAATGAAACAAAATTTATTTTCTGCAGTGCAACGGAACACAACAATCGACGCAACGCACTAAAACAAACTAAACATTTGTTTCTCTTTTTTTTTGAGTGGCGGATGTGAAGACAGCGGGGTTGTAATATGCAATATAATAGATACATTAATCTTTCAATGACGACTTATAGCGCCGCTTCTTGTCGTCGCTTATTTCTGAATTGCAAAACACCTATTTATACCTATCAAGTTATTACTTGAATTTTATGATTTTTAGTTGATTTCATTTTCTTTCTTTTTTTTTTTATTTGGAGTCTTGAAGTGTCCCGGTAAATCGAGTCTGCTGTACTTATATAAAAATTTCTAGGGTCTTACGCAAGTACCACATGAAGTGCTTACAACTTCCTGTAGAAGTTTGCAATCTCTGGTCTTGAGAGTAAAAACACCCATCGCCCCTCTCTTACGCAGCGGTATTGTATATCACAGATGTGGTGAACTTAATTTGTGATGCGAATGACTTTTTTTTTCTTAAAAATGTGTCGCGTGATTTACCATCTCAAGAATTTCATTGGACAGGGTTAAAAAGGTTAATCAACACATTGAAAATGTTGTGTATGAATTTTAAAATTAAATACAATTCAGAATTATTATTTTAAATTCATACGTATTTAAATTTTTAATTTATGTGAAGTTCATGTCGTAATGTCATCTGCCAAGCTTTCAAAATCGGGGATATATTGTGATAAGGCCAACCGTAAAGAATCTTCTGTATGCAAGTCCGTAAGAGTAGAGTGATTCTTCGTCTTTTTTTTGTTTCAAATATGTAAAGGTCAATTCACATAGATATGTGGAACCAAAACAGGAATTTAAAAGTTCACTGCATTTTTTACAGTACTTTTCTCGGCAAACATATTTCCAAAAGTCTTTTTCTGATGACCTGGCTTTTAGGAAGATATCATTTCGCAATGTTTTAATTTCACTTTCAAGTAATATTTTCTCTGTGTGAAAAAATCTCAGCGATTTTTTTTTTTTGCAGTTTTGTTTCGTATCTAAGTCAACATTAAATGGATAAGAAATATAGTATATTTAAATATGTCTTCAATAATTTTAAAATCACTGAATCTGGTTTCAAAATCATCCACAACTTTCTCAATTTCAGAAACATATTTCTCACTATTAAATTCAAAAACAGGGTGTTTTTGCAAATGATCTTGCATATTTGCAAAATGATCGAATTTTTTTTCTTTGAGATCCTTAGCCATTGCCAAAAAAATGATATTTATATGCAGAAATACTACTAATCTCGTCACCCACTTTTTTATTTTTTCCTTGTAATTCCAAATTCAGAACACTTAATTTACTGGTAAAATCTGCCAAAAAAGCCAGATCACACAACCACTCCGTATCTTGTAGCTGCTAATAATCATCTCCCCTTTGAACAACAAATTTTTAATTTCATTCAGCAAATTTCGATATCTGTAGAAACTTACTCCGACACAGCCACCTGCGTGTAATATCAGATCTGATTCATTTTCTTTGAGCTGCATTTTGAAAACGAAAAATCTCCTTGGAAGAGATTGACCTCTAGAATTTACAATTTTGAAAGCTATGTTCATATAATCTCTTGCTGGCTAACAGGTTTTGGTGGATGATACAGTAGTAAATCAAAATCTGGGAATTTGTCATCCTTTTGGCACAATGCCAACAGGGTTGGGATACACTTAAATAGAAAGGTTGCAAGAATTTTTGCAGATGCTATCGAGGCAGAGTTAGGTGGGTCGGAAAACTGCTAGCTTGGGGGGATACAAAGGATTAATAGATTAACAGTAGCTGCTGGCAGAGATAAGTGATTCTTGCACTACTTCTGTTCAAATGCAATTGAGCAGCAGCCTGAAAAGCAAGGTAATGGGAATTTCCAGGACTGCTGGGTCATAGTGGAACAAGTAAATACATGGGCTGTGTTAGGGTAACTAAGAGTAGAAACAGGTGCATGTATACTTGCATGTACACCAATGCTAGAAGTATAGTTAATAAATTTGATGAGCTTGAAATGCTCGTAAAGACATCAAAGGCAGATACTGTTGGGATATCAGAGACATGGTGTCACACAGACATAAGCAGTGCAGAACTGGAATTTGGGGAGTACAACATTTACATAAAGGATACACAGGACAGGAAGGGAGGAGGGGTTATGCTGTTAGTTAAGAAACACAAAATCTAAGGAAGTGCATCCAATTGATGTTGGTGGCCAATGCAATGTTGAGTCTGGTGTGACATAAGCACTGGGAAAGGAAAAATGAGAGTAGGTGTGTGTTCTGGGCCTAATGAATCTGAGGAGTATAATGAGCAATTGTGCAGAGAAATAGAGTGGGCCAGTAAATTAGAGTGTCTTATAATGGGGGATTTTAAATTCCCAGATACTGACTGGAATTTGTGGGTTGGTCACTCACACATTAGCAAGGCTTTTGGGGATTTATTGGATGATTGTTTTCTACAGCAGCATGTTCGGGAGCAACTAGAGGGAGTAATACTCGATCTGATTATCAGTAAAGATTCTTCATGCATCAAGAATCTGCAGATAAAGGAACCACTAGTTGGCAATGATCACAGTGTGCTGAAGTGGGATTTATTCAAAGAGGTAACTACCATCAAGGGTAAACAGAAGGGTTTTTGCTTTCGGGTTTTTGCTCTGGTGGTCTGAGACAGTATTTAAATTCTATACGGTGGAACAAACCGATGATGTTATCAACAGCAAATTCAAAATGGTAAGCATTCAAAGAATTAATCTTGGAAGCTACTAGGCTTTTCATACCAACAAAGAAATATTGTTCAAGATTTAGGCCTAAATGGATGTCAGATGAACTAATTAGACATGTGACAGAGAAGAAAAATGCATGGGATATTTATAAATTAACATGTGACACAGAAGCCTATGATAGATATAAGCTGGTCTGTAACCCAGTTACAAAGGAGGTTAGGCAGGCAAAGGCAGATTATGAGAAATCTTTGGTTAGAATGCAAAGAAAAACAGCAAAGAGTTCTTTACTTATGCAAACTCTACAATGAAGGGAATGAATCAGATTGGTTCACTTGATACTGATGGTTCAACTGTTGATGATCCAGCTCATGTAGCTAACACACTAAATGAATATTTTGCATTGACACTCACACATAAGGAGTTATTCAGGGAGGGGAATGCCAGTGGTGTATTCAACTCTGGCAGTAAGCTAGATAATCTTGTAATAACTGAGTGTAAAGTGGAGAAGAAATTGTTGAAGATAAACACAAGAAAGGCACCTGGGGTGGTATGGAATCTATCCAGTTATATTAAAGGAGGTGGCAAAGGAAGTAAGCAAACCCTTAGCCATAATTATGAGAGCTTCCCTGGACTCCTGGGAGGTATCCATGGACTACAAATGTGACCCCAATCCACAAAGTAGGATCAAAGGGGGAAGACAGGTAATTACAGACCTGTTAGTTTAACTTCTGTTCCTGGAAAATTAATGCAGGCACTGGTTAAAGAAGCATTGCAGGATCAT
Organism: Mastigoproctus giganteus; assembly: GCF_048544385.1. Taxonomy (NCBI): domain Eukaryota; kingdom Metazoa; phylum Arthropoda; class Arachnida; order Uropygi; family Thelyphonidae; genus Mastigoproctus; species Mastigoproctus giganteus. Next base: position 59,334,229 of record NC_143585.1, on the reverse strand, counting down.
CTAGACAAGACTTCAGTTATAGCTCGGACACGTTAAGGTTAAGTCTTGTCTGACTACTCTGATTGGATACTATGGTGTAGTCACAAAGGAACTGGATGCAAAGAATAACTTTGATATCATATATTTGGATCTTAGAAAAGCCTTTTGATACTGTTGCACATGGAAGACTACTGCACAAATTGGAGCAGTGTGGCATTGAAGGCAAATTGCTGTTATGGATAAAGGGATGGTTGAGTGGGAGAAGACAGAGTGGTAATCAATGGACACTGCTCTTCGTGGACTAATGTTATTAGTGGAGTCCCTCAGGGTTGTTGGGTCTATTTTTGTTTTCTGTATTTATAAATGACATTGATGGTGATATCTCATGTTTAATGTCCAAGTTTGCAGACAATACAAAGGTTGGCAGGGTTGTTAATGACAGTACACTGCTGCAACAGGATCAAGAAAAGTTGAGCAGATGGGCTGAGAGGTGGCAAATGAAGTTTAACATTGACAAATGTAAAGTACTACATATGGGAAGCAGTAATCCCAGAGTAATGTATCAACTCTGTGGTACCACACTGACAGTGGTAGAGAATGAAAAGGACCTGGGGGTAATTGTGCAGTCAGATATCAAGGTTTCTGAGAAGTCCAGATGGTCTGCAAGAGTAGCTCATGGTGTCTTGTCAATGATACACAGGAAGTTTTCTAGCAGGGATAAGGAGGTGATTATTCCCTTGTATAAGGCAATGGTCAGGCCACACCTAGAGTACTGTATACAGGTCTGGAGGCCTCATTTTAAGAAGGATGTAGAGCTGTTAGAAAGAGTACAGAGAAGAGCAAAAAGATTAGTGAATGGAACAAAGGATTGCTCTTACAAAGAAAGGCTAAAGTTTTGCAAATTACAGTGTCTGGAGACTAGGCACCTGCGAGGTGATCTGATTGAGGTGTATAAAGCCTTGAATGGTTTGAGCATGCTCAATGCTGATGGGATTCTTCCTCTTGCTCAGAATAATTGCCTGAGAGGGCATAAATTCGAATTGAGGAAAGACGGTTGTAGGATAGATGTGCAGAAGTTTTCCTTTAGCCAGCAGGTGGTTGATGGCTATAACAAACTTCCATCTGTCGTTGTAGAAGTTGATGGCTTAAATAGATTCAAGGCAGAACATGACAAACATTTGGTGCGAGTGGATGGGTGAAATAAGGGTGGTTTTATTTATTTATTTTTTTTTTTTTGACTGATGCTATATAAGTTTGCTTTCTTGCATCATGTGCCTTTGCTAATGCTAATGTGATGAATTCGTTAAGATGCCCCGTCATTGCTTTAGCTCCATCTGTTGTTACTGATATGAGCTTAAATAGTGATAATTTAATTTTTTTCAAAAAAATTTTTGAATGCATTAAATATATGAAGACCTCTAGTACTTTCTTTTAACAAAATGATACCCAGCAATTCTTCTTTAGTGGCAGAATCATCGAAAATCACACGAATAAAATCGAGCAATAGAACTGTATCACTGACGTTTCATCCGGATGTAAAGAAAAGGACACGCACACACAATTAGCAATATGAGCACCTAATTGTTCTCTCAAATTTTTACTCCTTTTTTCGATGTGTCAGATCACAGTATTTCGAGATAATTGCAAATCTTGAAGAGCACTTTTAATTTCATTTTTGTTCTTAAAATTTTCAAAAAGAGAATCTGTTATTTCTAAAAATGAGTCTTTGATGAATTGACCATGAGAAAATGATTTGCATTTTTTTTTTCAAGAAACTACTCACTTTAAGTGATGCTACAGTTACTGCTTTAGATTGTAAATTAGGTGTCATGAGGAAATTTTGTTGTGCGAATAATCTGGATTTAATTTCTTTTAATTTATTTTTTTTCTAAGGTCACTATGTGCGTTAAAGTGTCTTTCTAAATTTTCTTTTTTGGGTATAGCCACTGAAGAAATTGCGAATCAAACAACATTTTTCTTTTATCATTACAAAAAAGTATCGTAGTTCCCACTCGTGATGAAAATGATACGTTTTACTCTTTTTTGTAGTATTCATTTTAAATCAAAGGGTATTAAATTAACGTATAAGTACTGTCCAGTTATTAATATTAAGTAAGCTAAATAAGAACTCAACACATATGCTATGCTGTCCACAACGTAACTGCGTGAAGTTTCAGTAGACAAGCGTAGCGGCTGCGCAGCGACAAGAGTGGTCATGTGGTTCAATGGATTTGTAATAAGCGTATGAAGTGGGGCACATAATAATAATAACATTTAGATTTTGATTAATCTATTTTATTATTATTATTATTAGCTTTAAGGTGCAAACAAGCCTTTTTTTTTGACTGGCTGCACCAGTCAAAAAAAAAAAAAAATTCCTTCCCATGTTACTCTGAGAGAGAGAGAGAGAGAGAGAGAGAGAGAGAGAGAGAGAGAGAGAGAGAGAGAGAGAGAGAGAGAGTGTGTGTGTGTGTGTGTGTCAGAAGTAGATGGGAATCACCAAGAATGCAAGAAAGAGAAGAATGATGATATCCAGCTCAGAACCCTGGGTTTGCCAAGCCCATACTCACCAAAATTCGTTGTGATCGACCGAAATTAAAGCCACAATCAACTTGTTGGCCAACCCCTGGTATATCGGATCACTTGCCACGATTGTGGCAGCTGCTATGTGGGGGAAAGCTCCAGATGACTCCAGGACCGCCTCGCGGAACATGATAGGTCTATCTGCCTATGTGACTGCACACTCTGTAATCGCAGAGCATTTCTGGTCAACTCAATATGATCTGAATCCCAGCTGCAACAGTGAGGTGATCAACCAATCTTGGCACTACTATCACCACCTATGGTTCGAGTTCCTAAACATATCTAGCTGTCACAAAGTTTTAAATCACAGAAGAGGTACAAGACCACCCAATTTTGGAGTCTGTAGTGTTGAAGCACGAGAAACGATAGAAGTCATCCCATATACATGCCAGTACCAGCAACAATCACCTGATCTGACACAGTAAGAGATTGAACACTCTCACATTCATGTGTGCCCTCTCCCAGCAATCTGAGCACACACTGCTTATTTAGTTTATTCCATTCCTAACGTTTTATGTTATGTTTACATTTCTGTGTGTATGTACTTAGCTGAGGAAGGGGTTCGTTACCTTGAAAGCTTTTTTACCATATTAAAATTCATTCAGTTACCGTATTCACTGGTTCTACTGTATTCTTCTCTTCTTTTGCAAATATATGTATATATGAGTATAATAGTGATTGTAGTGTGCCGAAAAATTTTGTGTCTTTAAAAGTGTGCCGTAACAATGAAAAGGTTGAGAAACACTGCTCTAGCAGATACATAAAAAAATATATCAACAGGCATGTGGTGCTTTTGCTTTAACCAAACAGTTTTTTGGGGAAAAAAATTCAAGAAATAGTTTAAAATGGGAAACTAAATTTTTTTTATTCTTAATTCTTAGTAAACAGGAATACCCCGACTTAAGTGTTACTCGAATTGCGCAAATTCGACATTATGTAAGTTTTTCCCAGCCAGTGCAAACTGAAAAAAATATGGAAACATATTTTGCATCTTAGGGAAAATGGAGGTATTGTGAAAATATCATAATGTAAATCCAATAACATATTGGGGTGTTTTTTTTTGTAATTTGTTCTAAGTCCTTGGAAGTTGAAAATTTTGCTATATTACTAAGCTATTTATCTCTCTAAAAGGTCATATTTATAATGGAAATTTCACTACGCTTTCATCGTTATCATATGTTTCTGTTATAAGAATCAATTTTGAACGCCTTTGTGATATTTTTCTATAACACATTTCTGGAGGTCACTACCATAAAACAATAAAAACAATTTGCACTTTCCAGTTTATTGGGTTTTTCTTAGTGCATCTAATTATAAAAGGATAGTAAACTCAATCTTATTGCATTTGCAATAATACCAATAACTGGATTTACGTTATTCTGGTGAAATGTGTATCCCCTTCACTGAAATCTTCAATCATATAAAAAACAAATTTTCAGAAACTTCTCTTCATTCCTATTTAAGTATTACAATGATGAAGGGAAACGGACCAATGGAAAGGGTAAGTGCTGGCAGTGCTAGGAAACAAAACAAAATTGATTTAGAAATGAAGATGATTAATTAAGAATTATGAAGCAGGACAAAGTTTGTCTTCTACTGCACAGAATTAGGTCTAGCTGCTTCAACAGTGAATACTGTTTTAAGGGACAGTGTGCATATAAAAGAACAAGTCAAAGGATCAATGCACTTAAGATCAACAGTGATCACAAAACAGTGTTCAGGTGCTATATCAAAGATGGAACAGCTATTAATAATATGGATGGAAAATCAGATTCAGAAGTGAATGCCCCTGAGTCCAATTACCATTCAAGCAAAAGCAAGAAGTATTTATGATGATATTAACAATAAGTATGGTGAACCCCAAGCCAAGTTCGTGGCAAGCAATGGGTGGTTTAATAGGTTCAAACATTGCACTGGTTTCCAAAACATTAAAGCATGCGAGGAAGTCTCCAGTGCTGATTCTGCAGTTGCAGAGAAATTTTGTGATAGGTTCAAAAAAATTATTGATGAAGGCGGCTATTCAATGCAGCAAATTTTTAACATTGACGAGACTGCTCTGTATTGGAAAAAAAAATGCTGGATCGAACATACATACATTGCCAAAGAGGAAAAGACCATTCCAGGTTTCATGCCTTTAAAAGATTGGGCCACGCTCTTACTTGGGGCTAATGCAGCGGGAGATTACAAATTAATACCATTCTGGAAATCCTCATGCATTTACGGGCATCAATAAAGCAGCCCTACCCGTACATTTCTGATCGGGCCAGAGAGAGCATGGATAACAATGTCTCTCTTTGAGGATTAGTTTTAATGCTGCTTCATACCCAAGGTTGAAAAATATTGTAAAGACAATGACATTCCTTTCACGATTTTGCTTCTATTAGGTAATGTTCCTGGACATCCTACACATCTATATGATTTCAATTTGAATGGGAGAGTCATATTTCTACCGTCAAACACGACTTCACTCATCCAACCTATGGATCAGAGTGTTATTTCAATTTTAAAAGCATACTATTTATGCACATTTCTCAGGCATTGTCTGCAGTAGACAGTGCGAAAAATTTTACGTTACGAGACTTTTGGAAATCTTACAATATTTACCACACCATCTTAAACATTAATAAGGCCTTGATGAAAATGACTAAAAGTTGTTTAAATGGCGCATGGAAGAAAATATGCTCATGGCACGTAAAAAGGCTTTGTACGGTTTGAAAAAGACGAATCATATGAAGAGGCTACAGATAAGATTGCAAAGGTTGCAGAGTTACTTCAGTTGGAGGTTGTTGCCAAAGATGTGGAGGAGTTAATAGAGGAAGAAGAGAAGGAATTATCTAATGAAGAACTTATTGACTTACAGGCAATGATAGTGAAAGAAGAAAATGCTGATGGAGCTCAAGATGAACTAAATGAGAAGCTGGGATACTTCATCCCAGAGAGAGAGAGATGGAAATGGCATTTCGTGAAATTGCATCAGCAATGGCGAGGTTTGAGAAGATGGATACTGACAGTGAACTCTTCAAAGTTAACAGAGGAGTGAATGATATGCTTGCTTGCTACAAACAATTCACATAAATAAAGCCAAACGTTTCATAATTCTTTGGTTCCTTTGTGAGTAGCACTACATAAAAATTTAAAACTGCAACAGATCTGAAAGCACTCCTATGGTGCTACTCTGTTGTGCATAAAGAAAAGAATGGTAATGAATTACAAGCTACTACAATCTGCAAAAAAAATAAATGTCCATCAGTTCTTTCGTATCAAATTGAATTCATTATATATCCTAGTAAACAATTAAAAAATAAAAACATAACATACCTGCCGATCTAAGGATATTGTGCAGAGCATTTTCCCGTCACTTCCAGGATTTGAAATATTGAATATGCATCTGTTGTGACTTCCTACATCTCTGCTTTCTAGTACTTCCTTCTGCATTGTTTCTTTGCTTAGATCCCATAAAACAAGGTCTCCACTAATAGTAGGAAGAAACCATGAAAATGAGTCCATTTTAACCATAATAGTAACTGATTATTATTAAAAGAAACCAACTGCAAAATAAAACAACTTAAATTTTAACAACCCAATTTAAATAACTCCAGGTCAAAAAATAAAATAATAAAAAATAGCCAAGTAGCTTTTTGTCATATATAGAACAAAACAAATTTAAAAAAAAGGGAAAAAGTAAGTAAAAATAAAAGTTACACCTAAGTTAAAAGGTGCAAATCCATTTCACCTCCCTTTTTTTTTGTCCAGAAGTGATATTAGGATTACCTCAATTTATTTAATCAGATATAAAATTGTGTAATTTCTTATTTTCAGTGCTCAAATGTTAGAAACTGTCTGATGATCGGATCACTGATAATATACTACCAACCTTGTCTGGATGTTATTCAATTGTTTTAGGATTTGTAATATGTTGAGGGCATTTCCCACTCTTTTCCCCAGGAATCGTGATGGTGGTAGCCAGATTTAAGGCAATAAATGAATAAATAGGTTAATGCTTGCAGTACAGAAACAGTTTGTGAAGAGGAATAATTAAGTGATGGGTATCAATAAACCAATGTGATATACACAATATAAAAATGGATTAACAGATAATGTTTTTCTGCTATTAATAATTTATTTCTATGGTGCTCATTAGTTATATACATATATAGGAAAAAGACTGTCTGATTAGAGTATGTTTTTGGAACAATTTCAGTCAAGATAGTTAGAAATTAGAGTCAGTCATAGCAACCTATTAGGAAGGAGAAAAGTCTAAAAAGTTTATTCTGTGACTGAGCAAATCTTGAAGTGTGAGTGATTTGTCAGAAGGATGTGAACAACCACTTTTGAGAGTATTGCAGCTTTGAGTGAGAAGAATCTTCAGCTCTATATAAATAGATATGTGTGTTATATTTTAATGAGTCTTAACCTAGCAAGGATAATCTCACCTTGGTTCCTGTTTGAAGTATTGGTCTGGTTTGTAATAAACTGCTGATTTTCTCTGGATGCAGTTCTGCTGCCTCTGTTTCATACTGCAATTGTGGATTGTTAATTTGTAATCTGTGTGCAGAATTTGAAATGTTGTACTACAAGGAGGTGTGGCAGTTTTGGTTGTGGGGTCCACTGATTAATTTCCAGGGATTCCTATATATCCAGGAACCCAAAAGAAATAAATTTCCATGTCTTGTGCATTTGGTGTTTAAACTAAATAGGCATGCATGGCATTTGTATGTCTGATTCTTAACCTAGCAAGAACAGTAAGAAACCTAGCAATCTTGCCTTCTGTTTAAAGTATTAGTACTTTCAACACAATAAGAGGAGATGAATCAAAAGGGTATTGCAATGCACATTGGGAATCAGTAAATATAATATTTTTATGGATGTGGCTCAGCGTTTGCATTCTATGGCTAGTTGTATTACGTGCAATGCTGCTACCTACAATCATTTGGAAGTTGTTCAGAAAAAACAGTGTCTGGGAAAACTGCTGCTGCTACTACTTTATTTTCTGATTTCAAGCCATCAGTGTAAATAGGAAAGTTAATAGGTTATTGTGTATTGAGAGTTATGAAAAATTGTTGTAAGTTTTCCTTAGGTAAGAATGCTTTGTTTCATGCTTGAAAATGGAAGCTAATGCAGGCAGGTAATACTATATTCCATGGTGGGAATGTAACCTTTGATAGATGGCTATGTTGTTCAGGTCAAGATCCTAAGTATAGCTCAAGATGAATGAATGGGCTGTTGATATTTTATTGAACTCTGTACGTGTTTTCTCAAATTAGTGCAAAGGGATGGAAAGGCTGGGTGATCAAGCACTGACTTTGTTTTGCAGTCATAATGCAATAACAGAGTTTGTCATCTGACAGACAAGGGCGATTCATGTTCTGCATAAAGTCTATAGACTGGAGATGTTCTATACATGCTCATCAAACTCATTAACTTGGGCCTGTTTACTAATTTTATTTACAGCTTCTTAAAGTTGTTGTTGTGGTTCTATTGATCATGCTTTGTGAAAAGAGTTTAGTTTGGTTTGGTTTTGATTTTATTGGCGCATTAGCTACAAAGGCTATAATGTGAAAAGAGAGAGAGAGAGAGAGAGAGAGAGAGAGAGAGAGAGAGAGAGAGAGAGAGAGAGAGAGAGAGAGAGAGAGAGAGAGAGAGAGAGAGAGTACTGTCTACTCTGTCTGGGGACAACTCAGGGTTGCTCAGCTATGGTGTTCATTGCAATTGCAAACAGAATAGCACTGAGGACTGATCCTTGGATTATTCCTTCTTGTAGAAACAGTTCGGAAAGGGAGGTTAATAATCTGAATTGAAATTTTCTGTTTTAAGAAGTAGTGGACAAATAATGGAAAATGACCAGGCAATCCAAAGTTGTGTACAGGGTTGTTAAAATTAAAGTATCCCTATGTAGAGGGCTCTAGAGTGAATTCTAAGGCCACTGAAGAGAAATTTGGACACTATATGGCGCTGTGGCCATATAGTGTCCAAATGGATGATACGATTGTTCAATACAAAATGGATGATACGATTGTTCAATGTATCATCCATTTTGGTCAACAACATTTTCCATTTGAAGAACAGCATTTTCTACAGCAGACATGTAACATGTCAACTAGAATAGCCAGCACATGACATCTAATGCTGACTTTCAGATCTGCCAGAGTTTGACATCCTTCCCGATACACCTGGTCCTTCAAAAACCCCACAACCAGAAGTCACATGGGGTAAGGTCCGGTGATCGGGGTGGCCAAGATGTCTGGAAACAGCGGCTGATGACCTGTTTGTCTGTAAAGTGTTGCCTTAGCAATCTTTGGACACAATGGTGGATGTGGGGGTGCCGTACCATCTTGCATGAATATGGTATCCTGAAGGCACCCCACATTGTTGCAGCTTTGGCATTGCGAAATTTGCCAACATTTCATAATATTGCTGTCCAGTGACGGAACAGGTGCGGAGTCCAGTCAGTGTTACCTGTTCAAAAAAATATGGCCCAATCATGAATGTGGCCATAAATCCAAACCACACTGTCCCTTTTGGAGAATGCAACAGGACCTCTTGGATAACTTGAGGGTTTTCTGTTGCCCAAATGTGAATACACACATTTGGGCAACAGAAGTTTGGGCAAACAGTTGTGTGTATTCACTTGTCCATTTAAGCAGAAGTGGACTTCATCACTCCAAAGGATGTTTCACAGCCAAGTGATATCCACTGTCATTCGTGGCAGAAACTGAAGTGCGTATGTGAAACAAATATCTGAATCATCACCATGCTTTAGCTGCTGTAGCATGTGCATCCTGTAAGGATGGTACCGCAACACCTGATGCATTACTAGCCTTAAAGTGGAATACGGCATGTCCACTTCACTAGAAACAGCTGGCATACTTGCGCTATCACGTGGAGATTGACTTGATAAATTCACGACAGCCATAGCCACATCTTCAATAAGAGAGAAGTCCACTTGTTTTGGACCTCTACCTGGTTGAACACCAAGATGTCCTGCCACTTCAAATTTTGCAATCATTTTGCGGAACAGCACCAACAGTCACAGGTTCACGCCTTATGTGCTTCTAACGCCGGAATTCTCTGATAGCCACATTGTTGCAGTTCTGATAGTACAGCTTCACTAATAGCACCTTTTCCTGTAGCGTTGTTAGCATTGCTGCTGTAGTGCAGGCAAACATCTACTGTATGATTTTGAAGAGACTGCTTTGCTTTTATACAGTACAGTAGAGCTGAGCAGTGGCACTGTGGCAATAACTTACGATTATGCAAATAACATAAGTTATCTGCATAATCGTAACTAAGATAGTTATGTGCCATACAGTGACAAATTTTGTAACTAATTTTTTTTCCCAATAAATGGCGAGCACATTCTTTACTGTACCTGTTGGCCAAATTTCTCTTCAGTACGAGTCTTAGAACTCGCTCCAGAGCCCTCTACATAGGGATATTTTAATTTTAACAACCCTGTACATTGTGGAGGATTCGACAGAGCCATACTGCATCATAAGCTATCTCAATATCAAAACTGGTGCTCAGCCTTAAGGAAAGTATTCAGACACGTAACTGTCGTGAGCTAGGCCATAATGTCTATGTGTCTGCAATTCTGCCCAGACACAATAGGAGGGATTATATGTTAAGGAGCCTTGTGGATTAACTCAAAACTTGAAGGAATCTGCAAGGCTTTAGGGGGGAAATTTCTATCAGCATGGCCCACACATGTAGGTAGAAGGAATTTGTTTTGTAGAGATGGGATACACTTAAACAAAGGTGGTTTGTTTGTTTGTTTGGTTGGTTGGTTTTTAGGAGCATTAGCAACTAAGGCCATATTGCTCCGGGATATGCGGTGGTCATTCCTTGACCTTTCCGCATCCTCCGTATTTGGTAGTGACGGGCTCGAACCCCGGTCTAATCAAGAAGCGTGTGCTGCGCACTGCTGCTCCTTCTCACGTGGCTACGGAGGCACCGTATCAAAGGTGGTGCAAAAGTTTTTGCCAGTATTATTGAGAATACCTTAAAGGTTCAGGGGAAACTGCTAGTTAGGGGGGATGTGGGTAATACTGACATGCGTTTATCTGATAATATTCATCAAAGTAACTCTTGCACATACCTTAAGAGTTCTTATCTGTTACCCCAACTGGACGTATTATCTAGATGTTCTGAGGGCAGAAACGTTTCACGTGAGCGGGTAGCTAATATCAGGGAAGAGAGCCTAAAAAACTCCAAGGGTTGTGTTAGGGTTGTTAAATATACAAGAACAGTAAATCTTAATTGTTTATACAGTAACGTTAGAAGTGTCATCAATAAAATGAGCGAATTCGAACTGCTGGTTAAAACAAGTAACGCGGACATAATAGGGCTTACAGAGACATGGTGCCACCCGGAAATTGGGGATGATGAGTTTAAGTACGGCTTGGTATAATGTATTTAGGAAGAATAGGGTAGATAGAAGGGGTGGTGGGGTAATGCTTCTTATCAGAAGCAGCCTGAGTGCGACGATAGCTTTCCGGATTCAGACATTTCACATGCTAGTATAGAGTCTGTATGGTGTGAGATAGTTGGAAACAAAGGTATAATGCGAGTAGGAGTAATCTACAGACCAGGTGATTGTGAAGATTATGACAAAAGCCTCTACATGCAAATGGAATGGGCAAGTAAGCGTCAATGCCTTATTATGGGTGATTTCAATTTGCCTCTAATTGATTGGAGTAAATGGGAAGGAAACTCGACATGGGGAACAAAATTTTTAAATCAACTAGATGACTGTTATTTGTATCAACATGTCAGGGAAAGTACTAGAGAAAAGAATATCCTAGACCTCATCATCACACATGAATCAGATGACATAACAGGGCTGACAGTAGAGGAACCAGTAGAAGGAAGTGATCACGGAGTTCTACGGTGGATGATGACGAGAGAGGTAGCAGAACTAAAAGGCAAAGGAATGGGTTTTAATTTCAGAAAAGGAAATTACGATGCCTTAAGGTACTACATGGCCTCTATTAACTGGGTAGATATCATGCAGAAAATGAATATATTTGAACTGTGGTACACTTTTAAAACATTAATCACAGATGCCTTGAATGCGTATATACCATTCAAAAAATACTCCACAAGGAGGGTTTCAAGTTGGATGAATAGTGAAGTTGCCACATTACTTGAGCAGAAAAAGGTGGCATGAAAAGGTTACAGAGCAATAAAAAGTACTGAAGCCTATAACAGCTACAAGGTGATGTGTAATAGAGCCACAGAAAAGGTTCGACAGGCAAAGGCAGTTTATAAGAAATCACTAGCAAACAGAGCAAAGAGGGGGAGATAAAGAATTCTTCACATATATAAATGCCAAGAAGAGCAGGACAAACCAGATCGGACCTTTACGTAAGGGAAAGGGGATAGTATTAAATACACCAGCTGCCGTTGCAGATGAACTCAACAGTTATTTTGCATCGATATTTACATATGAAAAGCCTTTTGTGGCAATGGGAAATTGTGGAGCGAAGTTAAAAAATATGTAATTAATGATATTGAAATTTCACAAGATTATTTAATGAAAAAACTTTCGAGCCTACAGACCAGTGAGGCTCCTGGAGTTGATGGAATATACCCTATAATCTTAAGGGAGGCAGCAAGCGAGTGCATTGAACCATTGAGGCTAATTATGCAAGCATCACTAGACTCTGGGGACATTCCCTTGGATTGGAAAAGTGCAAATGTATCTCCCATACATAAGGGTGGCTCTAAAAGTGAAGTTGGAAATTATTGACCTGTCAATCTGACTTCAGTAGTAGGGAAAATCATGGAGGCAATGATCAAGGGTGGAATTCAGGATCATTTGGATCGAATTGAAATTCTCAAGGATACTCAGCATGGTTTTGTAAAGGGAAAATCATGTTTAACAAATCTGGTTCGCTATTTCGAAAGGGTCACTCACGAGCTGGATTTAGTGAATAATTTCGACATTGTTTATTTAGATTTCAGCAAAGCTTTTGACTCAGTCCCACATGAGCGGTTGCTTTATAAGCTGGAACAGGTTGGAATCACTGGGAAAATCCTTAGATGGATAGAAGGATGGCTTCAGGGCAGAAGGCAGAGGGTTGTGATAAATGGCTATTCCTCAGATTGGGTTGATGTAAGAAGTGGGGTTCCCCAAGGATCAGTATTAGGACCACTGTTATTTTTAATTTTCATAAACAACATTGATGAAGGGACAGAGGGCGTGATGTCTAAATTTGCAGATGATGTTAAAATTGGTAGAGTAGTTAATGATCACTGTCGAGCTGAGCTTCTTCAGAGAGACCTAGATAGACTTCAGGAATGGTCAGAAAAATGGCAGCTATGCTTTAATCCAACAAAGTGTAAGGTATTACACCTGGGAAACAGTAATTCCAAAATAACTTATTCACTTGGTGGAGTTCAACTAAACCCAGTACTGGAGGAAAGGGACTTGGGTGTTACGATACGGTCAGCCATGAAATTCTCTGAGCATTGTAAACAGGTTGCAAGGAAGGCCCATGGTGTCCTATCGATGATCTATCGAACTTTTGCAAGTAGAGATAGGGACGTGATAATCCCATTATATAAGGCTTATGTTAGACCACACTTGAAATACTGTGTTCAAGTATGGAGACTGCACCTAAAGAAAGACATTGAGCTTCTTGAAAGGGTGCAAAGACAGGTAACTCGCCTGGTGAGATCGGCAAAAGGGCGTCCTTATGAACAAAGACTTTGAATATGTGGGTTGCAGAGTTTGGAAACTAGACACCTTAGAGGAGATTTAATTGAGGTGTTTAAGGCTCTGAGAGGCATCAGTAAAATGAATGAGGACAAAATTTTCAAGATTATAAATGATGCTAGAACTAGGGGACATAAATTCAAGTTACGGGCGGAAATGTTTAGATTGGACTGCAGGAAGTTTTATTTTAGCCAGCGAGTTATAAATTACTGGAATAAGTTGCCTTCGTGGACGGTAGAGGCCGACAGTTTGGGGAAATTCAAAGGTCATCTGGATAGTACTTTCGGGTAAGGGAAGCACATAGGATGATAGGTTTAATTTCCTTTTTTTTAATTAATTATTATTATTTATTTTTTTGTTTGTTTGTTTTTATCATTGTTTTGTTCGGATTTTTTTTTTTTTGGCTGGTGCAGCATAAGCCATAGGCTTTCTTGCACCATGCGGCCATTACTAATACTAACTGTGGCCCTTTAACTTTTAGCCCACATGAAGCACAATTTGAAATGAAGTTAGAGGACTTAAAAATCAAGGACATGTGGAGTGCAAATGCCTTAAAACTGAAACTGAGGATTTGGAAAGGCTAAAAGCTGCCCTTGCAACTACACAAAGGGATGCGATAGATGATTTGAAAATGCAAGACTAAATTGTGTTCGATGTGTGGAGTAGCTGTATCTAAATTTGAAAATATTTGTGTTTGGACTTCGCTCAGTTTTTGGTTTGACATATTTCTGTGGGGAAAAAATATCTTCGAACATGAACTATATTAAAAATAAATCAAGAAACTGTCTGAACAATGCAAGTCTCTTTGTACTTTCATGTCAGTAGGTTAAGCCATGTGCACTATTGAGGCCCTCGTGGTTAGCACAGTTGGTAGAATCACTGTCATCCCAACACCGGGTGGAAAAGACCCAAGTTCCAATCCCGTTGTTGATGGGAGGAATTTTTATGAGTCTTTTTCACAATGTGGCTGAGTTATTCAGTCTCAAGTGAGGGAAGCATATTAACCTTGTTCCCTGTATATCCATTATTCGCACCGACACACATGTGTGCATGCATGTGCACACACACACAAAAATGTGTGTGGGTCAGTGGAGAATAAGTTATTTTATTTTGGACCAACTAGTGAATCACTCGGCCTGATGGCATTGATCAGACAGTAACCTTCAAATGTCAGTTATCTCTTATAGATTACAACAGAACACAATTGAAAAAAAAAAAAAGATTCATGTTGCGTTATGCAAAGTAAGAAAATATGAAAGCTTATTTAAACAAAAAAAATAATAATAATAAAATAAACTTTATACTGACTGCCCTTTTGCAGTCAATATAAGGCTTGTTCATTCAGAACAAATGAACTGTAAAATAATAATCACTCCCATGTCAAAAAATTCATTATTTCTATCAATTACAGTTGATATAAAAAGGTGCAGGTGGGTATATTGCGGCATTTAACAATTATATTCTATACATGCATTAAGAATCTGCAGGTAAAGGACCCTCTTGGGTGGCACTGACTACAGTGTATTGAGGTGGGATTTATTTAAATACATAACTCAAAGGTAAAGGGAAATGCTTTTCCTTTCATAACGGTGAATAGAGTAGTTTCAGTGTTTCAGACCAACTGAAGATGTTACCAAAGCAAATTCTAAATAAGAAACATTCAAGAAAGTAAGCAAAGAAGATAACCGCTTTTCTGTAACAAATAAGAAAGGCTTAGACCTGAATAAATCTCAAATGAACAAATGAGACTTGTGACAGAGAAGAAAAAGGTATGGGATGAACATAAATTATCAGGCAATAGAGAAGCCTTTGGTAAATAGGAACCAGTCGGTAATCAAGTCACAGAGGAGGTTAGGCAAGCTAAGGCAGATTATGGCAAAAATGCAAAGAAAAGCAGCAAAGATTACGCATTAGTAGAGACATACTATGCAAGAAAGCAAGCAAAGAGCCTCCGTAGCCAGGTGGGAAGGAGCAGCAGTGCATAGCACACGCTTCTTGATTACACCAGGGTTCGAGCCCGTGACCACCAAATACGGAGGATGTGGAAAGGTCAGAGAATGACCACCGCATATCCCCGGAGCAATATGGCTTTAGTTGCTAATGTTCCTAAAAACCAAATAACAACAGCAAGAAAGCAAGCTTATACAGCATAGGCCAAAAAAAAAAAAAATTCCATTTCACCCACCCATTTGCTCCAAAATGTTGTCTATTTCTTTCCTTGAGTTTATTTAAGCTATCAACTTCCACAACAACAGATGGAAATTCATTCCAGCAGTCAACTACCCCTTGGCTAAAGGCAAGTTTCTGCACAACTAGTCTACAACTGACTTTCCTCAATTTGAATTTATGCCCCCCTGTCCAGTTAGTAATCTAAGTAAGTGGAAGGATCCCATCAGCACTGAACCTGCAAAAACCATTCAAGGACTTATACACCTCAATCAGATCACCTCACAGGTGCATAATCTCCAGATGCTGCAATTTGCAGAACTTAAACCTTTCTTTGTAAGGGGACCTTTTAGCTCCCCTCACCAATCTTGTTGCCGTTCTCTGTACTCATTCTAGCAGCTCTACATCCTTCCTAAAATGAAGCCTCCAGACCTGTGCAGTACTCAAGGCCTGTGGCCTGACCATTGCCTTATAAAAAGGGATAATCACCTTTTCCCTACTAGCAAAATTCCTGTATATCATTGACGACACCCCATGACCTGTTCTGGCAGCCTATCTGCAGTGCCAACAACTCTGCCAACCTTTGTATCATGTGAAACTTGGACATTAAGCTCAATATACCTTCATCGATATTATTGATAAATATAAAAAACAACAGTGGGGACTCCATTTATAACATTAGTTATTAGTGGACATAACTGCTAGTCCACAACAAGCAGCGTCCATCGATTACCTCTCTCTGTGTTCTCCCACTCAACCACTCTTTTATCCTTTGTAGCAATCTGCCTTTAATACCACTGCTTCAATTTTTACAGTAGTCTTCCATGCACAACAGTATCAAAACCTTATATGACATAAAAATTCTTTTTTGCATCCAGTTCAGACCAGTTGTGAAAAAATCAGAGTAAACAATCAAATTGGTCAAACAAGACTTCCCCTTAACAATGCTGTGTCTGAATTATTACTACAGTCTTGTCTAGTTGATCCTACGATGCTTCTTTAACCAGTTACTCCATTATTTTTCCCAGAACAGAAGTTAAACTAACAGGTCTGTAATTACTCGGGTCAACCTTTTATCCCCTTTGTGAATTGGGGATACATTCGCATATCTCCAGTCCGTGGAGACCTCTTCTGAGTCCAAGGATGCTCTCATAATAATAGCCAAGGGTTTGCTTACTTCCTTTGCCACCTCCTTTAATATAACTGAATAGATCCTTTCCAGCCCAGGTGCCTTGATTAACTTCAACAATTTCTCCTCCACTTTGCGCTCGGTTATTACAAAATCCTTTAGTTCCCTGCTATAGTTTGATAAGCTTCTGTCCTCCGCTTCTCTACAGAATTCCTCATTTGTGAATCTACATCCTTCCTAAAATGAGGCCTCCAGACTTGTATGAATTACTCAAGGCGTAGCCTGACCATTGCCTTATAGAGAGGGACAATCACCTCCTTTTCCTTGCTAGCAAAATTCAATCCTTTTTACACAATATATTACTCGTTTCCCTGACAATACTACAACCTACAACAACTAGTTCCTTTGGGACCAGTGCATTCTGCCTTGGGGGTTGCCGCTGTGTTGCGTGATATTCAAGTGCAAGCTCTGGCATTGATGTGGGCAGTTGAAAGCTTGATAGGCCCCTCAATTTAAATCCTTCGAGGGCATCCACCCTGTCCTTCAAGCTCTCATATAAGCCCATAACAATGCTGAGTTGGCGCCTGATTTCCTCGCACGCTTTACATTGCGCACACACAAAGATGTTCCCCTTGGCAATATCATGTTCTGTTCCTGATTGCGCCACAAACATCAAACAAGCAGTACATTTCAACAGACTGTGATTCAGAGGACAACCGCTCCCCCCTCAGTTCTCCCCTGAGCCACAGCACTTCCACTAGTTTGAGCCTTTTGCTTTGCTGTTCTGGTCTGAGTCATGATTTCTATTCAAGTTCAATAAAATTCCAATATAACCCTAAACCTATATCGCAATGCATTTATAACACTATATATATGTATTTCGGTATTGAATATTATCTCCGAGTTACATTATATGACTTTCTTATCCCCTGTCAACTTATATGTATTAATTTATGATGTTACGTTTGTAATAACTAGGTCGCTATATTTATTTAGTTAAAAAAGTACAATTCAATTGACAATGAAAAATAATGAGATTAATAAATTTTGCTGATTAATTGATACTACTATACTAGCTATCTAGTGTTCCATTAAACCTTATGCTAGCACACGTATCGTATAACAATGGCGGCAAGTTACGAACGGTTAATCTACGGACAAGAGGTATTATTTACTTTTCAAATTGCGCTATCTAAATTCAAAATAAACCACAGAGCTTGACTAGGTCTATAAGCTACTTATAGAAAATAATTTAATCTAACCATTAAGTCAATAAAGCAGCCAAGTATAACCAAAAACTTAGTGTTTGCGGGAGCTGCAAAACCTGTCCACGCGTGGATTTGATACCCTTACTGATACTAAGTAATAACCTACAAAATCTCTATCTAAATTCAATTTAAACTAAAGTATGGTTACTAGGAATATAAAGCAACTCTAAAAAATAAATTAATATGCCAATTTAAGTCAATAAAAAAGCAAAAACTTTTGGTAGATTTAAATCTTTAATGAAATTGTCAAGTTCACTATGTGTATACAGCTAGGGTCCAAAGTTGTGAATTTCTTTGTCACTATAGTTTATATATTCCTCTAAAATCACAAATGTCAGATTCAGCATCTGATGGCATATGTTCAAGAACAACTGGTGGAGGTGGTACCAGTAGTTCAGTTCCATGGGGTACTTGCCTTACAGCTGACGTCATGTTTTCAGGGTACAAAATGCTCTGCTTATTATTTGCATTATAAACGTGCTACATTTATGAAACAAGATGCAGAATTTATTACTGTGATCCCAAGGTTTCCTCCACACCATAGGAATGGCAAATGTCATGGCTTTCTCTGTACCACATTTTCAAAATCCCAAGCCCTCCACTCATGTATGGCACACTTTATGGGAAGGGGGCACAACTTTTATCTTGGTCACCTAATTTAATTCCAAAATGTGGCATATACATTTTTCACAGATGATGTTATATCCTGCCTTTATTTAGACTAAGGCGCATTTAGGGCTAGAGCCTCAAGCTGCGAACAAATTTAGACTATGTATATAAAGTGCTTAGCATCATAATACACAGCCATTTCTGAATAAACAGAAAATTTTTAAGGTGGCATCGTTTTAGGTTATATCTCTACCTTCACAACGAGTTGCCATGATATTGCACTACTTCGAATAAGTAACGCTTCACCTAAGGAGAAGACTAGTGTTACTTATTCTCAGATAGGTACCACCACCCAGACAGCACTGTTTCAGGGCTATTTGGCCCTTCGTCAGTGAGTGGGTAGGTACCCAAGTGATGCAATGATGGCAAAAACAGTTATGAAGTATAACTCCACAATATGAGAGATGCCTGATGGTGTATGATGTATTTAGACTAAGGCGCATTTAGGGCTAGAGCCTCAAGCTGCGAACAAATTTAGACTATGTATATAAAGTGCTTAGCATCATAATACACAGCCATTTCTGAATAAACAGAAAATTTTTAAGGTGGCATCGTTTTAGGTTATATCTCATATTGTGAATACCTTCACAACGAGTTGCCATGATATTGCACTACTTCGAATAAGTAACGCTTCACCTAAGGAGAAGACTAGTGTTACTTATTCTCAGATAGGTACCACCACCCAGACAGCACTGTTTCAGGGCTATTTGGCCCTTCGTCAGTGAGTGGGTGCCACCTTAAAACGATGCCACCTTAAAAATTTTCTGTTTATTCAGAAATGGCTGTGTATTATGATGCTAAGCACTTTATATACATAGTCTAAATTTGTTCGCAGCTTGAGGCTCTAGCCCTAAATGCGCCTTAGTCTAAATACATCATACACCATCAGGCATCTCTCATATTGTGGAGTTATACTTCATAACTGTTTTTGCCATCATTGCATCACTTGGGTACCTACCCACTCACTGACGAAGGGCCAAATAGCCCTGAAACAGTGCTGTCTGGGTGGTGGTACCTATCTGAGAATAAGTAACACTAGTCTTCTCCTTAGGTGAAGCGTTACTTATTCGAAGTAGTGCAATATCATGGCAACTCGTTGTGAAGGTATTCACAATATGAGATATAACCTAAAACGATGCCACCTTAAAAATTTTCTGTTTATTCAGAAATGGCTGTGTATTATGATGCTAAGCACTTTATATACATAATCCTGCCTTTATGTAACAAAATATAAAGGATGGTTCACACATCCATGAGTTCCATGGTTGTGTGAACAACTTAATGCAGAAGAAACACTTGCAGGTTTATATAGCTACCTGACTTGCAGGTATCAACATGTCTAAATGTCCAGACATTTCTATACCTGCCAGTCACAAAAAAAGTAGTATGCATATCACAAATACATGGAATGTGTAAGAAAACAATTCTTATTATTTGTAAATAAAGCTGCTTGTGATAGATAAAAATGATTTGGATTTTTAGAATAGACTAAAATTATATATTTTATATACTATCTAATATAATATATATATATATATATATATATATATTATATACTATCCTCCTAGTTAGCAAACTTCATACCCTTTAGTAATTTTAAATCTCCTGGACCATGTAAAAACTTCTCAAAGTGGGGAAACTCATTTGCAAAAACATGATATGAAATTATGAAATGATTAGATAAAATTTAACTCTTTTCATAAAATGAAAGCATATAATGAACAACATTGGGTTCTATTTACATTTCTTAAAATAATGCTATTACAATTACCATAATGAAAAGGCAATTTGAATAAAAAATAACTCCATACCTGAAAGTACTAGATACCAAATGATCAGGTGAACTTGGAGGCCAAAATGTTGTTGTCCAAGATCTTGCTTTATTTTCATCCATTCGGCCTACTCGTAACTTAGGTGGCTGTGAAATACGATGATTAAAAATGCTCTTTTCTTTCAAAACATCCCATATCCTCAAGTAGCGGTCACGGCTCGTAGATGCTATCTTCATTTCCTGATATTAAAACAAGTGAAATAAATCAAAAATAGCTTGTTCAGATTATTATTTAATATCATTTTAAAATGCACAAAAACACAACTGGAAATACACACCAAATTACCAAAAGGTACCAAGACATCTCTGAGATTTGAAAAAAATGAACCACACTCATTATCAGTGTGTCAGGAAGGCATGAAAGTAGTTTATTATAGGTATATAAAAGTAGCATGAAACTGCATTTTTGTCAGAAGTAAGCTGATCAACAAAATAAAGTAGGCAGGTTGAGATGCTGAGCTTAGTAACTTCCAATGAGGAGTCATCAGGAATTCTGTCAACCAGAACTTCGGGGAAACCACAAGCTTTTGATACTATTGCACATAAAAGATTGCTGTACAAATTGGAGCAGTGTGATTAAAAATGGCTGGCATTGATAAAGGGATGGTTGAGTTGGATTTTTTTTTTTTTTTTTTTTTTGATTTGGTAGTTGTTGGCGCATCGGCTTCTGTGGCCATATTGCACCTCCCAAGGTTTTTTTGCAGTACTTTGATCCAAGCCTGAGGCGGGAATCGAACCCGCGACCTTTGGGTTGCCGGGCAGGTACTTAACCCACTCGGCTAGCCCGGTCGGCTGGTTGAGTTGGAGAAGGCAGAGTAGTAATCAATGGACACTGCTCTTCGTGGACTAATGTTATTAGTGGAGTCCCCCAGGGTTCAGTGTTCGGCCCATTTTTGTTTTCTGTATTTATCAATGATATTGATGAAGGCGTATCAGGCTTAATGTCCACATCTGCAGATGGTAAAAAGATTAGCTAATGACAATAATGACAGTGTGCTCATGCAACAGGATCTAGAAAGGTTAGCAGATGGACCGAGAAATGTTGTTGTTGTTTTGTGGTTTTTAGGAGCATTAGCAACTAAGGCCATATTGCTCCGGGAATATGTGGTGGTCATTCCCTGACCTTTCCGCATCCTCCGTATTTGGTGGTCACAGGCTCAAACCCCGGTCTAATCAAGAAGCGTGTGCTACGCACTGCTGCCCCTGCCCACCTGGCTACGGAGGCGCCTAGGACCGAGAAATAGCAATTGAAGTTTAACACTGCCAAATACAAAGTACAGGCGATCCCTGCTTAACGCTGATAATTCGTTCCGGAAAAACAGAGCTAAGTGAATCCGCAATAAGTGAGCACCGCATTCCCATAAGATAACATACGTATTTGTGAGTTGCAGTCGGTGCCATAGGATATTTCCTAATCAATAAGAAACGGTAGTGAAAAGATGCACAAATGTCGATCAAAATATTTAATATTCAAATATTTGTACATATAAAATATTCTGCATTACATACGTATATAATTATGTGGAACTACTTACGTATCAAAATTAAACTTAAAATTCCAATTAAAATCATGAATTTAATTGATTTTAATTGATGAATTTAATCGTGAAAAATGTGTCAATTTTGGGTTGTACTTTGGCCCTCTTCCTGGTAAACTAAAAGGGGTTTTAATTTTAAATCTCCTGCAGAATTACCACCCAACAATAAAGTCACCCGATCCTTCGCCACTTTGAAACCTGGCATGTTTTTTTCTTCTTTTAGGCATTCCTTTCCAAAAAAGTCCTGCTTCATCTATAGGTTAAAATCTTGTTGAGAAGCATAACACATAATACCTCTCTTCAATAATTTTAACAAGTTCTTTTTTGAAAGTTTCGGTTCCTTGATCTGCACTTGAGGCTTCTCCCTGGATTTTAAATCTATTCAACCAGCCTTTCCAAGTTTTAAATGGTTCCACTTTTTTTTTTTTAGGTGAGTTTTCTTCAGATCATCATAAAAAATAATCTCTCTCCTCGCTTATAATATTTAACTTAACTGAATTCTGCATTGGATATTATCTTCAATAAAATTATTTAGAAGTCTCTCCATTTCAATCCTAATAGCTGGGCCTAGTCCTAATTGCTTGCAGTGGAACAGCTGTCTTTCCCGCTCTAAAATTAATTCTTTATTTTTTATATTTCTTACAGTTAAACTTGCCAGTCCTAAAATATGGCACACATCCGCTTGTCATTGATCAGAATCAAATCGTTTCAAAACATCTAATTTAATTTTCAAATTCAGTCTTTTTCGTACATTTGTAGTCTTCGTTCTGCATCCATACGTTGTTGCTTTTTTATTTTTATCCGCCATTATTAACACTTCAAAAATGTAACTGCATTGGTTGCATTAATTATGATATAATGTTCAAGTTAACTGTCTGTTACGAACAATGACTAATACTGTACTGAGTGATGACTAGACTTCAGATAAATGCATATAATGCAAATATTACAAGCAACATAACTTGATCATTTTTTAAAATGTTGATCTCGGAACCATGTAACAAGTCACTGTACTGCAATTAAATTAGCGTGTGAGAAAATTTCACTGAGCATGCGAAAATTCTCAAGTCGGTGTGGGAAACGTTTTAATGCTGTTTTGCTATTCATTTTCAAGTTATCGACTTCATCAAATGAAACGATTTCATTAAATATGCCAAAAATGCAATCTGTAAAAGAACATCGTGAAAAAAGTGGTTATAATATAAGAACAGCGTTATAGCGAATCAGCATAAGTGAACCGCATTATGAGGGCCTGCTGTACTGCATATGGTTACCAGTAACTCTTAGAGTAATGTACTAACTGTGTGGTCCTACACTCAGGGTAGAGGAAAATGAAAAAGAGGTAATTGTGCAGTCAGATATGAAGTTCTCTGAACAATGCAGACAGGCTGCTAGGCCAACTCATGGGGAATGATATACAAGAAGTTTGCAAGCAGGGATAAGGAGGTGATTATCCCATTGTATAAGGCAATGGTCGGGCCACATCTTTAGTACTGCATACAGGTCTGGAGGCCTCATTTTAGGAAGATGTGGAGCTGCTGTAACAAGTACAGAGAAGGGCAACGAGATTGGTGAGGGGAACAAAGGGGTGCACTTACAAAGAAAGGCTTAAGTTCTGCAAGTTGCAGCATGTGGAGGCTAAGCGCCTGCAAGGTGATCTGATCAAGGTGTATAAGGCCTTGAATGGTTTGAGCAGGCTCAATGCTAACAAGATACTTCTGCTTGCTCAGATTAAGAACCTGAGGGGGCATAGATTCAAATTGAGGAGAGACAGTTGTAGAATAGATGTACAGAAGTTTGCCATTTTGGCCCGATTAAGCGGCTGCCCCAATTATCCGAAGTTTTACGTAAATGGTTAAAAATACAATGGACCCCACTTTACAATTTGTTGACTGTACAATCAAATCACATTACGATGGAGTCACCATAGTAAAGTACCGTTCACTATACGATGTGTAGTAAGCGCCAGTCATTGTGATCACGTTTGTGAACTGAATTTTAATTCTATTAAACAGCGATTCTAATTAGCAAAAATAGGAGGAATATTATCCACAGGCTATAAAAGTAAAGATATATTATAGCACAAATTTACCCTTTATTACCTTACCAATTAAAAAATTAAATATGTGAAAATCGGAAGAATATACATGATAATTGGAATAATTAATACATACTGTAATATGTACATACAAACTAGTTGACATTTCTGTTCACTGACATTTGTGGGTGGGGGTTAAAATTTAAAACAGTAAAAAGATAAGCAATCAATAACAAAGAACACAGAACACACAAATTGCAAGTAACACAATATGCGCAAGTGAGAACGGAGTAACGAGTTACAAAGCTTTAAAAATAGGAATGAAGAGAAGATTCTGAAAATTAATTTTTTTATGATTGTAGATTTCATGGAAGTGTAAATACATTTCACCATAATAACCCACAGAATTCCGGCTGTCGGTGTTATTGCAAATTCAGTAAGATCGAGTTTACTGTCCGTTTATGATAGATTTCACTAACAGAAAAGCCCAATAAACAGGTGACTGCTAATTGTTTTTATTGATTTATGGTTGTGACCTCCAGAATTTCGACCGAACCACGTGGTACTGTCAGAGACAATCGTAGGGTAATTTCCAGTGCTGCGGTCTCCTGCCCCGATTAAACGGCATGCTGTCCCAATTAAGCGAAGTAAACCCTGACTATTTTCTCGATTGGTTTCTGTTTTTTAAGATTTGCCCCAAATAAACGGCTGCCCCAATTAACCGGTGGCCCAAATAACCAGAATCCACTGTATATGTGTTTAAGAATAGCTAAGCCTGATAAAGTTTGCATAGATGGAGGTGAAAAGTACACAAAGTGCCAATGAACAGAAGTGTAAGAATTAGTAGAAAAAAAGAAGTGTTGTAGTTTTGCTATCCCAGTTTTGATGCTGTGTTGGGAGGCAGAAATTGAAACTGAGTTGGAAAATCCCTAAGTGATTTCAAATTAAGAGGATGACTAGGAGCGTTATCTGGTGCAAGGATCAACAATGAGATTTCAAAGACAACACTGTTCTAACCACAGGTACAGGAAATGCTTTTGCAGACTGTATAAAGAATCCTTCACTATTAGCATAAACAACATTATTAACAGAAAAAAAAAGGCATGCAGGTAAGTTATTAACCACATGAATATTTTCAAAAGCAGAGTATTAGAACAGATAAAAAACAAAAATAGAAACCATAATAATTATACCTCGAAAAAAGAACCCCATTCCCCTTCTAATATAATGTTAAATTCACCCACAAAATTTATACACACAAATATTAGACACCAAACAGATGTCTAATCCTACAACATCGATATCCCTATTCTCTTGCTCTCTCTAAATACCTCACCCTCTGGTACAAACTATTACTGGCTCCAAGAGAACTTAATTGAAGTTTTGACTCAATTCTTAGTTTCAGAGTACAGAATAGAAAATATATAAATAAAATTAATTGTAAGCTGTCTTGGTGTGGGAGGCTGATAGTGTCATAAGGACAGCATTATTACGGATTCCAATTGGGTACAAGGTTAATACCATGGTCAAGATTTTTGCAGCTCCAGCAAATGCAAAATTTTCATTTATATTTAGTCGTTTTATTGACTTAATTGTTAGTATGAATCAGAGCTGTAATACTCAATACGTTCTACCCTGATATTAATATTGTAAAATAATAAGAGGAGTTTACCTCAATATTGAAAATAGGGATATCGATGTTGTAGAATACTTTCGTATGATACTCTCCAGAAATTAAAACAAAAAAATCGAAAACTTACATTAGAGTAAAAAATAAATAATTAAAAACC
Organism: Mastigoproctus giganteus; assembly: GCF_048544385.1. NCBI lineage: Eukaryota > Metazoa > Arthropoda > Arachnida > Uropygi > Thelyphonidae > Mastigoproctus > Mastigoproctus giganteus. The sequence continues at coordinate 59,308,521 of NC_143585.1, read as the reverse complement.
AATTTAACACAATTTAAATCAATTTAACGCAATTAAAAATTAAAAAGAATCTAACGAAAATATTCAACACGATTTTCCTTCCTGAAGCTGACAATGCTTTTCGACCCACAGTCGTGACCACAGGAATGAAAATTACCGAATAGGGTTCAACCTGAAACTTAAATAGTGATTATTTGTCTTCGCGCATGCGCGTAAAGGTCCACACATCGGAGATAAAATATGGCCGCCTAACATTAACAGAATTCTCGTGTAATTTAATTTCTATGGTTTCTGCAATTAATAGTCGCGTATAATGTTGAACATTAAGTATTTTGGCCTCATTAAATAAAAAAGTATGTTTTTCGTTAATGGCATGAAGATGAGGAAATAAGGGTTGGGGAGGAGAGAGTAAACTGCAACTCGTCTATGACTATCTCAGTACAAGAGCATCAATCAGCACAGAATCCAAAAGGATGTTTTCTGCAGTTAATTAAATAGTACCAAAATTAGATCCAGTTTAAACGATAACACTACTAAGTTTAATAGCTCACTTTATTCGGACAGGTAGCGTGGATGCTTATTTTTTTGTTTTTAGAAGAACTATAGGTTTCACAAAATTTGCTAAAATATTTATTATTATAATAAAAGTTTGATTTAAAACGTGAATTCAAGTAATTACTTTTTTTTTTTTTTTTTTTTCATGAAAACAAACATGAGAAGTATTAGAATCTATAGTACTTAGTACCGTGCTTGGGTTGGAGGTTGAGAAGACAGAAGAAGATATTTGTTGACATTAGACTTGAACTTCTGTAACTGTAATTTTCAGGAAATACATATGAAGGAAGGTTGTTCCAGAAAATGGCAGTTCAATGAATAAACGAGGAAGATGAAAAATTGGTTCTGTGAGTTTGAAGTTGGACAGTAAATGGATGTTGACTGGTGTCGGCACGTGTTGGGACTGTTTTGAAAGAGAGAGCAGGAATTATAGAAGCCAATTCAAAACCACAGTGCCCATGGAAGTATTTGTAGAAAAGGCATGCAGCAAAAACAGTACATCTATGAGACGGAGTGCAGAAACTCTGTTAGAGAGGAGTCATTAATTAACCTAACTGCCCTTTTCTGAATGGAATCTAGAAATCTCAGAGGGGTTTTGGGTGCACCGCCCAGATGTGAGAACAATATTCCATGGTAGGCAGATTTGCAATTTGTACAGAGTGAACAGCTGTTTGGAAAAAAAGTAACGCCGAGAGTGAAAGAGAAAACCAAATTTTTTAGATGCAGAAGAAGCAATATTTATAATTTGCTTGTGCCAGGAGAGATTAGAAGCCAGGGTAATCCCTGAAAGAGATATATCATTTTGCTTAGAAATCGGAGTGTCACCAAAGATAAGCATAGGAGCAGAAGAATCCTTTTTGCGAGATATAAGACAAGACTGAGTTTTAAAAGGATTGAAATTGACTTAGTTGTCTTTGCCCCACTGGAGAATTACCTGGAGATCGGCATTTAAAGAATCGTTAGCAGATATTCGAGAAGTTGAAGCTGATTGAGCAGGGCAAGGTTTCTCAAATGGAAACTGGAATGCACTGTGCTATCATCAGCAAAACTATGGATAGGATTTCCAGTCAATGAAAGAAGGTCATTAATATACAAGAGGAAAAGAGTGGGTGAAAGAACTGAACTTTGGGGACACCAGCATGAGTGGAGAAGTTAGAAGACGGAGAGCCATCTACCATTACCCTCAGTGAGCAATCAGAGAGAAAACTGGATAACCAATTACAAAAAACAGTTGGCAAACCATAAGATGGAAGCTTGTTTAGAAGACCTTTATGCCAAACACAATCGAAAGCCTTTGAGATGTCAAGCGCAACTACTTGTGTTTCACTGCACTTTTCCATTGAATTTGTCCATAAATGGGTAACTTAAGCCAGAATATCACCAGTGGATCGACAGAATCCATACCGTTGATCGCTGATCAGACTCAAGGTTTCTAGGTAGTTTAAGAGTTTGGGGTTGATTGATTTCTCCATTACTTTAGAAAAAGTAGAGCAAATTTCCAAGCAAAAGGAAAAACACCTTTGGAATAAGAAAGTGAAAAAAAGGCAGCAAACAACAGAGTAAGTTCAAGAGCACAGGTTTTGAGAACAAGTGGAGAAATACCATCAGGACCTGGAGCTTTCTTATCATCGAGATTCGTCAAAATCCTTCTGACATCCTTTTGACGGAAGACCACAGGATGCATTGAATTGAGCATGTTGGGAATAGAGGGAGGTGTTTTACCAAGATCATTAATACGTGTGCTGGAAGAAAAATGGGATGCTAGAAGGTCAGCTTTATCCTTGGCTGAAGTGACAACAGAACCATCTGGTTTTGACAGAGGTGGGAGCAGAGATGGGAAAAAGTTGTGGCCAATAGCTTTGGCAAGAGACCGGAATGCTCGGCTACCATTAGGGCAAGAAGCAACTTTTCTACTATTAGCCTGTTCAAAATCTAGTTTGGACTGATTAATAACTGCTTTACAATTGGTGTAGGCAGAAAATGAAACTGGAGAATTGGAAATAAACCATTTACAATATGCAACATTCTTCTCTTGAACAGCCTTAGCACATTTATTGGAAAACCAAGGTTTGGATAAAGGACGAGATTTTAAAGTGGAGTGTGGAATAAAGGATTCCATTCCTCCAAGAATAATTTCACTGACACGATCAGAGCAAACTTTAACATCAGAACTTTCGAAACAGTAGTCCGACCAAGAATAAGAAGAAAAGAAATCTCGCCAGTCATCCCATTTTGCATTCTTGTAATGCCAAACAATACGAGGTTGGGTGTAGCCATGAGATAAAGGCTCCACTGGAGAAGAGACAATCACCAAGTTGTGATCTGAGGTACCTAAATGAACACTCACTTCGACGGTGTACTTGGAAGGATTTTTTGTAGAGTAGAGTAGAGGTAGCAAGCGTGTTGGCTGTACGGTTAGGATTGTCCGGTATTCTTGTAGGTAAATGTACAATCTGTGCAAAGTCATTAGAAATTGTAAAAGCCTCAGGATCTCGACCAGCTGGGTCGGTGTGACTAGAAAACGGAAGCCAGCTGGAGTTGTGAACATTAAAATCACAAACGAAAATTACCTCACTGTTAGAAAAGTTGGACTGGAGAAAGTAAAGTTGCAAAGAGAGGAAGTCAAAGAACTCCAAGTGATTAGTGGAGTTGGGAGAATGGTAGAGACTGCAGATAAATTTGACACAATGAGGTAGAGAGATTTTAAGCCAGAGAAAATCGAAGAGAGGAGATTCCAAATTACCAATTCTCTAACAGGGAATGTCGGAACGGAAATATGCACAAGTACCACCATTGAGGCGAAAGGAATCATACAGCGAATAATTTGGGAAACTGAGATGAGCAATATTTGAATCAACGGATAACTGAGATTCTGTCAGAATAAGTACATGGACATTGTTGAGATTTAAATTGAGACCATGTATATTTGTGAAATGAACTAGGAAGTGTTTGGGCGGTTTAGATCTTTTTGCAGATAAGCTTGCTCTATTAGTTTGACAATTCATGGTGTATTCAATAGTAAGAAAAAGTGGGTGGGACATGCTGTATGAAGTAATGAAATTTTTGGATAGCGTACACATGGTAAGAATATACCTAGATCCTTGGCATAATGTGGCCTCGACAATGTCCCCCCCCCCCCACACACACACTACTTGGACTCGCTCCTTCACTATCTGGCAGAGTAGAGGTAGCAAGATTATACACTAGCTGATCCGGAAGCCTCCTAGAGAGTTACCAATAGGTTCGGTCCAGTGTACTAACAAGCAGCCGGCCTGTGAACACCGTTTTAAAGCTGTACCCTCGAAATGTAAGGAAGATTGGATCTAACCATGATGTTCATCATAACCTCAAAAGTCATCAGTCATACTGCATGATGGAAGAGATGGGGAAGAGTGAAACGGAACTTGGCTCTGAAGACTAAACATGGGTTCCACCACTTCAAGCCTCCAATAAGCAAATTGGTGGTATTGCACCGGTTGATGAGAGTCATCTACCACCTAGTGTTACCTGGTAACACAGAGGAGTGACATTTCTCCATGTGGTTTGGGCGCCACAGCTCGACCCCTGCTTACGTTGGTTCATACCTGGGTGGTCACCCACAGTGTGCTTGTGCATGGAGGTTATACCTAGGATTACTAACAGTCCCAACAGAGGATTTGGCTGTCATAGACTGTCCGACTTCACCAAATTTGGGTGTACATGACTTGAATGTCACCAGAATATCAGTTCCATCAACGTTTTAGACGCTCAGGTAGACAGTACAGCTTGTCTGGCATATCTGAGAGAATGTCTGTGACATCCTCAAGGACCTGTTTTGTCCTTACTTAATTGTCATCAAAATTTATAGCGAAAAATGTTTTTTTTTTTTTTTTTTGGAATACTGGGTATTAATATTGGTATCAGGGTTTCATAAATTAAAAATACCATAACACCGGTATTAAGATTTTGAACGGTATTGTGAGCCCTAGAGTAGGGGGTTATACTGTTAGTTAAGAAACACACAAAATCTAAGGAAGTGCATCCAGTTGACACAGGTGGACAGTGCAATGTTAAGTCTGTTTGGTGGGACAAACACTGGGAAAGGGAAAATGAGAGTAGGAGTATGTTATAGGCCTAATGATGCTGATGAGTACAATGAAAAGTTGTGCAGAGAAATAGAATGGGCCAGTAAATCAGAATGTCTTGTAATGGGGGATTTTAACTTACCAGATGACTGGAAGTTGTGGATTGGTCACTCGCACGCTAGCAAGACCTTTTGTGGATTTATTGGAGGATTGTTTTCTACAGCAATATGTTCAAGGGGCAACCAGAGGAAGTAATACCTTTGATCTGATTATCAGCAGTGATTATTCATGCATTAAGAATTTGCAGATAAAGGCACCACTAGGTGACAGTGATCACAGTGCACTGATGCGGGGTTTACTTAAAGATGTAAATACGATCAAGGGTAAAGGGAAGGATTTTTGTTTTCGTAAAGGTGACTACAGAGGTCTCAGACAGTTTTTAAATTCTATAGAGTGGGTTCAACTGATGATGTTACCAACAATGAATTCTAAATGGGAAGCCTTCAGGGACTTAATCTTGGAGGCTACTAGGCTTTTCATACCAACTAAGAAATATTGTTCAAGGTTCATGCCTAAATGGATGTCGGATGAATTAATGAGGCTCGTGGCAGAGACAAAAATGCATGGAATGCATATAAATTATTAGGCGACACAGAAGCCTATGACAGATATAAGCTAGTCTGCAATCAGGTAACAAAGGAGGTTAGGCAGGTGAAGACATATTACGAGAAATCTATGGCAAAGGACGCACAGAAAAACAGCAAAGAGGTCTTTACTTATGTAAACTCTAGAAGGAAGAGGATGAATGAGATTCGTCCGCTTAACATAGATGGTTCGACTATTGATGATCCTGCTCAAGTAGGTGATAAACATAATGAGTATTTTGCATCTACATTCATGCATGAGGAGTTACCCAAGGAGGGGAATGCCAGAAATTTATCGAACTCTAACAGGGAGCTAAGTGATTTTGTGATAACTGAGAGCAAAGTGGAGGAGAAATTGTTGAAGTTAAACATAAAAAAAGGCACCTGGGGCAGATGGAATCTATCCAGTTATAATGAAGGAAGCAGCAAGGGAAGTAAGCGGGTCCTTAGAGGATCCATTGTTGTTTTGTGTATTTATCAATGATATCGTTGAAGGTATATCAGTCTTAATGTCCAAGTTTGCAGATGATACAAAGGTTGGCAGGGTAGTTAATGACACTAAAGACAGTATGCTACTGCAACAGGATCTATAAAAGTTAGAAAGATGGGCTGAGAAGTGGCAACTGAAGTTTAACATTGACAAATGCAAAATACTGCATATGGGTAGCAGTAACCCCACCATTAACTAATGTTAATGCTAATTACAGGAATGTATGAGGGCTGTTCAAGAAAGAATGATCATAAATTTTTTTTTTTTTTTTTTTCAAAACAAACTTTTTTACTAATCGTCCATATTTTGATTCCTTTTCAAAGTAGTCACCATTTGATGAAATGCACTTACTCCAACATTTCTGCCATTCTTCAAAAATGTGGTGGAAGCCATTTTTTGACATAGTTTGAGAATCACTTCCAACATCTTTACAACAACTTCTGACTACTGGAAAAATTTTCCTCACATATCCTTCTTTAACTTTGGAAATAAAATAAAATTGTAGGGTGCAAGGTCAGGGCTATAGGGCGGATAAGGAACACATCTGACTTTAATGCTGGCTAAGTACTTGATCACACTAAGAGCAATGTGAAGTCTCACATTGTTGTGATGCAGAATCCACTCACTCACATGCAGCTGTGGTCATTTGCGACAAATATGACCTGCAAAGCGTGCAGTACAATTCTGTAGTAAAGTCCTGTAACAATCATATTACTGACACAATACGTTGGTAAAATATTCCTTGAATGTCAAAAAAAAGAGATCACCATAATCTTGCCTGCAGAACTGACTAAAGGGAATTTTCAAATATCCTGTGCACCCTTATAATGCCATCAAGTAGAGACTGATGTTTGTGGCCATCTTCAGTCGCTTACCAACATATTTCGGATACCACTTTACTCGTATATTAGTTCTATGTGTATGCATGTGTGTTTACTGATTTATTTTGATTTTCATTATTTATTTATTTATTGTTTATATGTTTTTACATTTATATACTTTTGTTTTTTAATAAATTATATTTCGTTATTTATATACTTAAAAATAAAAATGAGTGCCAGCTCTTGGGGGGATGGGGAGCTACCATGTCCCAATTCCTTTTCCACCACCATTCAGTTCCTTTTCAAATATTTTCACGTCTAACATTGTATGTACAGTTGCACATTGATAAAATTGGAGGAAGGGACTGCAGCTGCACAATTCAATTTTCATCTTATCCTTGGAACAATCTCTATATATTCAATATGTATACTAATATTTAGGCTGGATGAAAGGTTTCCACAAGTAACCAAGAAATTTTGCTAAATATTGCATAATATTTAGCAAAATCAGAGTGCAATATTTGCTAAATATTGCACTCTGAGGCGTTTTAGCTTACTAATGATAAACTAATGTAACCCTTTAGTAAAATTTACTTCACATGAAATAAGAATAACATTCTCATGTCATTCTTATTTCATAATAATATTATTTATGATATTACTCTAAAAATTGAGTTACATAAATATAAACGTTTGTAATTTAGGTCATGTTTATTTTCAAATAATGAAAATTATAAATGGAAATGAAAAATGAAAAAAAAATAATAATAATAATAATAATAAAATAAAAATAATTTACAAACATAAATGGTTGCAATTTAATGTTAACATGTTTAATTTCAAGTAAAGAAATACATTATAGGGCCAGAAACTTTACAAATAGCCCTCATACATAAGAAATGTATCAATATACTAACTGCCATATCATAATCGGTGGTAATTAAGAAATAAGAACAAACTGCTATAATTGTTCTAATTTTAAAAATTAGAACAATTACAGTAATTGGGACAATTCAAATTAAAATACTGTAAAATATACAGTGAAACTGCTCCTAACGGACACCTCTCTTTAACGGACATTTTCAAATTCCCCAACTCTCCCCTTTTGGTTTTAACGTGTTTTCAGCTTCTGTCTAGCGGACATTCTCTGTAACGGACGCAGACAGGCAATCTGCACTGTTTCATTTAGATTAGCACTTAATTTGATCTCCCCATAACGGACAGCGGGCGAGCTCACGGCCCTATTTCTAGGAACGTTTCTTCCACGTATTGCCTCAATCGTGTGTTTATTTTCTATTTCCGATTCTCTGAATTTTATCAAGGTTTACGCCGCGGTTCTAAACCCTTTTTCAAGAATTTTAAGGCACGTGTAAAACTTCTGATGAATTCGGTGTGTGCAGGGGGGGGGAAATTTTGTCGACCTTTCGTCTTTTGAGTTTCAGTTTTCAGTTTTGTTCAGTGTCGTGTGAAGTGCACAATGTCTTCTCGTAAACATTTAACTTTAAAAGATAAAGTCGAACTCATTAATGCGTATGATTGGCAAAAAAATAGTGTTCGCACTCTCGCTGCAAAATTCAAAATCGGGAAGATGCAGGTAAGCGACATCCTAAAGCTCCATCCTTTTTCTGCCACCAAACACATCTGCAGAGTGTCAGCCCTTGGATCAAGGGATAATAAAAAATTTTAAACTTCACTACAGAAAATGTGTTTTAAGACATCTCATTGCAAACATGAACGACGTAACATGTGCAAGTGACCTTGCAAAGAAACTCAGCATCCTAGATGCGATTCAATGGATTTCCTATTCAGTAAATGCAATTAGAAAAACTGTCGTGAACTGTTTTGTAAAGTCTGGCTTCTGAAACGCAAAAATTGAAGTTGTGAACAGCAATGTGGAGCACCAAGAAGAACAAGAACTTCAACATCTATTGATAATGTACGATACTTCAGCTACAAGCCGTGGCTACAAAGATATAGACTCGAACCTCACTACAGAAGATGGTGCTCTAGATATCAACAACATTATCATCGATATTTTTCAAGAAGTTCCTCATGAGGATGAAGAAATGGAAGGAGGTCATTCTGTCGAAGAACATATTAACGACAAACCATCGATGAAAATAGAAGAAGGGCTCATACAAATCAATCGTTTAAAAATGTTTTTCGCCGCTGAAGAAGATACTGAAGGACTTTCAATGGTTTCTTCACTCCAAACAAATAATGAAAACAAAATTATCAGCCGGAAGAAGGTGCAAAAGAAAATAAGTGATTACTGTATGTATTTTTCTTAAGATAAAGTCATAATATGCATAGCACAATTGTATGTATATTATTTACAAAAATATTGTGCAAAATCTGTATATATTTTAATTTAATTTTACATTAAACGTTTAACAATTTTTCTTTCTTTCTTTTTTTTTTTTCTCCCTCAGACTTCTTGTTAGCAGACGCTTCTCTCTAACAGACACATTCTCGTTCCCCATGGCTGTCCGTTAAAGGGAAGTTTCACTGTATTAATCAATAATATATATATATATATATACTAAAACAAAATATTGCAAAAAAAAGAAAGTAGTTTTTTAATAAAGTATATTATCTTAAGTATATAAGTAATAAATTGTAAAGTATATTACCTGTTCATTAGTACTGGAACACCAAGATAAAGATATAACATCTTCTTCATGACCCTTCAGCCTGCACACAATATTGTTCTTTGGAATATCCAGTATAGTGATTAAACCACCCTTGTGGCTGTGGGGGAGGGGGAGAATTTAAAAATTTAATAAGAAGTATTAAAAAAAAAAAAGATACACATATATACAGCAGACTCTCGGTTTTCCGGGATTGATGGTAAAAAAATCCGGATAATCGATTTCCTGGTTAATCCAAAAATACAGTAATAAGTCCCCGACATACGTAAGAGAGCTGGGGACAGCAGTGAAGTAGCCAGAGTGGCACATAAGAAAAGAAAACATAAAAGGAAGAAGGTAGAATTACCTTTCTTCCTTTTATGTTTTTAAAAAAAGGAAGAATTAACATAAGGCCAAAGTTACATAAGTCAGGGACTTACTGTATTGAAAAATGTTCAGCAACCAACGTAAAAAGTATGGAGATAGATAAAAAATTTTAAAAAACTTACCACGCACTACTCGCATGTCCAGTATGATGCTTCCCTTTATTTTTTTTCAATGTTGCATATGGTTCGGTCGCCAACATAATAATGGTTCGTTAAAAGATTTAACAGATACACAGTTTTCAAACTTTTGAATAATTTCGAGTTTTTGTTTAATTGAAAGCACAATGCTTTTGCATTTAGCCATCATTTTTGCGATTTCTAAACAAAAAAAATATTTACTATAAAAAAATTTCAATATCCCTGACATCAATAACGAAACAAAATTTGTCTTTTTGAAGTGCGAAGGAATGCAACAATTAAATAAAACAAACTAAACATTTGTTCTCTCTCTCTCTATGTTTTTTTTTTTTTTTTTTTAGCTGCAGGTGTGAAGACAGTGGGGCTGCAAGATAATAGGTAATTAACCTCCCAATGACGACTTATAACCACACCTCTTGTTGCTTATTTACGACTTGCAAAACATCTGTTCATACCTATTCTAGTTATTACTTGAATTTTATGATTTCTGGTTGGTTTTTTTTATTATTTTTTTTTTAATTTGTAGTCTTGAAGTGTTCTGGTTAATCTGATCCTGGTAAATCGAGAGTCTGCTGTATATACTTTTTCCGTTGAGTTAAAATTTAAAAATTCCACAGTGAAAGAGAGCATAATCTGTGATGAGCTGATAAAAATTGCAAATTTTCAGAAAATTAAAAAGGAAATTATTTCATGAGCTAGGTCAATATTTCTCAAACTGGTAATTCTCAGGATGCTTTAAAGAGGAATTTAAGTCAAAATCTGTATACAGACTTTGATTCTGTATCTCTCAAATAACTGAAAAATATTTTATTCCAGATAAAATTTTAATTAACAGCCTTTGTTTAACTGAGTTAGAGAAAGATATACATTATACAGATATACTATTAGGATTTAAGAAATCACACTTTTACCACATGAATATTGCATAATTAGTTTATTGGAAGAAAGGATAAAATCATTATAACTTCTCTCTAATCAATCCCAATATCTAAATTAAAAAGTGGCTATATTTTTGAATTCCATCTTCAGGACAAGTTTTGGGTTCTTGCTTTAGTAAATTTTTTTTTTTTTTTTTAAGTTTTTACTTAATTTCCTTATATAAAGCACAGAAATACACAAATTTTTCAATAACTAACATACAAGAAAAGAAGTGAAGCTCTTCAACTCTTAAACAGCTTTAAAAATTTTACTATAGAAAGAGCATTCTGGCAAGCAGAACCCAAAACTTGGCCTGAAGTTGGAATTCCATACAAAATTCACAAATGCAGCTGCTTTTTAATTTTTATATTGGAACTGATCAAGACAAGGTTGTAATAATTCTATCCTTTTCCTACCAACAAACAAATTAAAATAACATTCATATACAAAGTGTGTGGCAAATTTTGTATTCCATTCAATACTAAAGTCATGTAGAAAAGCCATCATGCAGTAAATTCAAGTAACATTATGATGTAAAAAAAAAAAAAAAAACCAATTTCACCTTGCTTATTAATGTCAGAAAGACTGTTCGATAATGATCATAATTTTTTTTTCACAACAAATCTTTTTATTAATCATCCATATTTTGATCGTCCCTTTCAAAGTAGTCCCATTTGATGAAATGCACTTACTCCAACATTTCTCCTATTCTCAAAAAATGTGGTGGAAGCCATTTTGGACATTGTTTGAGAATCATCTCTGATGTCTTTATTTCTTATGACTGGAAACATTTTCTTTGCATTTCCTTCTTTAACTTTGGAAATAAATAAAAAAAAAAAAATCACAGGGTGCAAGGTCAGGGATGTAGGGCAGATGAGGAACACATTTGATATTAATGCTGGCTACATACTCGAGCACAGTATGAGCAATGTGAGGTCTTGTATTATCTTGCATTGTGATGCAGCATTTGCCACTTGCATGCAGTTGTGGCTGTTTGCAACAAATGATCCACAAAGTGCAAGGTACAGTTGTTTAATAAGGTCCGTAATAGTCATATGATGTGGCACATCGTGCTGGTAAACCATTCCTTGAATGTCAAAAAAAAGAGATGACCATAAATTTTCCTGCAGAAGCCACAATTTTTGTTTTTTGTGGTATTAGCGATGATGTAGACCTCCAAACAGATTTTTGTTGCTTACTCTCTGGATCAAAATGATGAAGCCATGTCTCATCCACCATTATCAGTTTCACAGAACCTCACCATCTTCAGTAACCATCTGTTGTAGTGCCTGACAAACCTCCATGCGAACTTGCTGTTTCTCAGATGTGAATAGTCTTGGAATCCAGCATGCACAAACGTGTCATATGCAAATGGCCAAGGAGAATACCGTGTGTGCTTCTTACTGAAATTCTTAACATCACTGCCCATTGCCTTACTTGGTGCTCCAGGATTGCCAACAGGAAAAAAAAAAAAAAAAAAATGGTAAATGCCCTATGGCCCTTCACCCTTTTCTCGCCATTTGACTGCAGCATTTGCAAGCACCCACCTTTCCCTCCTCATCCTTGACGAATTTTTGTGAACATGTGGGTATTCATGTAGTTTGCTTCACCCCTTTCTTACCTTCCCCAACCCTTTTTCAATGTACCTTCTTCATCCCGTTCCTTGCCATGTGATATCAGCAGTTGCACAGTGACCTCGCACCTCTCTAGTGTAAAGTGAACGTATTTTACTTGGTGTTTTTGGGAATAGGGACAACATTTTTAAATGATAAGACTTTTTTTTTTACAAATGTTTTATTTGTACATATTTGTTTTATAAAAGACTGACTTTTATGACACTTAACTAGGTAAACTAATTAAAAAGGGTTTTTTCCAGTGTGACATTTACTCTCAAGGTGGCGCCTCCGTAGCCAGGTGGGAAGGAGCAGCAGTGCGTAGCACACACTTCTTGATTAGACCGGGGCTCGAGCCCGTCACCACCAAATACGGAGGATGCGAAAGGTCAGGGAATGACCACCGCATATCCCGGAGAAATATGGCCTTAGTTGCTAATGCTCCTAAAAACCAAATAACAAACTAACAAACATAACTCTCAAGGTTACTGGCCATAACTTTTCATCATCAGTCATAGAAAACATATTTTGCGTACCCTCTGCCAACCTTGTCTTGCTAATTACAGAAGGAACCCTCCACAGTTTTGTTTTATTAAAAGCAGTTGTGCTTTTTCTTTATCCTGAAAGAGGCCTCTGAGGTCGGGAAAACTCATGTCTAAAAAATATATAAATTCATACACCGACCACTGAATAAAATTTAAAATTAATATGACTACAATCTTTACACAAAAATATTTACAATAAACTATTGCAGAGTGCTAAAAACTGTAATAAAAGATCATTTACAATAAAATTTGCTAAAATATAAAACATTAAAAGCGCTAAAAAACCTGAAGCTTTCGGGAGCGTCAGCTCCCTTCTTCAACAGTGACATGACTTCCTGCAACATCTCCTTTAAGTAGCAGGCTCACGGTACCTCCACACGTGGTTCAATCGGCACATGGTTAGAACTGGAAGCGGAAATGTCTCGGGAACGTGGCAAAGAAAATCGTTCATCCGACCTTAATATAATTGTTTCAAAGATAGGATTAATACGTATACCTCTATCTCTATTCATGGTATTCCTACTGGATGAACTAATCCGTAAACCCTCGAGCCATTTACGCTCCCAGTATCCATGTGCACGATCCAAAATAATAGCGTCCTCCGGGGAGATTTGATGCTGCTTCTCCCAAAAATGTTCGGCCACAGCAGACTTGTTGTATTCAGCAGTTCTTATGGCATTTAAATGTTCCCCCAGACGATCCCTGAGCCGTCATTTTGTTTCCCCCACATAACACTCCCCACAATCCGGACATTCTATTCTATAAACCACTCCACTACTAAGATCTTTTGGTATGCGGTCTTTGACCTGAGACACGGCTGTGCACAGCCTCCGCCCAGGAAGCTGTACACAGCGTGTCCCATAATCCCGTAAAATTCTTGCCAGATGTTCAGTAAGGCCCGGATAGTAGGGGATGTATGCGGTGGCTACCGGAACGAACGACTCCCTAAGTTCGGACACTCCTCTACTATATCTATCCCGGATCCTCTGGGGGTATCCGCACTTTCTAAGTTCTGCCGTGACACGATTAATTTCTTTTTCTTTATCCTCAGAAGTGGTACCGTGTGATCTTACTCTGTCAAATAAAGCTTTTGCTACACTATTCTTGTATTGTCCGGCTTGTGCTGAATTGAAATGGGTGTATTGACCTCTACACATGGGTTTTTTAAAAACTGACGTCTTAAGTCTAAAACCCACCCTGGAGATCAATACATCCAAAAATGACAGGGTACCACCCGTTTCCACCTCTGAGGTGAATTGTATAAATTGGTTGAAGCTATTAAGCCAGCAAACGGCATCATCCTCCCTCCCCTTCTGGACCAGGGCAAAGGTATCACAACATATCTTCTCCAATTCCTAACAGGAAACGAACACCCACTAAAAACCCTACTTTCCAACTCCTCCATGGCCAAATTGGCCACGGCGGCACTAATGGGTGAACCCATGGCAGTACCGCGAACCTGCTTATACATAGTTCCTTGAAACAACATGGTAGTACTAGCTAGACATAATTCTACCCCGGTGCAAATGTCTTCCACACTGAGAAGTGATCTATTACCAAGGGAGGCATCCCTGGTCAATGCCATTTTTACACAATATACTGCATGACTAATAGGAATACATGTAAATAAAGATATAATGTCAAAAGAGATCATGCTCTCATCATCATTTATAATCAAATTCCCCACAAAATTCACAAACTCTCTACTGTCTTTAACAACATATTCGGACTGCCCCACTATGGGTGCAATTAATTTAACCAAGTACCCTGATAGCGCATAGGAAGGACTCCCTATAAATGAAACTATAGGTCTCAAGGGCACTTCTGCCTTATGAATTTTTGGCAGTCCGTAGAATCGCGGGAGTTGACTCCTGTAGTGTGTAATGACCAGTAAGTCTCCTTGGAAATCTTTTCCGTGTTCAACCAGGATTGTACCAGTTTATTGACTCGCCGTTCCAGCCCCACCAACGGGTTCCTCTGGATCACCTTATAAGTGTTATTATCTTGCAGAAGATCCAATGCCTTCTTATTATAATCTTCTGTATTCAGGACCACCGTTGATCTCCCTTTGCTGGTAAAACAACTATTCCTTCGTCTCTTTTCAATTCCTCTAGAGCTCTCTTTTGACTAAGGCTGAGATTCGGGGGTGCCTTCCTCACCTGACTCAACACTGCAGCTGACTTCACCCGGATTTCATTAGCTAAAGGCTCAGGAAACTTATTAATGGCCCATTCAATACCCATTGCTACCTCCGCAATGGGGGGTTTCGAAGACACCAGAGTGAACTTGGGGCCTAAACTAAGGACTGCCTCCTGTTCTTTCGTGAGCTGTCTATTACTCAAATTATGTATAAAATGGGTGCTATTATCATATCGCTGTACCACATTTTCACTCACCAACCTATTACGCTTCATAATTTGCCTTTGTCTATATGACTCTGCTACCCTAACAACTTTATCCGAGACTAACCTTCTAATAAGAACCAGGTGTCTAGAAGAAACATTACTACCAATATTACCTAAATACATGCCAATTTGTCGTCTAGTAAATCTGAGATCTTCATACAGCTTACGAATCCAAACATTCATAATACTCTTTTGAAAACGTACAGTGGCCCATACTAATCGAACATCCTGGAAAGGTAATTTAACCCTAAATCCGTGCGGTACCAGCCCGCACGGATTTAGGGTTAAATTACCAGGTTGTTAAAGACAGTAGAGAGTTTGTGAATTTTGTGGGGAATTTGACTATAAATGATGATGAGAGCATGATCTCTTTTGACGTTATATCTTTATTTACATGTATTCCTATTAGTCATGCAGTATATTGTGTAAAAATGGCATTGACCAGGGATGCCTCCCTTGGTAATAGATCACTTCTCGGTGTGGAAGACATTTGCACCAGGGTAGAATTATGTCTAGCTAGTACTACCATGTTGTTTCAAGGAACTATGTATAAGCAGGTTCGCGGTACTGCCATGGGTTCACCCATTAGTGCCGCCGTGGCCAATTTGGCCATGGAGG
Source organism: Mastigoproctus giganteus (assembly GCF_048544385.1). Taxonomy (NCBI): domain Eukaryota; kingdom Metazoa; phylum Arthropoda; class Arachnida; order Uropygi; family Thelyphonidae; genus Mastigoproctus; species Mastigoproctus giganteus. The sequence continues at coordinate 59,292,715 of NC_143585.1, read as the reverse complement.
AGTTGGAAAGTAGGGTTTTTAGTGGGTGTTCGTTTCCTGTTAGGAATTGGAGAAGATATGTTGTGATACCTTTGCCCTGGTCCAGAAGGGGAGGGAGGATGATGCCGTTTGCTGGCTTAATAGCTTCTCCCAATTTATACAATTCACCTCAGAGGTGGAAACGGGTGGTACCCTGTCATTTTTGGATGTATTGATCTCCAGGGTGGGTTTTAGACTTAAGACGTCAGTTTTTAAAAAACCCATGTGTAGAGGTCAATACACCCATTTCAATTCAGCACAAGCTGGACAATACAAGAATAGTGTAGCAAAAGCTTTATTTGACAGAGTAAGATCACACGGTACCACTTCTGAGGATAAAGAAAAAGAAATTAATTGTGTCACGGCAGAACTTAGAAAGTGCGGATACCCCCAGAGGATCCGGGATAGATATAGTAGAGGAGTGTCCGAACGTAGGGAGTCGTTCGTTCCGGTAGCCACCGCATACATCCCCTACTATCCGGGCCTTACTGAACATCTGGCAAGAATTTTTACGGGAGTATGGGACACGCTGTGTACAGCTTCCTGGGCGGAGGCTGTGCACAGCTGTGTCTCAGGTCAAAGACCGCATACCAAAAGATCTTAGTAGTGGAGTGGTTTATAGAATAGAATGTCCGGATTGTGGGGAGTGTTATGTGGGGGAAACAAAACGACGGCTCAGGGATCGTCTAGGAGAACATTTAAATGCCATAAGAACCGCTGCATACAACAAGTCTGCTGTGGCCGAACATTTTTGGGAGAAGCAGCATCAAATCTCCCCGGAGGACGCTATTATTTTGGATCGTGCACATGGATACTGGGAGCGTAAATGGCTCGAGGGTTTACGGATTAGTTCATCCAGTAGGAATACCATGAATAGAGATAGAGGTATACGTATTAATCCTATCTTTGAAACAATTATATTAAGGTCGGATGAAAGATTTTCTTTGCCACGTTCCCGAGACATTTCCGCTTCCAGTTCTGACCATGTGCCGATTGAACCACGTGGAGAAATACCACATGTGGAGGTACCATGAGCCTGCTACTTAAGGAGATGTTGCAGGAAGTCATGTCACTGTTGAAGAAGGGAGCTGACGCTCCCGAAAGCTTCAGGTTTTTTAGCGCTTTTAATGTTTTATATTTTAGCAAATTTTATTGTAAATGATCTTTTATTACAGTTTTTAGCACTCCACAATAGTTTATTGTAAATATTTTTGTGTAAAGATTGTAGTCATATTAAATTTTAAATTTTATTCAATGGTCGGTGTATGAATTTATATATTTTTTAGACACGTGCTTTTTCTTATAAAATTAAATCTTTTTTACCTTTGCAGATAATATAAAGGCTGACAAGGTAATTAACGACAGGAATGACGGTATGTTACTGCAACCTAGAAAAGTTAGTCATATAAGCTGAGAAGGGACAACTGAAGTTTAACATTCGCAAATGCAAAGTACTGCATATGGATAGCAGTAACCACAGAGTAACATAGCAACTGAGTGGTACTACACTAAGGTAGTGGAAAATGAAAATGATCTGGAGATAATTGTACAGTCAGATATGAAGTTGTTTGACAATACAGACAGGACAGCTAATGGGGTTTTGTCAATGACATAGAGGAACTTTGCTAGCAGGGATAAGGAAATAATTATCCTATTGCATAAGCCAACAGTCAGGCCACATCTTCAGTACAGGTCTGGAGTCCTCATTTTAGGAAGGATGTAGACCTGCTGGAAGGAGTGCAGAGATGAGCAACGGGATTGGTGAGTGGAAACAAAGGAGTGCTCTTACCAAGAAAGGTTTTGGTTCTGCAAATTGCAGCCCCTGGTGACTAGACACCTGCAAGGTGATCTGATTGAGATTTTTAAGGCTTTGAATAGATTGAGCAAGTTAAATGCTAATGGAATTCTTCCTCTTGCTCAGACTACACACAAGGGGATACAAAATCAAATTGAGGAAGGGCGGCTGTAAAATAAATGTGTGGATGTTTGCCTTTAGCCAGCAGGTGGTTGCTCACTGGAACAAACTTCCATTTGTTGTTATGGAAGTTGATAGCTTAAATAAATTCAAAGAAGAACTAGAAAACTATTGGAAGGAATGAATAGGTGAAATGGGAAGTGCTTTTTTTTTTCTTTTGCTGATACTGCATTCTTGCATCATTTGCAATGTTAATACTATTTAATATTTCTATAGTCTATTTTTAACCCTCAGTTTGACATATGACACTGGATCATATCAGGTAAGCCTGTGTGTGTTTCTCAACCATGATAATGGTTGACATTTTAACACTGAAATGGTTTCACATTGCAGTGCAGTGCGAAATATTTTTAAAATATAACAAATTTATCATGCAACACCATTAAGAAAGCTGGATCTGTACTCATCTGACATTGTCAGCTTGCAAAACCCAATGGTATAACTATTTTTGAAATGCTATACAGCAAGTCACATTTGTAATCACAGTTATAACATAACATACTGTTAACATGAGAAATGATTGATGTTCATAATTTTCTTTGCATGAAACTCATGGACCAGCTTATAATAATGTGTTCTACATATTCTAAAGTCTTAATTCAGAGTACTATGGCTACTTAAGTCACATTCTTAGATTACACTACTCAACAAAAATTTTTTTTCATATACCCCTGGAATGAAAGTTGGTTATTCTGAACAAAATTAATGTCCTGATTATGAAAATATCAATCTTTTACTTCTATCACATCTATCAAAAGATATATGCATTTTTTAAATTCCTTATTTTTACACAATATCAGTATACAATATAAGTTACTTAGACATTTTCACACTCAATTTTCCTTTTATACCACAGATTGCCTTCCCATTTAAGGAACCAACAGTGATCTCCCATCGGGGCAGAGTCCCGACTTTGGCATATTTTTTCCATTGCAGATACGTCCTGGTGGAAGCACGCTCCTTGTTCATCACTGACATATGCTGGGTTTTTCAGGAAATAAATCCAGATGGGAATGAAGGAAATGCATTTTAATGACATTTGGCACCCCATGTTCTTGTAACATTTCAGCAAGTTTGTCACCAGTTGCTCATAGTTCTCTTCTTTTCTCTTTCTGAGGAATCTGTGTGCCACAGCCTTGAAAGATCTCCATGCAGCCAGTTCAACATCATTCAGGTTTCTTTGAAATTCTTCATCTTTTAGGAGCTTTCTTATTTGAGGACCTATGAAAATGCCTTCCTTCAGCTTTGCATGAGATAAATTTGGAAACATTTTCAGTAAATATGCAAATCCTCTGCTTTCTTTATCCAGTGCCTTAGTGAAATTCTTAATCAGTCCAAGCTTGATGTGCAAAGGGGAGAAGAAAAACCTTTTGTGGATCAACCAATGGAACATACCATATTTCCCCATGTATAAGACGCACCTTAATTTTGGGGCACGAAATTTGAAAAAAAATGTATTACATAAAGTTATTGAACTCAAGTTTTATTCATCATAAAATTCATACAACTCATCACTGTCAAAACTCCCATCCATTAGCTTGTCCTCATCTATGCCTGATGACGAATCACTGTCTTCATATATTGCCTCGTCCTCAGTTCCATTTATGGCATTTGAAATGCCACACTTCTTAAATGACTTGACAATGATCTCAATCTTGATATTATCCCAGGATCTTTTCACCCAGGTACAACCTTCTCCTATAGTTGGTTTCTTCACTCTTCCTGCTGGTGTCAAATTGTCCCCAGAAGACTTCATCCATTGGTTCCATTCGTCTCTCATGGCAGCTTTGAAGGGTTTGTTAATGCTGACATCAAGTGGTTGGAGCTGGGATGTCAAGCCTCCAGGTATGACGGCAAGTTTTGTTTTTTGCTCTGCAGCAATCTTCTTTATATTTTTTGTTATGTGTACCCTGAACTGATCAAGCGCCAATAGGGCAGGTTTGCGTAAGAGCCCACCTGGTCTCCTGCTCCAGACTTTCTCAAACCAGATCTTCATCCCATCGTGATCCATCCAACCCTTGTCATGAACGTGGACAATCACTCCTTGAGGAATGTCTTCTTTTGACATTGTTTTGCGTTTGAAAATCAGCATAGGAGGCAGCTTGGTTCCGTCAGCACAACAAGCCAGAACAACTGTATAATGGCTCTTTTCATGTCTACTTGTCTTCACAGTTACAGTTTTCACCCCCCTTCTTATCAACAGTTCTGTTACTTGGGACATCAAATTGAAGGGGGACTTTCTCCATATTTGCAAACTGTCCCAACTCAAACTGATGTGTCTTCCGACACTGAATGACAAAACGATGAAATTCAAGGACCTTCTGTTCATAGTTTTCAGGCATCTTTTGGGCAAGTCTAGTGCATGTACGCATGCTTAGTCCATTCCGTTTCATGAACCTGAAGCACCAATTGTGTCCTCCTTTGAAATCAGTAACTTCTTTTTCATCAGCAATTCTTCTTGCCTCATGCTGAACCATCAATCCATATCTTCAATTCCCTCTCTAAATCAGGCCATTTTGCTGACTTTCCTCTAATGGCCTCCTTCTGCCGTGGTGTTTTCAGTAGGGTTTCTTCTTCCCGTAGCCAGTCTCCAATTGTTTTCTCAGTTGGAGGAGGACTAAACTTACATTCAGCAGCACGATTTCCATTCACTTCTGCAAACTGGATCACTTTTTAACTTGAATTCAGCACTGTACAAAAATCTTTTCTGAGCCATTTCTGGAAAGAACGTGGCAAAACATAACCTAATATACCAGTAACAAGTGCAAAACAATGGGCGCAAAGACAACAAGCACAAAAAAGCGGGAAATGCAAGTAAAAAAAATCTACAACCACTGTATAAGACGCACCTAGTTTTTAGACCCCAAATTTTTTGAAAAAAGGTGCGTCTTATACATGGGGAAATGCGGTACTTTACATTGCTTTTGCCGGGAATATCTTCATCTCTTTTGTCCCAGTGTTGTACCACGTAGTGTTTGGCTGTTGCACAACTATCCTACAAACACAGAAAACAACAGTATTTAGTGAAACTACCTTGCAACCCAACAAGCAGTCCAACAAAGCAATCACTTTGAGATCACCACAAATATTCCTACCATACTCATTGTAACATATAGCAGCAAGAATCTGGAATATACTATCCTAAGTTCCTTTCAGGCCAACAGAAAAACAAGAGGAATTGATGGTAAAGTATTTCCATTATGAAGCAATACTGCTTTCAAACTTAGCTTTGACACATCGACAAACAAAACCATTCAGAGGTATTGTGATATTGTGATTCAGAGGTACTGAATATCACAATGTTCAGTTTGTGCATAAGACCAACGACATCATTGCAGACACACTTGTTGTTTTCCATTGCAAAATATCTTGTAAACTCTTCATTTCGCTTACGGTATATTGTAATGTTTGTACCTTTGGCGAGTAAGTTCCACTGTTGTAGTCTGGATCAGAGTAATTCAGCTTTCTCTTTGGATAAGCCCAAGTCTCTGAACAAGTCGCTTAATTCATCTTGTTCAATGTAGTGTGGGGCCTTTTCTTTTTCTGGCTCGTAGTCCAAATCATATGAAGTACATGGTTCCGTGACATCTGGTAAAACAATTTCTTCTGTACTTTCATCACTTCTTCCAATACTCCAAGATTTTGGTGGCACAGGTACTGGCAGTTCTTTACCGTGTGGCACTGGCCTAATTGCTGATGGGATATTTGGATATTTGATGCAGTGCTTGCACTTTTTTGGAAATACCTTTTATTTCTGTCACGCAGAAATAGCAGTCGTTGAAATGATTCTTGGGCTCGCGCCACACCATAGGGATGGCTAAAGGTAATGCTCTCAGCTTGCCATATAACTACAGCCTTAAGTTCGTTGTACAAGTAATACAACAGATATGTGGAGCCCAATTTTTTTTTCTTGGTCAACGATCTTGCAGCCAAAGTACAATGAATACGCAACTTTTGTGACATTGTATAATTTCTTCCTCTGAGTTTTTGGGGTTAAGTGTCCACAAACACAGTGGAAGTTGTCTCGGTGTTTGATGCAAGTTCTGTGCTTTGTCTTCTCCATTTTAACAATGCATTAACCTAAAAACAGTAAAAGCAATTGGTAAATTTGAACAGAAGATGAATTCTTGTAGCGCAGTTTATCATACACTATATATTGAACAGTTGAATGGTGTAATAAAATTAATAAAAATACTGACTTGTCTGGAAAAGTGCATCAAAATCAAAATATACTATATTGCAAGAACAGTAATGATGTACTTGCTTAACTTTTAGCCCAATAAACAAAACCAACCAAAAGTTAATGTTTAAAAATTATATTTCAAATCTTTATACAGAATCTATCTATATCTATATCTTAAAACTGAGACATGATAGGAAATTTTTATGATTGAATTTAAGTTCTATACATAAAACTTGACCAGAAACAACCATTAATTTGCGGGAGGTAAAAATCATGTTGGGTAGTGTTATCTTATTCTCTGTATTAAGAATAAGAATGACTATGTTCATATTCTCATTCAATTCTTTCTAATGTTCTTAAATATATATTTTAAAAATATAAGATGTTAAACGAGACCTCCCTGTACTGTGGTCTCACCATTAACCAAAAACAAAGATTGTACATTTCGTGACATCGGTGACAAATGGTATATATTGTTCAAAAACTAAAGAAAGATGTTGAAGGTAGTAAAGTACAGCAACTAGGAACAGGAAAATCAATAATTTTGGATGTTCAAAAAAATTAGGAGTCAAAATTGATAATCTGAACAAATCTGTTATTCCCACTCTCCCTACCCCAATTAATTCACATATCACATAATTCATATTTCACTGTACAGGTAGTTCCCAATTAGGAGTTAATTCGTTCCTAGCATGCGATTAAAGCAGGAATTTATTTCCTATAGACGTAATGTTAAAAACAGGGGTTACGTTCCCAACAATGAAATTTGACAATAGAAATGTTAAATACAGGTCAACAAAACAATAGTTTATGCTCAAAAACATTTTATTTAGCCAAAGAAGTGAAATCACCCTGTAAAGTCAAGCAAATTATAACAATAATAAATAAATTTATTATGACTTACAAATGTTAAAAAATGTTTATTCTTCTTCTTCATCATTGACTAAATGCAAAATTGTTGATCACTCATTGCTGACTTATTGAAGCACAAGGAGTCGTCGTCTTCTTTAGAAATGCTTTAGGAGGCGTTTGTTTCCAAGACAATCTTCTCTTTTCTTTATAAATTTCGCGATAACATGCATAGGCATTTTTTAAATCTGTAACTTTCCTAGTACACTCGAAATTTGAACCTTGTGACTCGAAAACCTCAATTGCTTTTTCTGTGTTGAAAAGCTTCGTCAAGCCCCTTATGAGTGAAGGAACAAGCAGGAGTCTCAGTTGTTAAATCTCTTCTTCTTCCTCAGCTTCTTCACATTTTGCCATTTCAAAGAGGTCCTTGTTTGTGAGCTCTCCATTGTGTGCATGAAGCAGATCAGTGGTGTCAGTTGTACAAACCTCAAGCTGCAATAAGGAACTCTTCACCAGTGGAGAAGAGTTACTTATTCAAAGCAATGCAATACCTCAGCAACTTGTTGTGAAGGGGATCACAATATGAGATACAGAAAAATGATGCATTCATACTGCTTGGGTAGTAGAAATGACAGAAGCGTTGTACCCATGCATAAACCAACTCTTTCATACTCTTAGATATTCGGTCAAACTATTCACACCATTAAGCATCTCTCATATTGTAGTGTTATACATCATAACTGGGTTGTCACTATCGCAACAACAGGGTACCTGCCACCCACCCACTGATGAGTAAGCTAACAAGCTTCAAAACAGTGCCATCTGGGTGGCACTGTTTTGAAGATGGCATGTATGATGGTGGTATCCGCCAAGAATAAGTAACATTAGTCTTCTCCACTGGCAAAGTTACTTATTCAAAGCAGTACAATACCTCAGCATCTCATTGTGAAAGGGATCACAATATGAGATACAGAAAAATGATGCATTCATACTACCTGGGTAGTAGAAATGAATGCATAAACCAACTCACCCTTCATGTTATTCTCTGTAATTTTGTCCCAGGCTCATTTATTATTTGGATTGCATCTAAAATATGGACTTCCCAAAATTCTTTAAAAGTTGAAACTCCCTCCTTATTTGTTGCATTAATTAGAATATCAAATGTCTCCTGAAGATAATGCACTTTAAATGTTGAAATAACACCCTGGTCCATTGGCTGCAAAAGTGGTGTCGTATTTGGTGGAAAACAATTATTTTAACATTAGGGTGATGATTATACAGAAATGGTGGGTGGCCAGGTGCATTATCTAAAATCAGAATCACCTGAAAAGTAATATATTTATCTTCATGATACTGTTTTACTTCAGGCAAAAAGTGATGCGAAACGAATTAAAAACAGAATTTAAAAACTGTCTCAGACAGTTTTTAAATTCTGTACAGTGGATCTAACTGATGATATTACCAACAATAAATTCTAAGTGGGAAGCATTCAAGGAATTAATCGTGGAAGCTACTAAAAGTTTCATATCTATTAAGAAATACTGTTCAAGGTTTAGGCCTAAATGGATATCAAATGAACAAATGAGACTCGTGGCAGAGAAGAAAAATGCATGGATGCATATTAATTATCAGGCAATACAGAAGCCTATGACAGATATAAGCTAGTCTGTAATCAAGTCACAAAGTAGGTTAGGCAGGCGAAGCCAGATTACGAGAAATCTTTGGCAAAGGATGCTAAAAAAAACAGCAAGGATTTCTTTACTTATATAAACTCTAAAAGGAAGGGGGGATGAATCTGATTGGTCCACTTGATATTGATGGTTCGACTGTTGTTGATCCTGCTCAGATAGCAAACTGAATGAGTATTTTGCATCTACATTCACACGAGGAGTTATTAAGGTTTGAAAATTCCAGAAGGTTCTCAAATTGTAGAAGGGTGCTTAATGAATTTGTAATAACTGAGAGCAAAGTGGAGGAGAAATTGTTGAAGTTAAACATAAGAAAGCCACCTTGAGTGGATGGAATTTATCCAGTTATATTAAAGGAGGCGGCAAAGGAAGTAAGCAACCCCTTAGCCATAATTATGAGAGCATCCTTCGACTCATGGGAGGTCCCCACAGACTGGAGATTTGCAAATGTATCCCCAATTCACAAAGGGGGATCAAAGGGTAACACGAATAATTACAGACCAGTTAGTTTAACTTCTGTTCCGGATAAAATAATGGAGTCACTGGTTAAAGATGCATTGCAGGATCATATAGACAAGACTGCAGCAATAATTCAGACACAGCATGGGTTTGTTAAGGGAAAGTCTTGTCTGACAAATCTGATTGGATATTATGATGTGGTTACAAAGGAACTGAATGCCAAAAATAATTTTGATATCATATACTTGGATTCCAGGAAAGCTTTTGATACTGTTGCGCATGGAAGACTACTGTACAAATTGGAGCAGAATGGTACTGAGGGTAAGTTGCTACAATGGATAAAAGGATGGTTGAGTGGGAGAAGACAGAGGGTGGGAATCAATGGGTGCTGCTCTTCCTGGACTAATGTTATTAGTGGAGTCCCACAGGGTTCAGTTTTGGGTCCACTGTTGTATTGTATATTTATCAATGATATTGATGTAGGTATATCAGGCTTAGTGTCGAAGTTTGCAGATGATACAAAGGTTGGCAGGGTTGTTAATGACAGTAACAGCAGTGTGCTACTACAACAGGATCTAGAAAATATTGTGCAGATGGGCTGAGAAGTGGCAACTGAAGTTTAACCTTGACAAATGAAAAGTACTACATATGGGTAGAAGTAACCCCAGAGAAATGTACCAACTGTGTGGTACTACACTTAAAATGGTAAAAAATGAAAAAGACCTGGGAGTAATTGTGCAGTTAGATATGAAGTTTCTGAGCAATGGAGACAGGCATCCAGGGCAGGTCATGGGGTTTTGTCAATGATATACAGGAATTTTGCTAGCAGGGAAAAGGAGGGATTGTCCCTCTGTATAAGGCAATGGTCAGGCCACGCCTTGAGTACTGCGTACAGGTCTGGAGGCCTCGCTTTAGGAAGGATGTAGATTTGCTTGAGCGTGTACAGAGAAGGGCAACAAGACTGGTGAGGGAAATAAAGGGATCCTCTTACCAAGAGAGAGAGGCTTAAGTTCTGCCAATTGCAGCGGCTGGAGACTAGGCACCTGCGAGGTGATCTGATTGAGGTGTATAAGTTCTTGAATGAGTTCAGCATGCTGAATTCTGATTGGATTCTTCCACTTGTTCAGATTACGAACCTAAGGGGGCATAAATTCAAACTGAGGAAAGACAGATGTAGAATAGATGTGTGGAAATTTGCCTTTAGGCAGCGGGTGGTTAATTGCTGGAACAAACTTCCATCTTTCGTTGTAGAAGTTGATAGGTTAAATAAATTTAAGGAGGAACTGGACAAACATTTAGAGCGGTGTTTCCAAACCTTTTTTTTACCATGCCCCACCTAAGTCTTTCTAAAATTCTGATGTCCCCTATGTAACATAGGGGGCATCAGATATAGATGAACAGTGCACTGTTGAGTCAGTTTGGTGTGACATAAGCACTGCGAAAGCAAAAATAAGAGTAGGAGTGTGTTATAGGACTAATGACTCGATTGAGTACAATGAACAATTGTACAGAGAAATAGAATGGGCTAGTAAATTGGAATGTCTTATAATGGGGGATTTTAACTTCCCAGATATTGACTGGAATTTGTGGGTTGGTCACTGACACACTAGCCAGACTTTTGTGGATTTATTGGATGATTGTTTTCTGCAGCAGCATGTTCGAGAGACAACCAGAGAAAGTAATACTCTTGATCTGGTTATCAGCAGTGATCATTCGTGTATTAAGAAATTGCAGATAAAGGAACCACTAGGTGGCAGTGATCACAGTATACTGATGTGGGATTTACTTAAAGATTTAATTACCATCAGGGGTAAAGGAAAGGGTTTTTGCTTCCGTAAAGGTGAGTACAGTGGTCTCCGACAGTTTTTAAATTCTGTACAGTGGGATCAACTGACGATGTTACCAACAGTAAATTCTAAGTGGGAAGCATTCAAGGAATTAATCATGGGTGCTACTAAAAGTTTCATACCTATTAAGAAATATTGTTCAAGATTTAGGCCTAAATGGTTATCTAATGAACTAATGAGACTCGTAACAGAGAAGAAAAATGCATGGGATGCATATAAATTATCAAGCGACTCAGAAGCCTACGGCAGATATAAGCTAGTCTGTAATCAGGTCACAAAGGAGGTTAGGCAGGCGAAGGCAGAATACAAGAAATCCTTGGCGAAAGATGCTAAGAAAAACGGCAAGGATTTCTTTACTTATATAAACTCTAAAAGAAAGGGGATGAATCTGATTGGTCCACTTGACATCGATGGTTTAACTGTTGATTATCCTGCTCAGATAGCAAACAAACTGAATGAGTATTTTGCATCTATATTCACACAGGAGGAATTATTAAGGTTTGAAAATGGCAGAAGGTTATCAAATTGTAGCAGGATACTTAATGATATTCTAATAACTGAAAGCAAAGTGGAGGAGAAATTGTTGAAGTTAAACATAAGAAAAGCACCTGGGGTGGATGGGATCTATCCAGTTATATTAAAGGAAGCGTCAAAGCAACTAAGCAAACCCTTAGCCCTAATTATGAGAGCATCCTTGGATTCAGGGGAGGTCCTCACGGACGGGAGATGTGCAAATGTATCCCCAATTCACATAAGGGGGATCGAAGGGTGACACGAGTAATTACAGACCAGTTAGTTTAACTTCTGTTCCGGGTAAAATAATGGAGTCACTGGTTAAAGATGCATTGCAGGATCATCTAGACAAGACTGCAGCAATAATTGAGACACAGCATGGGTTTGTTAAGGGAAAGTCTTGTCTGACAAATTTGATAGGATATTATGATGTGGTTACAAAGGAACTGGATGCAAAAAATAATTTTGATATCATATATTTGGATTTCAGGAAAGCTTTTGACACTGTTGCGCATGGAAGACTACTGTACAAATTGGAGCAGAATGGTATTAAGGGTAAGTTGCTACAGTGGATAAAAGGATGGTTAAGTGGGAGAAGACAGAGGGTGGTAATCAATGGGTGCTGCTCTTCGCAGACTAATGTTATTAGTGGAGTCCCACAGGGTTCGGTGTTAGGTCCACTGTTGTTTTGTATATTTATCAATGATATTAATGAAGGTATATCAGGCTTAATGTCGAAGTTTGCAGATGATACAAAGGTTGGCAGAGTTGTTAATGACAGTAATGGCAGTGTGCTACTGCAACAGGATCTAGATAATTTGGGCAGATGGGCTAAGAAGTGGCAACTGAAGTTTAATCTTGACAAATGCAAAGTACTGCATATGGGTAGAAGTAACCCCAGAGAAACGTACCAACTGTGTGGTACTACACTTAAGGTGGTAGAAAATGAAAGACCTGGGAGTAATTGTGCAGTCAGATATGAAGTTTTTCTGAGCAATGCAGACAGGCTGCCAGAGCAGGTCATGGGATTTTGTCAATGATATATAGGAATTTTGCTAGCAGGGAAAAGGAGGTGATTATCCCTCTGTATAAGGCAATGGTCAGGCCACGCCTTGAGTACTGTGTACAGGTCTGGAGGCCTCATTTTAGGGAGGATGTAGATTTACTTGAGCGTGTACAGAGAAGGGCAACAAGATTGATGAGGGGAATGAAGGGATCCTCTTACCAAGAAAGGTTTAAGTTCTGCAAATTGCAGTGGCTGGAGACTAGGCACCTGCACGGTGATCTGATTGAGGTATATAAGGCCTTGAATGGGTTCAGCACACTGAATTCTGATGGGATCCTTCCACCTGTTCAGATTACGAACCTAAGGGGGCATAAATTCAAATTAAGAAAAGACAGATGTAGAATAGATGTGCGGAAATTTGCCTTTAGCCAGTGGGTGGTTAATTGCTGGAACAAACTTCCATCTGTCGTTGTGGAAGTTGACAGGTTAAATAGGTTAAGGAGGAACTGGACAGGCATTTGGAGGGAATGGTGTGATTTTTTTTTTTTTTTTTTTTGGCTGATGCTGCATAAGCTCATACACTTGCTTTCTTGCATCACATGCCACTACTACTTTCCAGTGCCCGAAACATTGCCTTATGCTGTATGGAGTCAAATGCCATTTCATAATCCACATACTACATATACATATTTTTTATATTCAAAAATTGAATTGTTCCCTAAATGAAGCCTAATTACAACTTGTTCAGGACACAAGACTTAGGTTTTAGGAAGAAATCATTAGGAAATTATTAAGAAAAAAACAGTAAGTAAATTTTCAAAACATATAATAGACAACTAAACATAACGAAACAGGCCTATGCGCTCTGGATTCATTAAGAATTTATTATAGTTACACACAGAGCGTACAAATAAAGAAGAAATATATGAGCTTTCGGCTATATGGTAGCCTTCATCAGAATTAAAAATACATGAATGGCAGTTGGAATGAAGATGTGCACTGCCAGGTGCGTGAGACGCGAGGTTTAATTGTTTGTTGACGTCTGTGGCTGTGACGCATGATGACGTGGCCAGCGCTTGTCCAATGACAGAACTACTGACTCTGTGATCGGGTTGACTTGGCAACCACTGTTCCTGTTCAAGGATTTATCCGAAGATTTTATATTTAACGATTCCAACCAGGTACGTTTTAGGTAATGGTGGGATCTGTCTACCACCACGACATCGCGGTGTGGGTCGACGTCGTGGTGGGTTGTCCAGACATGTTCGGCGATAGCTGAGTGTTCTATATCCGCTAAACGGATCGCTCTTTTGTGCTCCGAGAGACGTTTCTCGAGTCGACGTCCAGTCTCTCCAAAGTAGCAGCTAGTGCAGTCACGGCAAGAGATGCGGTAGACCAAACCGCTCTGCAGAAGGGTGGGGACAGGTGTTTTCACATTGGAAATGAAAGAACGCAGTTTCTTGCCTGGGAGTTGGATGCACTTTATTCCGTGCGTTCTCAGGATTCTACCGATCTGTTGTGACAGGTTGGGGTAGTATGGGATGAATGCCCTCGTGGATGGCTCGTCACTGTTGGTGTTGTAGCTGGTCGTCACGATGTCACGTGTCTGTAGATCACACCTGTCGAGGACGTCAATGGGGTAGCCACACCTCGTAAGGTCTACTTTGACCCTAGTGACCTCTTTGCGTCTTTCATCAGCGGAGCTGGAGTGTGTCCAGGCGCGAGTAAGCAAGGTTCGGGCAGTGGAGAGGAGGTGGCCTCGCGCGTGTGCTGACCGGAAGTTGGTGAACTGGCCAGCACACATGGGCTTACGATAAACTGTAGTCCTCAGGTATGTGCCTTCACGTCGGACAAGTGTGTCTAAATATGGTAAGGAGTTGTTCGACTCCAGCTCAATCGTGAATTTTATGAAGGGCGATAGTGAGTTGAGGTATGATAGAAGTCGCTGACCTGAGTCTCTAGGGATGACCACGAACACATCGTCAACATAGCGACACCAAAAGGCGATGTGATCTGGTGCGTGTGCAAACGCACGTCCCTCTAACTCCTCCATCACGATGTTTGCTGTGACCGAGCTGACAGGGGAACCCATGGCCGTGCCATGTATCTGCTGGTAGACTGAGTCATTAAATATGATCGCACTCCCTGTTAAGCACAGTCTGAGGGCGGCGGAAATGTCATCGGGTGTGAGACCAGTTCTTTCGTTGAGGGTTCTATCATTGTCCAAGAGTTGTTTTGCACAAGAAATGGCAAGTTCCACAGGGATGGAGGTAAAGAGCGATATGACGTCGAACGATGCCATAACTTGATCCTGCGAGATGGATACAGTGCGAATCCTCTTTATGAATTCAACACTGTTGGAGACGGTGTGGGTGGTCTTGCCAACTAGTTGGCAAGACCACCCACACCGTCTCCAACAGTGACGGTGTGCTCCGAGAAACGTCTCTCGGAGCACAAAAGAGCGATCCATTTAGCGGATATAGAACACTCAGCTATCGCCGAACATGTCTGGACAACCCACCACGACATCGACCCACACCGCGATGTCGTGGTGGTAGACAGATCCCACCATTACCTAAAACGTACCTGGTTGGAATCGTTAAATATAAAATCTTTGGATAAATCCTTGAACAGGAACAGTGGTTGCCAAGTCAACCCGATCACAGAGTCAGTAGTTCTGTCATTGGACAAGCGCTGGCCACGTCATCATGCGTCACAGCCACAGACGTCAACAAACAATTAAACCTCGCGTCTCACGCACCTGGCAGTGCACATCTTCATTCCAACTGCCATTCATGTATTTTTAATTCTGATGAAGGCTACCATATAGCCGAAAGCTCATATATTTCTTCTTTATTTGTACGCTCTGTGTGTAACTATAATAAATTCTTAATAGACAACTAAAATTCAAGTACAAAATAATTTATATGAAAGATTTTTCTATAATATTTTAATTTTTAGTAATTATTATTTAATTGTTTAATAATTTCAACATTCCATGTGAAATCACTTCTAGATGAGTGCACTAAATTTAGTGAGACCCTTGTGCTTGATGCTTCCGCAGAGAGATTTTATATTGGGCTCCAATTTAGTCAGCTTCAGTCTCAAGTCTCCCCGTTTTGTGATATTCAGTCGATTTCTTTTCTTTAGTAACAAATCATTTATGGCACTAAATCCACATTCAGCTTAATATGAAGATGGAAACGGTAACAATAGCTCTCTTGAATTTGGGTATTTAATTTCTGTTTCATCACAAAGCCATGCCATCGCTCCTTTTATATTGAATAAAGTTTTAACTGACTCATCATTTTGATTTTCTGAGAGTTCTTCTTGGTACTGCATTGATACATCAGACAAATCCACTAACATCGGTTGCATCATCCAGGTTGGAAAATCAATTTGTTTTAAATCAGAAAACCTTTCTTTTAAATCAGCGGACAGAATTTTCAGATGATTGACAGCCAACCGGGCTAGCCAGGTGGGTAAAGTGCCTGACTGGCAACCCAAAGGTCGCGGGTTCGAATCCCGCCTCAGGCTTGGATCAAAGTACTGCAAAAACCTTGGGAGGTGCATTATGGCCACAGAAGCCGATGCGCCAACAACTACCAAAAAAAAAAAAAAGGATGATCGATAATAACAAGAACAGCGGTATCAGTCACTTCATTTTTTCAGCCAACAAAACTGTTCAAAATTTTTGTTACAAATATATTTTTGACATAATTCAATAAATGTAATGAAACCAAATATCTTTGCTTTTGCATCGACGAGAGTTTTATTTGTTCCTTCAAGTTGTTTATTTAATATATTTAGTTTTTCAAAGATATCGGCTAAATAACTCACAAATGCTTTACCATCGACCGTTAACAGATGCTTCATTTCAAGTTTGTCACTTAAAAAGTCACTAATAATGTCAAATAGTTCCATAAATCTTTTCAAGCAGTTCCCTTTCGAGAGCCACCTTACTTCAGTGTGAAGTAAAAGTCTCACATGGTCTGCATTTTGTTCTTCACAAAAAAGCTTGAAGAGACGCTCACATTTAGCATTAGCTTTAATAGCATTGACACACTTTATAACTGATTTTAGTACTTCATTAAGAACAGGCGAAATATTTTTAGCTACCAAGTTTTCCCTATGAATAACACAATGCACAAGAAGCATTTCTGGATTCTCATCTTTCATCAATTTTAAGCAGCCATTTTTCTTGCCCATCATATTAGGAGCACCATCTGCAGCACAAGATGTTATATTTTTCATTGGTATATTATTGTCATCTAAGTAATTTTTTAGCTTATTATATATATCTTTAGAGGTAGTGGTGCTCTCTAATGATTTACAGAATAACATTTCTTCAGCAAAATTACCTTTATCAGTATATCTTACATAAGTTATCAGTACGGCTTCACTGTCTCTCAAAGTTGATTCATCCATTTGCACTGAGAATTTTCTTGTTTTCAGCTTTTCAACAAGTTGTATTTCAATATCTTCACTCATTTCATCTATTCTTCTGCTAACAGTATTGTTATTGAGTGGCATAGCTTTCACGTCTTTGTCATCTTTTTCCAGAACTGTTTTAAGAAATGCTGATATTGATGGTTTGATTAAATTCTCTCCTATAGTATGATTTTTCCCAGATTTAGCAATGAGTAAAGAAATTTCATAACTAGCCTCAAGAGTACGATTGACAGTTGCAGTATGAGCAATAAACAGAGACTTTAATGTTGCTCTTTTTTCAAAATTCTTCTTTAAAGTTTGAAAGTAATTTAAATCTGAATTTACATGAGCATTATGTTTCGCCTTCAAATGCGTCTCAAGGCGACCTCGCTTCACTGATTCGTTGGTCAAGCATTGTTGGCATAAAAGACAAAAAGGTGACCTTTGATCGTGGACAGCGGATATGAAACCAAATTTTAAGTATTCCTCTGAATACTGACGAACTTTTTTTTTACTTGCACTACTCATTTTACTGTGCAACTGAAAGAAATAAATATAAGATAAATCAAAAACTAAAAATAAACTATGCATTAAAGTTAATTTAATTTTATTTTAATATATCAAAATTAATTATTAGTATGCTTTTTGAATGAATAAATCACACGTATTACTGAATTCAGGCTATTAAATCTGTGGTCTCTGTGAACAAGCAGATAAGTCTAATTTGTCAAAAATGAGATAAGTGCACTATAATAAAGTATTTATTATTTACTATTATGTGACATGGAGATATCTTCGTTATTGTAGTTTTAGTGTGAGTAATAAATATTTGGATATTCGAATATATGCATGTTTATATGAGAGTGTGCATGTTTATGCATGTTTATATGAGAGAGTTTTTCTTCTCCTGCAAATTCAAGTTTTTGGACTTATTTGCTTATTTACTGACACCACAGAAATGTACATATACGACAAATACATACCATTGTGTATCACGGTTCTTCATTAATAATAATTCTGTGCGCAGACAAAATAATTTTTTATTTTAATCTGAGATCGCCAAACCTATCCAAATGTACAGTCACGACGTTCAAACGAGTGTTTGTATGAAAGGAATTATCTATTTCATATAACATGCGGAGCTTGTGGTAGGCTACAGTAGGCAACCACTTTGCTTGCGCATGCCATAAGCAATCGTCCAATACAGTACGTACTATTCCTTCACTAGGCATAGTAAGCAATACTCTCCAAGCAAACTGTAGTTGATATTACTCCAAACTTTCAAGTGCGGCTCTATAGAAAGTACAACATTTAACGAATGCTTATTTCAAATTGAGATACCAACAATTCTTCTTTTGTACAAGTTAAATCATAGCAGGCAGTTGTTTTAAACTCTAGACGAGCAATTTTTGAATTTCCCCCCTGAACAATCAAATTTCCCCCATGTGGGGCGTGGGACCCACATTGAGAAACACCAATTTAGAGAGAATTGTTTTGTAAATTTTTTTTTTTTTTTGGCTGATGCTGCATAACTTGCATCACTTGCTTTCTTGCATCACATGCCACTACTACTACTACAATCTTCGAATAGTGAAGCAGTAACCCAGCTTTCTTATTGGATTTCCATATAACTGGAAGTGTAGCTTTCACAATTCCTTTAAGTGCCCTTGGATTTTCAGAATGATACACCAGCAAGGGTTTTAATTTGTATTCACCAGCAGCATTACCACCAAGCAATAATGTTAAGCAATCATTTGAAGCTTTAAAACCAGGCATCGAAGATTCTTCTCTTGCAATGGACGGTATGCTTCCACTGCAACTTCTGGACGGTATGCTTCCAAAACAGCCCAGTTTCATCTACATTAAAAATTTGTAATGGCATGTAATCCTCCTCTTGTATTAATTTTTCTAATTTTTTAGGAAATAATTTTGCCACTTCAGTATCTTTTTTTTTTTTTTTTTTTTTTTTATTTGAACCCCAAACACGAGAGGTATTAGAACCTATAGTACTTAGTACCGTGCTTCGGTTGGAAGTTGAGAAGACGAAAGAAGATATTTGTTGACATTGGACTTGAACTTCTGTAGATTGTAATTTTCAGGAAAAACGTATGAAGGAAGATTGTTCCGGAAAACAGCAGTTGAATGAATAAATGAGGAAGATGAAAAGTTGGTTCTGTGGGTTTGAAGTTGAACAGTAAATGGATGTTGGCTGGTGGCGGCGCGTGTTCAGACTGTTTTGAAAGAGAGAGTGGGAATTATAGAAGCCAATTCAGAAGAACAGTGCCCATGGAAGTATCTGTAGAAGAGGCATGCAGCAGAAACAGTGCGTCTAAGAGAAAGCGAGTGGAGAGACTCTGTTAGAGATGAATCATTAATTAACCTAACTGCCCTCTTCAGAATGGAATCAAGAAGCCTGAGAGAGGTTTTGGGGGCACCACCCCAGATGTGGGAACAATATTCCATGGCAGGGCGGATTTGCGATTTATACAGAGTGAGAAGCTGTTTGGAAGAAAAGTAACGGCGAGAGCAAAAGAGAAAACCAAGTTTTTTAGATGCAGATGAAGCAATATTTGTAATGAGCTTGTGCCAAGAGAGATTAGAAGTCAGGGTAATCCCCAAAAGAGATATATCATTTTGCCTAGAAATTGGAGTGTCCCTAAAGATAAGCATAGGAGCAGAAGAATCCTTTTTGCGAGATATAAGACAAGACTGAGCTTTACAAGGGTTGAAATCAACTAAGTTGTCTTTGCCCCACTGGAGAATTACCTGAAGATCGGCATTTAAGGAATTGGTAGCAGATTTTCGAGATGTTGAAGCTCATCGAGCAGGACAAGGTTTCTCAAAATGGAAAGTGGAATACAATGTGCTATCATCAGCAAAACTATGGATAGGACTGCCAGTCAATGGAAGAAGGTCATTAATATAGAAGATTAAAAGAGTGGGGAAAGAACTGAACCTTGGGGGACACCGGCATTAGTGGAGACGTTAGAAGACAGAGAGCCATCTACCATCACCCTCAGTGAGCAATAAGAGAGAAAACTGGATTACCAATTACTAAAAACAGTACGCAAACCATAAGATGGAAGCTTGTTTAGAAGACCTTTATGCCAAACACAATCAGAAGCCTTTGAGATGTCAAGAGCAACTACTTGTGTTTCACCGAACTTTTCTATTGAATTAGTCCATAAATGAGAAACATAAGCCAGTGGATCGACACTGACAGAATCCATACTGGCGATCGTTGATCAGACAGAAGGTATCTAGGTATTTTAAGAGTTGGTGGTTAATTGATTTCTCCATTACTTTAGAAAGAGTAGAAGTATTGCAATGGGACGATAATTGGATGGGAGAGATTTGTCACCCTTTTTAGGAACTGGCTGGATATGAGCAAATTTCCAAGCAGAAGGAAAAACACCTTTGGATAAGAAAGTGAAAAAATGCGGCAAAGAACAGGAGTAAGTTCAGGAGCACAGGTTTTGAGAACAAGTGGAGAAATACCATCAGGACTTGGAGCTTTCTTAGCATCAAGATTCATCAAAATCCTTCTGATATCCTTTTGACGGAAGACCACAGGAGGCATTGAATGGAGCGTGTTGGGAATGGTGGGAGGTGTTTTACCAAGATCATTAATACATGAGCTGGAAGAAAAATGGGATGCTAGCAGGTCAGCTTTATCCTTGGCTGAAGTGACAACAGAACCATCTGGTTTGGACAGAGGTGGGAGCAGAGATGTGCAAAAGTTGCGGCCAATAGCTTTTGCAAGAGACCAGAATGCTCGGCAACCATTAGGGCAAGAAGCAAGTTTTCTACTCTTAGCCTGTTCAAACTCTAGTTTGGACCGATTAATAACTGCTTTACAACTGTTGCGAGCTTTGGTGTAGGCAGAAAATGAAACTGAAGAATCAGAAACAAGCCAATTACAATATACAACATTCTTCTCTTGAACAGCCTTAGCACATTTATTGGAAAACAAAGGTTTAGATAAAGGACGAGATTTTAAAGTGGAGTGTGGGATAAAGTATTCCATTCCTGCAAGAATAATTTCACTGACACGATCTGAGCAAACGTTAACATCAGAAGTTTTGAAACAGTAATCCGACCAAGGAAAAGAAGAAAAGAAGTCTCGCAGGTCATCCCATTTTGCATTCTTGTAATGCCAAACAACACGAGGTTGGGAATAGCCATGAGATAAAGGTTCTATTGGAGAAGAGACAATCACCAAGTTGTGATCTGAAGTGCCTAAAGGACCTCTCACTTCGACCGTGTACTTAGAAAAAGTACACAGTCGAAGTTTGTGAGAAAAAGATCAAGCGTATTGGCTGAATGATTAGGATTGTCCGGTATTCTTGTAGGTAAATGAACAATCTGTGCTAGGTCATTAGTAATTGCAAAAGCCTCAGCATCTCGACCTGCTGGGTCGGTGTGACTAGAAAACGGAAGCCAGCTGGAGTTGTGAACATTAAAATCACCAAGTAAAGTTACCTCACTGTTAGGAAAATTGGACTGGAGAAAGTCAAGTTGCAAAGAGAGGAAGTCAAAGAGCTACAAGTGATTAGTGGAGATGGGAGAACGGTAGAGACAACAGATGAATTTGACACAATGAGGTAGAGAGATTTTAAGCAAGAAAAGATCAAAGAGAGGAGATTCCAAATTGCCAAGTCTCTGACAGGGAATATCAGAACTGACATATGCACAAGTACCACCTTTGAGGCGAAAGGAATCATACAGCGAATAATTTGGGCATCTGAGATGAGCAGTAGTTGAATCAACTGATAACTGAGATTCTGTCAGAAAAAGTACATGGGGTTTGGCAGACTGCAAGTGGAAATAGACATCGTTGACATTAGAATTGAGACCATGTATATTTGTGAAATGAATTAGGAAGTGCTTGGGAGGTTTAGATATTTTCGCAGATAAGCTTGCTCTATTAGTTTGACAATTCATGGTGTATTCAATAGTAAGAAAAATGTGTTCGAAAAATGTGTTCGAAAAATGTGTTTGTAATGTGTTCGAAAATCCCCCTTCTAAATCTCCACAGCCCTCAACTTCTGCAGCAGCAGCGTGCTCATCAGCTGTAGAGTTAATTCTGGCAACGATGCTCGAAAGGTAAAACTTGCTGATTTTATGCATGTCTCCTCTCTCTTTTTTTAATTTTATAATTTTGAAATTTTTGTAATTTGATACACTTTTATAATTTTTCCTATGCATGAGATAAAAAAAATTGAATAAATAATTCTATTTACATGTTCGTCGATCATTTCTTTTTTGCTTCAATCAAATTCGGCACGCATAGTTGCAAGTGCTGCATTTAGGGAAATTCCGACTTATGGTTAAATTCGACTTGCTTAGAGTTCTGCGGAATCAACCCTTATGTAAGTCGGGGAGCGGCTGTATATGATTCTCCCTCTTTTTCAATCAACTGAAAAGATCGATTCTTGCAAAACTATAACCTGTTATTGAAGGGGAAGTAGAAACGAGTGTTTCTATCTGATGGGTCTCTTACACAAAGCACTATTCTAATCTTATCTTTTAAAAGTGGGAAGTTTGAATAAACAACATGTAAATTACCATTTATTTTATAATTTATAGTATCTATATCAATCTTATGAGATACGTTGATTATATGTATGTCCATTTCATCACATTCAACAACTTTTATTAACACTTAACATTAAAGCCAAAACAGCTACTTCTTTGCAATTATTATTAAATAAATTATGTGAAGAATTATTAAAGAGAGTTATTAAAAATATATTAAATAAAAGTCAAAAATATACCCAAGAGCAAGGAGATTAGGTTTGGCAGAACAAGATGACAAAATAAGCACTGGATTTCTTGTTCCACATTTTAAAGATGAGGCTAAATTTTGCTCAAATTCCCAACAGAAAAGACCTCCTTGGTCATCTGAAGCTAACACAATTTGATCTGAGTCTGCTTGCCAATCAAGGCATGTAATTCTCTATTTAAAAAAAAAAAAAAGAGTTGTAACTAGGAAAATTTATAATGAAAATATTACACAACACAAATCAATGTTTATAAAGTGAAGATTCTGTAAGATTGTTTAAGAAATTAAATGGGCTAACTAGAAATTAAGTTCACTATCTAATTATTCTCAATGATATACAGAAAGCAGTCACATCTAATCCATCTGCAAAAAGTCTTTCTCAGTGCTACAAAACTGAAGTGAAGAATTAACAAGTAACATTTCTGGTAACATTCTGGAGAAACTCTGAAATGCAGCAGCCACCAAAGCATCAGCAATGTGATTTAACAAATCATCTGGATTGCAGGTTACATTCGTCTGTTAGTACTGAAGGTATTACACTGGTCAACAAATTTTTTTTTAAGTTTTTCATTTTTTCTCTTGAAATACAGCACATCTAATAGATTTTGATCATCTACAGATTTAGAGAGGAATACAGGTTATGCTTAATGAAATTTTAACAAATACAGTCAAAGCAACAAGTAGAGTCATTGCTCTTTATAGCAATCAAGAGTTCATAAAATCAACAAAATTAACGGATAAAAGTCTGAACATTTAATGTAATTCTAGTATTACAAAATAGTATAATGTAATTCAGAATATAAATAAAGACTGAAATACA
This sequence comes from Mastigoproctus giganteus, assembly GCF_048544385.1. NCBI lineage: Eukaryota > Metazoa > Arthropoda > Arachnida > Uropygi > Thelyphonidae > Mastigoproctus > Mastigoproctus giganteus. Next base: position 59,269,141 of record NC_143585.1, on the reverse strand, counting down.
TTAAGGGCTTTAGCCTCAGGCTGCAAGAGACTTAGACAACGCACAAGTTAGTGCAAATGTATCATATTAATACACAGCTAAACTTTGAATTAGCAAAAATATGCAAAAGCGGCATCGTTTAAGTTATATAAGTTATATTGTGAATACCACAACAAGTTGTCATGTTTAAGTGTTTGAAGTATTGCACTACTTCAAATAAGTAACGCTTCACCAAAGGAGAAGACTGTCGTTACTTATTCTCAGCAGATAAGTAACGACAGTCTTCTCCGCTGAGAATAAGTAACGATAGTCTTCTCCTTACTTATTCTCGGCGGATACCACCACCCAGACAGCACCATTTCAGGGTACCCTAGTGTGGTATGATTAATTTATTAATTAATCATACCACACTGTACATTCAGTGCAAAATATAGAATCTTTGTTTTTTTGTCTTATGTATATGCCTACTTACATACACTGAATTACGATCACCTACCTAATACTTCGTAGGTCCTCCTTTTGCCCTCAGTACAGCAGCTATCTGATGTGGCATTAATTCAACAAGATGTCGGAAGCGTTCGGGAGGTACAGCCAACCAAGCTGTGTGTAATGCGGTCAGCAATGCAGGTATGGATGTGATTGGTGTATCCAAACGGCTGATATGCCTTTCCATAATTTCCCACAAGGGCTCTATGGGATTGATATGGGGGGCATCAATATGCTGGAAGTCAGAATTGTGTTCCTCAAACCATTCCTGCACAAGTGCCCAATGGCTTGGAAGACACTATCGCCATTCAGGAAAAAGTGTAATGTAGCAGGGTGTACACAGTCAGCAAGCAGTTGACAATAGCAGAGACCACTGATACGTTGTTCCACATGCACCAGGGGTCCAAATTCCTGACAGTGAAACATGCCCCACACCATACAACTGGTGTGGGGCATACAACTGCCTCCACCAGCCTGCACTTTTATTACCATGCATGATGGATGAAGAGCCTCGTGTTGTTGACGCCAAATCCATACACGACCATCCATGGTGTGGAGTAAATAACGTGACTCATCCAACCAGCACACCTTCTTCCAGTCTTCTAACATCCAACTTGCATGCTCTTTGCACCAGGCAAGTCTTTTACGCCGATGAACCCTGGTTAGGAGAGGATGCTGTAGGGGTCATCTGCTGGTATAGCCCATACTTGCAAGCATGCAATGCATGGTCACACCAGATATCATTCCAGGTTGGCACATGTTGTATTGGGTAGTTAACTACTCAACAGTGCTGCGCACCTGTGCAAGTCGTAAGACCCGGCACTCACCTCTAACATCAACCTTTTGCTGATCTTTGCAGTTTTGCCGTCAGGTTGTTGTTTGACCATTTTGATGCCAGTCCTGGTACACTTTAACTACGGCAGCTCTCGAACATGCCACTAGTTCAGCTGTTTGGGAAATCGAGGCACCAGCTCATCGAGCACCCACAATCTGTCCTTTATCAAATTCCAATAAATCCTTCCTTTTACCCATCACGCTTGGAATTTTACTACCTACTGAACCATTCACACCTTATCTATGCTACGTATGTCAGCTAACTCCACACTCTCGTACCTCACATGGCCAACAGTTAGCATTCAGTTTTCATAGGGGTGGTCATAATTCAGTGATCACTCAGTGTATATATCAAGGGCTTAACCATAGACAGTGGAATTAGTTTCAGACTTTAAATAATCTGTTAAAATCCACTGTTTCAGTGGCAGAGCATGTTTTAAAAAAGAATTATGAAGGTGCATGATAGCAGTAAATTCACTTTCAAGTTAAGGCAGTATCACATTTATGGCAACAACTCCAGTATTTTTGAAGTTGGTAATCACTTTTTTGTCAACCTCATCCCATACTGAAACACAAATGTTACCTGCAGCTTTTGCATAGTTTTGCTTTTGAGACACAGCACAATTTTGTTTAATAGCATCTTTTGATAGTTTTTCTTAAAGCACAGATAACACCCTGATCAAGTGACTGAAGAACTGATATCAAAATAGGTGGCAGATATTCAACAGTGATTGCATGTGGGCCATTCACTTGGCAATAATAGGTGCAGTTATCCACAAAGAGCAAAATTTTTCTGTTCTCCATGCCTCATCTTGCCATCTAACCTATTCTTCATAGAATTTTGATGATATGGCCTTTTGATGATATGGCATTGGAGCTTCTCGACTTTCCAATGATTAAGAGAAAAAGCTTCTCTGTGCCAGACATGTTTGTCACTAAGAGAATTGTAATCCACTGTTTTGCCTTTTTTCCACCCCTACATTTCTCATCTTTAAATGTGTTTTATCCAGTAGCAACTTAAAAAAAAGCCCATTTTTGTTGCATTGAAGATGTCATTCTGGTTGTATGTCAACAAAACACTTCGTAAATGATTCTCATTCCTTTCCATTGTAGCTTCAGTTCTGATGGCTGCACTTTCACCACACTTTTTTGAAAGACAGCCCATGATGTGCCTTACATTTCTGAAACTAACCATTAAAAAGCGTAAAATTTTCAATACTTATCTGATATGCAAACAATTCGGCCTTAGTTTTTAAAAGGTTTCTGTCAATGGAAACATTATATCACAAGAACTTATTCTTGTTCATTTTTCAGTAATTCTCTAATTTGTGGACTGACATATGCCTTCATTAGGCCTCCGTAGCCAAGTGGTCAGGAGCAGGAGTGCAGTAGCACACGCTCCTTGAGTAGACCGGGGTTCAAGCCTCTGACTGCTAAATACAGTCGATCTGCCAACCCTGGACCAGCGTGGTAGATTATGGTCCATTTCCTTCAACATGAATTGTTGAGGAGGCTTCCATCCTGCAATGGGTTGATAATGGTTACAGTTTACTTTTTTTTTTTTTTTTATATGCCTTCATTAATTCTGGTATCATCAACACAGGGAAACTTTAATTTCAAATAGTGAAAGCCACTTCCATATTCCACAGCTTTTACAAAATTCTTCATTAGACCTGATTTATGTGAAGCAGTTCATGTCTTTCACTTTCCGTCCTTTAATTTGAGTTACGTAAAAACACCAGCTGTTGACATGACTGTCTCGCTCCATCCACACAATGGGAGCAATGATAGTTAATTTTTTCACCAGCCTTTGAGATGCACAGCACAATTAGTGCAGCATATATGAGGAGCCAACTTCTTGTCATGATCACCTAATTTGCATCCAAAAACCTAATTCCCTGGAGACTCCGGTTTTTTGTTTAGCAGAACAAACAGACCAAGAGAACACACAATTTATGGGCAAATTATACATGGACTTATAAGTTAGGCATTGAGTAACCCTAATATGGAAGGGGTTTTTTTATATATATATATATATACTGTATTTAGAAAGATAGAAAAAATTTCAGTTATTCAGTAACAGAAGTTATCCATTAACACGGGAAGGTTATTTTTAAGGATCACTTGTTGGATGACCCTCCACCACCACGAGGTTAATGAAGAGAAATATAATATTTTTTCTGCATGATGGAACTACCTGAATTGCATGTGATGTGCAAAGGAATATTTACACAAGTATTTTCCCAATCACTGGAGAGGTCACATCAGGTACGGAGATTACCAGACTTCCTTTCTAAATATAAGTAGCGTCATATTAGGGCCACCCAAGCTGCTCATATTACTCATCTACCCATGAGTAATATGAGCACAAATTTAGTGTTGCTCTGGTTGATTTGCCTGTTTTGCTGAACAAAAAACCCCGAAGTGTCCAGAGGAAAAAAATCTCTCTATATATATATTTTTTATAATTTTTTATTTTATTTATATTCTTGTATGCAGCATCAGTGTTACTACAAAACCACTGTGATGATGCAAATTATGAAACGCCAGATGAGTGAAGTTATATATTGTGAATCATGAATTATGTATTGGAGCACTGTTCATGCTGTTCATCCAGCCACATAATTATTGGGAGGCTCAATCACCAAAGAATGAGCCTACTTGCATTGGCACGAGGAGCCAAATAAGGAGAGTAGAGGGGCCAATGCATAGAGTCACCCCATCTCGCAGAGACCAGAAGGGGAAAGCACATACACTGGGCTTCCCTACTCCATCAGTAAGAGCAGGAACAGGCCCAAAATAAAGTAAAAGAAGTTTGGAATGCCCAAGGGCAGACCTAGATGAAAACTAGAGATGTGAAGCCTTTAGTATGCTATGGGACCCTAAAGGAGGGTATGGGGTAGGGGTGACAGAAGAAAGTATAAAGCATAGAAGAGCACCACCAGGAGATGGCTTCATCACTTGGCTGCATAAATCCTCTGTATAAAGATAACCAGGATATGTGATGTCTCAATTGGCAGTATTTGGCTTAAGGAAGAAGCCAGCCAAAGAAACTCCATGGAGAGATGCAGAAAAGATACTGGAGATGGCCTTCACAAATACATCCCACAGCATGAAGGATGCACTGTCTGCAGAAAAACGTCTATCCTGGAGAAAGCCCAGCATACAGCGATATAAGCCAAAGCAGGAGAGGTCCTGCAGGAAAGATAAATGGTATAGAGTAAAGGATGCATCGTGTAATGGTAATTTCATTGCCAAAGAAAGTGGCAGGTGGGAAGTAACTAGCTAGAGTAAGACAGGTAAGGGGGACGATAGAAAAGGCAACCCCAGAAAGCCAGGTGGAAGAAGGGGGAGGAGACAGGTACCCCATCTCCTCTCCCCCAGCCAGGAAGGGGAGTAAAAGAAAACCATGCAAGAGTGCTTGGTTTGATCACCAATGTGGCTTGTGGCAGTGAAGCTGCTGGTGTCTCCAATGTCTGGGTTTGGAGTCTTGTGTGGGATCAGGTTCCATCCGGGATTTGTGGTCACTTCCTTGTTTCTTCTAGTTATGGTGACAATTCGGTGGACTGCGTTTCATGGGATGCAGTCTTGTCCATGGTTGTTGTTCTTTTATGTTGTCAAGTATTCAGGATCCAGACGTGTTGATATACTTGGGACAGAGTCCCATCCAGGGTTTGTTGTCTCATTACGTTGTAGAACCGGTTTAGTGCATTGTCTTTCCTAGGACATAGTCCCATCCATGATTGCTAGTCATATGCATTGTGGCACTGTAGCAATCTAACTGCCTGACAATTTAGAAGTCATATAACAAGCAAGAGTTGTCGATTGTTATCTCAGTCAGTATGGATTTTCATTATGGCTTTGGTTAGTTATACTAACAGAGGTTTTGGGGTTGTAGATAGAGGCATCCTCAAAGAAACGATGGAAATGAATCCATCAGGTGAGTGTGGTTCCAGAGATTAGGGGTAAAAGTACACTGGGTAAGAGAACCCAGTGAAGAACAAGAGGTCAATGATCTGTCATGATGAGTTGAGGATTTCCCTTGAAGGGAGTTGCCCAGGTGTTGATGTTTCCAAAGGTTCAAATCGATTGATATCGTAATCAAAATTGTTGATTCTCAACCTAGATACTGGTTTTAGGTGTGTCAATCTGTGTCTTCTTTCCTGTGAAGGGATAGTCAGGTCCTGTGGTTTCAAAGTTAAAATTAAGTAATATCACAGCCCGATGGATTGATCTTGCCTACAGATTTAGTTTGAGATATCAGCCCAATGGAACTTGGATGCAAGAAGTGAATCTCAGTTCAGTTGAGCTTCGATGTGGTTGGCGGTTGATGCTACTGGGGAGGCACGCCCATAATCTGTCAAAAGTTATCGGTCTTCATGGTTTAATAGACTCCTTAATATTCTTCATCTGTTGAATACATTCTGTGCAAAAGAGGTGAAGTATTTATAGTTGTCATGGGTATAAATTAGTATATGTTCTTGGTCTTTTGGCATATTAGTAATATTTGTGATCAAAATAGATCTAAGTCTTCATAGTCAGGACAGTCATACATTATATGGTGCTAAGATTCGTCAGTGCTACAGTGGCAGAGTGGATCATCTGTGATGCCCAGAGACGTTAATTTTTCTTGTATTGACCCATGGCCTTAAGGAGGCACGTTATGTACAGGCCAGGGGAAAACCAGCTTGGGAATGTGAACATTACTTCAGGGATGAATTTCTTTGTAATTGCTCCCTTAATGGATGTCGTCCATCTGTCCTGCCAGGCCTGCTGCAGGTGAGCAAGAAGGTGTCTTTTGTCTTGCGATCGATTGCTGAGTTGGTGGTGAATCCAACAGTGGTAGTGGAGATTCCTTTGAACAGATGACACAACATGTCACATCTAATTATTTCAAGGTCTAGAGGGAGGACCCCAGCAAGAACTTGGAGAGCAGGAGTGTTAACCGTGCAACAGGCTCTGGTGATGTTAAGTAGTATTGCTCTTTGAAAGGTGGCTAATTTCTTCTGATTTATGACAATAGTTGCCCGGTGATACCAGACCCCTGAAGCATATAAGATGGCTGGAATAAATAGTATTTGGTAAAACAGGGCTAGGGTACGTCGATATAGACCCCAATCCCTGCGGGTGACCCTTGCCATTGCTGTGCAATTTCTCATCTTCTTTTGGATATACTCTGTAGGTGTGGGAGGAAGGACAGTTTTGAGTCCAGGATTACACCGAGGTGCTTAAGCTGGGTGCAGTGCAGTGCTTGATGGTTGTGGCAGTAAAAGGTTCCTCTTCAATCTCCTTGTAATTACCATTTTCTTTCAATGCAGCAACTAGCTTCAACGCTTTAGCCTGAATGTTAGCCAACCTAATTGGGATTTTTTTTTTTTATTACGGTCTTCAATCCAAAGTAGAAGTAAACACTCCATTTCAACCATAAGCGGTTTTCTGTTCTAGTGCAATTTAAACTAAAAGATGATGAAGCTTTACCTTGTTTTTTATATTCATCAGACTTTTTCAATATGGTTCATACCGTAGCTTCATGCAGGCCTAGGTCTCGTCCTATCTTCACTTTGCTGTTGCCATTTTCAAATCTTCTAATCACATCCAACGTTATCACTTTTCATTTCTTTGCTGCACTTTCATTTTTGTTGGCAATTCCCTCTTTCAATTATCCATTTTTGTAAGATGTCACATGGGTTTATCACTGGGAGACAAGGAGGAAACACACCTACACGCTTTGCTGTCTTTGGCAACACAACTTTGCTGTCTATATGTGAACTGAATAACAGATGAGCAGTGACCAATCACCGACAGACTTTGAAAGAAGTGATACGATTGGTCACTGATCATGATGCGCATCTGTTATTTGGTGATTTGTGGACTGAAGAGATAGCAGCAAAGTTTGTACTTTATGCTATTACCCACAGTTAATATACCGTGGTAACTGAAATTTGAACTGTGCTGTTAGGGGACTCGTGTTATTTAACTAAACTGTGGTAACTGAAATTCGTGCATATCGGAACCATGTAAAGCGAGGACTGCCTGTATATATATAAATATCTGCAAACTTTTTTTTGATTTTTGAAAGGGTCCGTAAACTTTTTTTGATTTCTGAAAGGGTCCGTAGAGCTCAGTAGTTTGGGAACCACTGCTATAGGTCTATATGCTTTAGATAGAGTTTGGATGGATCTTTAAGAATCAGCCTCAAGCAGACATGTTTCCACCGCAAGAGAAAGTAGCCCTCCTGAAGACACAAAGTTGAAAGTTAAATTTTTACTGCAATAATTTTCATACAGAAGTGATTGTTTGTTTATTTGGTTTTTAGGAGCATTAGCAACTAAGGCCATATTGCTCCGGGGATATGCGGTGGTCATTCCCTGACCTTTCCGCATCCTCCGTATTTGGTGGGCACAGGCTCAAACCCCGGTCTAATCAAGAAGCGTGTGCTATGCACTGCTGCTCTTGCCCACCTGTCTACGGAGGCGCCATACAGAAGTAGATGCAAGAACCTGTCAAGTGATCTGCCACCACATTTGCAACTATTTGGAAATTTTCTCCACATTTGAGCATGATCTTAACATTTGATCGTCTTACTTTTTTCTATTGGCACTGTAGACGGTCTTCCATTGAACAAACTAGGCTTTATAGGTCACAGCAATGCACCCATTATTTGTCATCAGTAATGATGGTAGGAAAAAAATGTAGGTTAGCAGCATCGTATAAACAAAGAACTGGACATGAGACCTCACAACTCTCTGTGATTGTAAGTGTGAATGTAAGACACAAATCTGGATGACATGCCACATTTGCAGATGTGGCATTAAAATTATCCCATCATCATCATTGGCCATTATCGATCCACCAGAATGAAGGGCTATCCAGCAACTTTCCAGTTCTTCCTGTTTTGTGCAATGGCCATCCATTTACTATCCACAAACTCATGAATTTCATCTGTCCATCTCCGTCATTGTCTTCCAGGTTTTCTTCTAGCTCCTCTTGGGTACCATTCTGTTATTCTCTTAGTCCATCTGTCATCATGTCTTCAAGCTATGTGTCCTGCCCAAGACCATTTTAGTTCTTTAGTTTTGATAACTATGTCCTTTACTTGAGTTTGCTGCCTAATCCGTGTGTTTCTCTTCTTATCTAACAGTCTGATTCCCAATACAATTTGTTCCATTCTTCGCTGTATCGTTCTCAGCTTCTCTTACATTCTTTTGGTGAGTGCCCAAGTTTCACTTCCATAAGTCATGGTGGGTAGCATACATTGGTTCATTATTTTACGTTTCAGACAAATTGGGATATTGCTCCTGAGTATGTGACTATATTTCCTGAATGCTACCATCCAAAATTTATTCTTCTCTTGACTTCCAGCCGTTTATCATTATTACAGATGACGATTTGTCCCAGATAACTATATGACTCCACCTTTTCAGTTACTGCTCCTTCAATCATTATATCCCTTTCTATGGGATACTTGTTCATCATTACTTTTGTTTTATCCATATTCATCTTTAGTCCAAAATCCTTACTAACTCTGCATAACTGATCAAGATTTTCCTCTAATTCTTTGGGATCATGGCTTATAACCACAATGTCATCTGCAAGTAGTAAATGGTTTAGCTACTCTCCATTCACATTGACTCCTTTCTGCAATCAGTCTAATCTTCTAAAAGCTTCCTCAAGGGCAGCAGTAAACAACTTTGGAGATAGTGTATCCTTATCGAAATCCTTTCTCAATTTTAAATTTGCTACTGTCTTTGTCTAGTCTAATAAAGGAGGTAGCGTTCTCATATATTTTCTTCAAAATCATAATATATGGGGTATCTATGCCTTGTCGTTCCAGTGCCCGAAACATTGCCTCTGTATGGAGTCAAATGCCTTTTCATAATTCACAAATGCCAGGCATAATGGTGTTTTATATTCATTTGCTTTCTCCATTAGCTGTGACATTACATGAAGGCGATCCATAGTTGAGAATCCTGTCCTAAAGCTAGCTTGCTCTTTCGGCTGATTCTCATCAAGTATTCTTTCTAATCTGTTAGTAATGACCGACCCTTGTGAACAACTTGTAGATGTCGGATAACAAGCTAACTGGTCTATAATTTCCAATTTCCGATTTTTCTCCTTCTTATGCAGCAAAACTATGGTTGCATTATTCCACTCCTTAGGCACCACACATTTTTTCTAATGCATTTTGTGAAGAGTCTTGCCAGTTTTTGTGTCATGTCTCTTCCTCCCAATTTTAATAACTCTACAGTAACTTCATTTTCCCTGGGGCTTTCTGTTTCTTTATTTTCTTCAACACATGTTCTACCTCATCAGGGAGAATATCGGGTATGTGTTACTAATTTGCTATCCATCTTCCCCACTGCTGGCATCATTCCCTCGCTCCTCAGATAATTCTCTATAGTAGTCTTCTGCTATTTGAATTATGCCTTCTCTGCTATTTATAAGTATACCATCACTATTCTTCAGTTTCAGTATCATTTGTCTTTCTGTATTACTGCTCATGGCTGTTGATTTAAGTACTTTGTTTTCCCTTAATGCTTGTCCTACTTTTCTTGTGTTAAATCTTCTTATGTCCTCTCTGAGTCTCTTTCTAATGGCTTTACATAACTCGGTATACTCAATTTTCTCCTTGTCAGTGTTTATCATGCTCTTCATTTGTCGTCTTTGGTTCAGCATGACAAGTGTTTCTTGACTATGTATATATTAAGTGCAATAGCATCATTAACACACTGTCATTTCTGAATTAACAGAATATTTATAAGGTGGCATCATTTTAAGTTATATCTCATATTAATAGTAGTGGCATGTGATGCAAGAAAGCAAATGTATGAGCTTATGCAGCATCAGCCAAAAAAAAAAAAAAAATCACACCATTCCCTCCAAATGCCTGTCCAGTTCCTCCTTAAATTTATTCAACTTCCACGACAGATGGAAGTTTGTTCCAGCAATTAACCACCTGCTGGCTAAAGGCAAATTTTCGCACATCTATTCTACATCTGTCCTTTCGTAATTTGAATTTATGCCCCCTTAGGTTCGTAATCTGAACAAGTGGAAGGATCCCATCAGAATTCAACGTGCTCAACCCATTCAAGGCCTTATACACCTCAATCAGATCACCGCGCAGGTGCCTAGTCTCCAGCCACTGCAATTTGCAGAACTTAAGCCTCTCTTGATAAGAGGATCCCTTCATTCCCCTCACCAATCTTGTTGTCCTTCTCTGTACACGCTCAAGTAAATCTACATCCTTCCTAAAATGAGGCCTCCAGACCTGTACGCAGTACTCAAGGCATGGCCTGACCATTGCCTTATACAGAGGGATAATCACCTCCTTTTCCCTGCTAGCAAAATTCCTATATATCATTGACAAAACCTCATGACCTGCCTGGCAGCCTGTCTGCATTGCTCAGAAAACTTCATATCTGCCTGCACAATTACTTCCAGGTCTTTTTCATTTTCTACCGCCTTAAGTGTAGTACCACACAGTTGATACGTTTCTCTGGGGTTACTTCTACCCATATGCAGTACTTTGCATTTGTCAAGGTTAAACTTCAGTTGCCACTTCTTAGCCCATCTGCCCAAATTATCTAGATCCTGTTGCAGTAGCACACTGCCATTACTGTCATTAACAACCCTGCCAACCTTTGTAGGATATTGTGAATACCTTCACAACGAGTTGCCGTGATACTGCATTACTTCGAATAAGTAACGCTTCACTTAAAGAGAAGACTAATGTTACTTATTCTCAGATAGGTACCACGATCCAGACGGCACTGTTTCAGGGCTATCTGGCCCTTCTTCGGTGGGTGGGTAGGTACCCAAGTGATGCAATGATGGCAAAACAGTTATGAAGTATAACTCCACAATATGAGAGATGTCTGATGGTGTATGATGTATTTAGACTATGTATTAATGATACTATTGCACTTAATATACTTAATACATAGTCTAAACTTGCTCGCAGCTTGAGGCTTTAGTCTAAAGTGTTTCTTGACTAATTTTTTCTTCTTTGGATTTCTTTTTACCCAAGGTTTCTTGGGCTTTATCACTTTCAGAAAGTTGTAATATTCCTCATCGATATCTTGGTCCTGAGCCGTCTGCAGAAGCTCAAACTTGTTCTTAAGTTCCAGTACATACTGCTTTTTCTCTTCTTCTGTTATCTCAAAGACCTTTGCATTATTTACTCGAGTCAGTTTTTTCCTTTCTTTTCTTGCATCTTACCATTCTGTGATCACTTCCAACATTTACCTTGTTCAGGACAGTAACATCATTCACGATATATCTTCTGTTAGTGAGCATGAAGTCTATTTCATTAATTGTTAATCCATTTGGGCTCTTACATGTCCACTTTCTGTTCACCCTTTTCTTGAAAAAAGTGTTCATTACTGACATTCTTGGAGATCCTGCAAATTCCACAAGTCTTTCACCTCTTTCATTTCTTTCACCAATTCCAAAATTTCCTATAGTTTTCCTTTCTGTGCTGTTTTGTCTCTTTCCAACCTTAGCATTGAAGTCCCCCATAATGATAGTGTAGTGGGTTTTCTGTTCATCTAGAAGACTCTCAATTTCGGTGTACATTCTTCAACCTCTTCATCATCGTGGCTCGATATTGGTGCATAAATCAATATAACCTTTAGCTTGTACCTCTTAGAAATCCTGAGTAGTAGTCTTAACACCCTTGGTGATGTACTTTTGAATTCCAAAATGTTGTTTTTTATATCTTTATGGACCAGAATGCCAACTCCATCTTCGCTCTTTTCACTGTTTCCATTGGTGTACAGCAGATTTCCACTTGATAAACTTATAAGTGATTCATTTCTTCTTCTTGTTTCAGCCAAACCAATGATATCCCAATTCACATTTTCTAATTCCTTTTCCAGCTCTAATATCCTGTCTTCGCCGATGAGTGATCTTACGTTGTAACAGGCCAAGTTCAGTTTATGTGTATGGCAGCCTGGTCGTACCCAGAGATTCTTAGCCACTCTGATCCTCTTGCTGCCATAAGAGGGGGAGTGAAAGCCGCTGGGGACTGAGGGCCATTTGTTTCGTTGTGCTGTCATGTGCTGGAGGGTTTGGTCTTTTCCTCTTCACACTGACCAGGCATCTTGAAGAGAACCACTCAACACGTTCGTTGCCAACTAAGTGACGTAACAGGGCTTACCATCAAGATGGTGTGCTTGAGTGGATTTTAGGGAGGCAGGCCAACCGGACTTCTAAATCTTCTGAGATAGAAAGATATTGGGTCCATCAGTGTTTTAGACTGAGTGTCTGATAACACACAGAATGCCTGTTCCTCTCTAAGCCCCCATATATTATGGTTGTCCCATAAGAAATATCAATTTCATTAGCAACTTCATGGACAATTAAACACTGATCGCTCCTGATCAGACAAATACAAACAATTGGAGCACTGCTTTTTCAAGTTTAGGGCAGCCAGTGCAGCGATTATCTTTGATGAAAAAGCAGCCATCTTTAAACTTTGCACTGCTGAAAAATCTTCAAATGACATGTAGTATCTTCTCTGAAAACTGTTTTAAACATTTCATGAAAATCAGCTTTCTATTGCAGTGTTCCCTAATTTGAAACAAAAGCTGATGAAAATTCACTGCTCAGTAAAATCACTCATTTAAAAAAAAGCAATGAAACACATAAAACATCTTTTATTCAATGCATGCTAATTCAGATTGACTGTAGATAAAATGTCACATTATAATGCATCTGTATAAAGCAATGGCACATTATAATTCCACTCTATAAAATAATGGCCACATCTTCGATATTGCACAAAGAGACTTGGAAACTCCATTTCAAGAAGGATATAGATCTACTGAGAAAAGTACAGAGAAGAAAAAAAGAATAGTAGTTAATGCAAGATTAAGAGGCACAGGATATTAAAGAAAGCTAACAATTGGAGGCATAAGATATCAACAGAAAGCTAATAGTTGAAAGCACAGAAGAATATTAAAGAAAGACTTGCCTTCTGTATATTGTACCTTAGTGTAGGTGCTTAGTTCCTGGAAACTAAGCACCTACCTGGAGATCTAATAGAAGTGGTTAAGGCTTAAAAAGGGTTAAGTAAACTAAATGTGGATGGAATTTTACTCTTTCTCAGTCAACACACAAGGCACATAAATTTAAATTGAAAAAGGATTGTTGTGGAATAAATATGCAGAAATTTGACTTCAGCCAAAGTGTAAATGATTGTTGGAATAAACTTCCACCTAGCGTTGTGAATAAGCTTTCTTCCTTGCATCATTTTACAAATACTAATATTAGTGGGTAAAATAATATTTGTAAAATTTATAAATTTATCCTAATTATCATAAGATATTGAAAATGCCTGAGAGAGAGATCTGATGAAGATTATATAAAATTTACCACAGAGACATTACTAAGCATAAGAAAAAATTCAGCCAATTGGATGTTATTCTGTTGAGACAAAGATTAACAGATTTTTGGGTTAGTCTTACATGATACCCATTCCGATTGACTGTTATGAGTAGTAGTGATTGACAGGCTACTCGTTGCTTTCCTTGCAGCAATGGGAAGCTCTGACCTCTTCAGTAGACGCTACCCATTTTAATGTGTTTATTCCCTTGTGGCTGTTTAAAATCAGAAACTCATTTTCTAATTTTAAAATGAAGCGTAAAAATTTAAAATTCACTCTAACGCTAAATAAAAAACTGGTTGGAGGGGGTTAGGCCTGTAAATCACTGCTGCTTACAACAATCAATTGGAAGAGGTACCAAATTGTAGACTAACCAATTTCTGTAATAACATAATAAATAAGGAGTATCACTTTAATGTAGACAAGGGTGAACACAATGACTCACCAAATACTGGAAGCTTTCACTACTGAAAACTTCAATGAAAATTCTAATAAATATCTAAATACCTAAAATGCACAATGCCAGAAGTAAACTTTTACTCTTCCATATGACATAACTTCATGGAATATACAAATTACATCTTACTAGAAATTCTTAAAGCACATATGAGTAAAAACTATCCAGTGCAGTTGCAAAATGAACAAAACGATTATTTGAATTTAGCAAGCCAGTGCTCTTACCAGAAATTGAATTTGGCAAGCCGATATTCTCAGTATTATTAAAATAGATAGACCCCACCCACTTAATACAGACCCCTGGACCTCTCTGCACATGAGCAAATCAGTTGTGTCTATTATATGCAATAGGGCAGTGTTTCTCAACCTATTCGTTACTGCGGCACATTTTTAACGATGCTAAAATTTTGTGGCACACTACAGTCACCACTACTATACTCATATTCACAAACGGGAAGTTATTTCTGTTGGGTATATTTAATAATACCTTAATTGTGTAGTATAGGTAAATAGATCTAGTACTAGGAATTAAAACATGATGTCACGTTGACCGCTGGAAGGCACAGTGTAAATAATAAATGAATTTTTTGCTTGAATTAATTTTTATTATCAAACTTGGATTTATTATTATTTTTTTTAATTTGCATTTTCCATGGCACATACGCTGAGAAACCCTGCAAATGGGAAATAAGTTATTTTTTTTTGCTGGTGAAGCAAAAGTCAAGTAGTGTATAGGCATATGTTGCAAAGCAATGCATCTATACTTGAATTCTAAAAAAAATATGAATTTTTTTAAAATTAATATATTTTTAAAAATATGAATAAAAAAATATTAAAACTTTTACAACTTTAACAGTAGATTGCTGTGTTCCTAAACAATATTAATGCAGGAACTTGCATCCAATCATGTAAACTTGGGAAGAATCTTGAGTTTTGAGCAGACAAACTTTGCATTCATAATGAGTTCCCGTAGTGTTGCACCATCTCAAAGAACATCACAGAAGGCTATCACCTGCTACCTGTAAGTCCTGAAACCAACTGTCACAGCATTGTCATCTTTTAAATAAATGGCACATTAACCTTTTGGTGATGTCATTTGTTTGAAAGAAGTGCAATACCAAGGCAACTTGCTCTTGTGGGTTGGTCACTTGCACACTAGTAAGACTTTTGTGGATTTATTGGATGATTGTTTTCTGCAGCAGCATGTTCGAGAGGCAACCTAGAGAAGGTAATACTCTTGATCTGTTTATCAGCAGTGATCATTCGTGTATTAAGAATTTGCAGATAAAGGAACCACTAGGTGGCAGTGATCACAGTGTACTGATGTGGGATTTACTTAAAGATAGAATTACCATCAGGGGTAAAGAAAAGGGTTTTTGCTTCCGTAAAGGTGAGTACAGACAGTTTTCAAATTCTGTACAGTGG
Organism: Mastigoproctus giganteus; assembly: GCF_048544385.1. Classification (NCBI taxonomy): domain Eukaryota; kingdom Metazoa; phylum Arthropoda; class Arachnida; order Uropygi; family Thelyphonidae; genus Mastigoproctus; species Mastigoproctus giganteus. The sequence goes on along the minus strand of NC_143585.1, from coordinate 59,253,576 downwards.
GATCAACTGATGATGTTACCAACAGCAAATTCTAAGTGGAAAGCATTCAAGGAATTAATTGTGAAAGCTACTAAAAGTTTCATACCTATTAAGAAATACTGTTCAAAGTATAGGCTTAAATGGTTATCAAATGAACTAATGAGACTCGTAACAGAGAACAAAAATGCATTGGATGCATATAAATTATCAGGTGACACAAAAGCCTATGGCAGATATAAGCTAGTCTGTAATCAAGTCAGAAAGTAGGTTAGGAAGGCAAAGGCTGATTATGAGAAATCTTTGGCAAAGGATGCTAAAAAAAAACAGCAAGGATTTCTTTACTTATATAAACTCTAAAAGGAAGGAGATGAATCTGATTGGTCCACTTGATATCGATGGTTTGACTGTTGATGATCCTGCTCATATAGCAAACAAACTAAATGAGTATTTTGCATCTACATCCACACATGAGGAGTTATTAAGGTTTGAAAATGCCAGAAGGTTATCAAATTGTAGCAGGGTGCTTAATGATTTTGTAATAACTGAGAGCAAAGTGGAGGAGAAATTGTTGAAGTTAAACATAAGAAAGGCACCTTGAGTGGATGGAATTTATCCAGTTATATTAAAAGAGGCACCAAAGGAAGTAAGAAAACCCTTAGCCATAATTATGAGAGCATCCTTGGACTCGGGGGAGGTCCCCACGGACTTAGAGATGTTCAAATGTATCCCCAATTCACAAAGGGGGATCAAAGGGGTGACACGAGTAATTACAGACCAGTTAGTTTAACTTCTGTTCCGGGTAAAATAATGGAGTCACTGGTTAAAGATGCATTGCAGGATCATCTAGACAAGACTGCAGCAATAATTCAGACACAGCATGGGTTTGTTAAGGGAAAGTCTTTTCTGACAAATTTGATTGGTTATTATGATGTGGTTACAAAGGAACTGGATGCAAAACATAATTTTGATATCATATACTTGGATTTCAAGAAAGCTTTTGACACTGTTGTGCATGGAAGACTATTGTACAAATTGGAGCAGAATGGTATTAAGGGTAAATTGCTACAACGGATAAAAGGATGGTTGAGTGGGAGAAGACAGAGGGTGGTAATCAATGAGTGCTGCTCTTCGTGGAGTAATGTTATTAGTGGAGTCCCACAAGTTTGGTGTTGGATCTACTGTTGTTTTGTATATTTATCAATGATGAAGGTATATCAGGCTTAGTGTCAAAGTTTGCAGATGATGCAAAGGTTGGCAGGGTTGTTAATGACAGTAATGGCAGTGTGCTACTGCAACAGGATCTAGAAAATATTGTGCAGATGGGCTGAGAAGTGGCAACTGAAGTTTAACCTTGACAAATGAAAAGTACTGCATATGGGTAGAAGTAAACCCAGAGAAATGTACCAACTGTGTGGTACTACACTTAAGGTGATAGAAAATGAAAAAGACCTGGGAGTAATTGTGCAGTCAGATATGAAGTTTTTGAGCAATGCAGATAGGCTGCCAGGCAGAGGCGCATTAAGGTCGGTTGAGGCCCCGGGCACAGAAGAAAATATTGGGCCCCTTAAAAAAAGAGAGAGAGACAGGGAAAATAAAAATAAATGTTAACCATTTTTTTCAAATAAATAAAAAATATTATGTACTATTAATGTTTTATTTCCAATAAAATTTGAACATAATATATGTATAATATAATTAATAATAGCATAATAATAATCACAAAGTTTTGAACTAATAGTTGAACATATGTAAAAGTATAATTATAATTAATGATAGTATATGTATAATAGGAGCAAAAATCAGAAATTTGAACAAAAAAATCATAGAATTTTACTTGAAATTAAAATTACAAATGTGAAAATATTTAAATAAATTTTTTTCTTGCTTTTCATTTTGCAAACTTATTAACTATCTCATAACAATCAATAATTTTAAGTAAATCGCTCTCTCTATATGAAATAGCCATATTATTTAGTCTTTCCTCTAAAATTGAATTTCTTAGATAATTTTTTACTCTTTTTAGACAAGAAAATGAGCGTTCCACCAATGCTCAAAATTTTCAAAATAATTTCCAATTTGGAAAAGTTTCTTTCATATCTAATGCTTTTTTGTAAATATTATTAATTGATCGCTTGTCTTCTTCATCTAAAAAAGATTAAAAACTGTTCCAACTCATCTTTAAAATTACTTGAATCAAGGTCATCTTTATACATTTCTTTTTGTTAGTTCTTTAACTTCTGATTCGATTTCGTTGAAATTATGTCTTGTTTTCATTAATAAGAATTTCTAGACTTTTTAATAATGATGCACCTTTAACAATTGTGCAGTCAATAGATTGTAAAGATTTACTCGTTGCATCGATTCTTTGCAAAATTTTATTCCATAGGACTGTCATTACAGCAGTTTCATAATCATTCATTTCTTTAAGTAATGATTTTGGTTCAATAACAATTTTTTTTTTCTTTTGTGGAATTGCGTATCTCATGTAATGCCTCTTTTATATTTTTGTAGCCACATTTTAACACTAAAACTGAATCAGCCCTGGTAGACCACCTTGTATCTGACAATTTCTTTAATGTATAAGAACCTTTATCTAATTTATTGCATAACATGTTCCATCGAAACGTTGATGCAGAGAAAAAAACAAACAAATTTTGCACAAATAAAAGTTCATCACACGTGTGATGCAATAAGTAATTTACAGGTCGGCTACCTTGATTTCCATACTTTTGTAAGTGCAACTTTAAAAAATCATCATATTTGCTCAACTACTCTAAACTAGTCAAATAACTGCCTTTTCTCGAAGACGTTGTACTCTCATTATGGCCTCTAAAAGCAATGCCCCAAACTTGCGAGGAATTTTATTGTGGATACAATTCCTCCCAGAATCTCTCCCCAATAATTTTCTTTTTGCAATGTAATTTGCAGATTTTGAACATCAATGCGATTTAACGTAGAGGAGCGCTTGTAAAATGTACACATTGAAGCGACGTGCTCTTTTGACATTTCATGCTCGGACAAAGTTATTCCAATATTTTTCTAATTTTGGTACCGTGTAGTCAACTTAGACTTTGAGCCCAAAAACATTTTGCATGGGTAACAATAAACTGATTTGGATGTTTCGGAAAAAATTAGCCACGTCCTTTCTTCTTTTTCACCATTCGATTTTTTTCTGTAAAAATGGTCTTTACACAAGCCTCTGTAGTAAATGCGATCACCGTGTTTATAGACCGATTTAAGTATAGTTATATCGCCTATATTTTTTGGTTTATTTAAAATTAGAAATTCAACCATTTCATTAGATAAAACGTTAGGCCAGAGAGCAATATCTTTTAGTGTAACTTCGAATGGAATATTTTCTGTTTGCGTTTCAATATTTTCTAATTGACTTTCTTCTATATTTTTTTCTACTGGTTTTTCACCTGGTTGACTGTTGACTGGTTCTTCATCTTCTTCATCATTGTTGCTTTCTTCTATACCTTGGTTTTCAACTTCAATTAACTCTTTTTGTTGACTGATGGAAGTTCCCTATTCTTCATCTTCATTGTTGCTCGAATTATGATGGCCTGAATGGCCAGGGCCAGTTATAAATTTGTCCAATGCTCCTTTCTGTTGGTTCGCAACTTGCTTGAGTCTTTTTTTAATTTGTCTTTTTTCAGCCCCTGATAGATGTCATTTCATTTTTCTAGCTACCACTGGTAGCCTACCAATGAAAAGAAAAATATAAAATTTAATAGTCTGAATGATTAGAATAATAGAGAAGAGATTTTTCGTCATAGTGTAACAAATTAATGATTAATTAAAATTCAAAAATTATTCATATATTACGAAAATCCTGGCGCTGATGTAACAACAGGAATTAATTTTATCTTAATATAATTTCAGCAATGCGTATTTGCATATATCGTAAGTCTGCACTGCAGGAGAACCTTTGTAAGTACAAAGTAGCAAATACGATTCTATTGCTCCGATGAGCAGTAGCGCAGCCGCGCGGGGCCTATGCAGCGTAGTATGTGTATAGTATGCAGCGTAATAATGAAATAATGAAAATAAGCGACTTGGTGTCATTAGAAAAAAGTGTAAAGTTGGGGGTATGCAGGGCCCAGGGCACGCCCGCCCGGTGCACCAGCCGTTAAATCCGCCTCTGCTGCCAGGGCAGGTCATGGGGTTTTGTCAATGATATATAGGAATTTTGCTAGCAAGGAAATGGAGGTGATTTTCCCTCTCTGTATAAGGCAATGGCCAGGCCAGGCCAGGCCACGCCTTGAGTACTGCATACAGGTCTGGAGGCCTCATTTTGGGAAGGATGTAGATATGCTTGAGCATGTACAGAGAAGGGCAACAATTGGTGAGGAGAATGAAGGGATCCTCTTACCAAGAAAGGCTTAAGTTCTGCAAACTGAAGTGTATAAGGCATTGATTGAAGTGTATAAGGCCTTAAATGGGTTGAGCATGCTGAATTCTGATGGGATTCTTCCACTTGTTCAGATTACAAACCTAAGGGGCATAAATTCAAATTAAGGAAAGACAGATGTAGAATAGATGTGCAGAAATTTGCCTTTAGCCAGTGGGTGGTTAATTGCTGGAACAAACTTCCATCTGTTGTTGTGGAAGTTGATAGGTAGATTAAATAAATTTAAGGAGGAAGTGGACAAACATTTAGAGAGGATTGTTTTGTAATTTTTTTTTTTTTTTTGGCTGATGCTGCATAAGCTCATACACTTGTTTTCTTGCATCACATGCCACTACTACTACTAAGAAATGTTCATTCTTCAGAAAGTAATAAAGCCCTTAGCAGTGGTGGATTATCCTATAGGCAAAAAAGACATCTGGCTAGGGCTCCAATTAGAGGAGGCCCCAAAATCACTGTTTCAAAAACTCATTTAGTTTTTACTAATATTTTTAAGTAATTTTTATCAGAAAATGAACTTTCTACCTGCCAAAGTTAATGAACTTTACTTGAAGGTTAATTTGAAAATTACGTTTTTTTCAAGAATGGTTTTACCAATTTTGATGAAATTTTATGTTTGGTTAATATAATGTCATATAATTTGTTCCTTTTGTTGTCACAATAAAATGAAATTGAAAATGTTCTTTCTTTAGATAGGCCCCAAATTCCATTTTGCCATGGGGCCCCATGAGGGTACAATGCACCACTGGCTCTTACATTAATAACAAAAAAAATGAAAAATAAAAAAAAAATACTACTGGCCACAAAAGATCAATCCTTCCAATTTCATATGTCAAAAAAGTTAATTTTTTTTCCCATATTCCTGTTTATCCTTAGATGATGATTCCTGTGTTGATGAGGTTTGGTTTATACCTTTGCTTACAGTAAACAGTTTTGGATGTAAATTTAAAAACTGCAATGTGTATAACAATTACCTGGAGTTTTTCATTTATTATTTTTATTTTAATATTATTTTTATTTATTTTTTATTTCATTGCATGAAATAAAAAATAAATAAAAATAAACAGAAGAGCATATACCAAATATATTTTTCTCTTTAGTGACAATGCAAGTTTGCTCATGTGTACAGTAGTGTGTTTAGCGAGTTTAACTCTTTATATACTGGCCTCTACCTCATAATAAACAAATGAAATATTCATGGAAAATTTCCAGCAAAGGAAGACTATCTGAAGTGTAGGGACTATACATGTCTATTATATGATTTTATTTTACATCATTCTTTTTTTCCTTGCTGTCTACATGAATAAAGATGAAATATAGTCTTTGCTAATGCAACAGAGGCATATTAAGGGCTCAAGGAAATTGCTAACCAAAATATCTTGTTATTAAGTATTGAGATGATCACATTTTAACAAACATCTTATCAACCTCACATGTGGTAAAAGGGTCTATTTTTAAATTACTATTCCACTAATTCTCTCTAACTGTGACTACAACAGAAATCTATGCTAACTCAAGGGTGGAATGAACTTTATTCCATTCACCTGAGATCGGTCGGCTAAATAGTCTCAAATAAAGCAGCCTTCAGAAATTCCTCCATCTGAAAAGACTTGAATACAGAATTCCAAACAAGTGATGAAACCAACATATGGTCACAGAGATATTTTCACTATACAATACGTGAAATTTAAAATTTTTCAGCCCAGAAAAATCTGGGCTGAAATTTAGTATTCGGTACGTGTGTTATGCTACGTGATGAACAAACAGTTGTGTGACAGACGTGAACTGAGAAAAATAGTTGCAATTAGAAGGGGGGGGGGGAAACACTTATAAGAGGGTTTATGTTTTTAATCTTTTCTTTGTGGAAAAAAGGTTAGGTTTTTAAGCAACTTCAGGAGGGATTCAAGCAAAAACTGGTCATTGACCACAGGTACTGGATTTTCAAGTTTCACCAAAATCTGTAACTTGTGTATACGTTACATAAGTAATATGATAATAAATAAGGTAAAGAGTGTTCGACTTTGTTAATGCAGGCAGGGATGAAACTCACCAAACACTAGAAATTTTCATCAATCAAAACTTCAAAAAATCGTTTATTGGAAATGCAATAACAAAAAATCGATTATTCGAACTGTGATAACAATAAACTGGGTAAAAATTCGAAGAAATATTCATATACGTAAAACAACGAACACCAGGACTAAGCATTTATTCTTCTGTATGACATAACTTCATAGTTACGTATTCTTAGAAAAAGGCAAAATAGTTGCCTTTTTAGGCAACCATTTTCATGGCACATTTCCTAAATATGATGCCAAAATAAACAGTATAGTTTCCATAAAAAGTCCATTTTCTAGAATTAACGCCCTCAAATTATTAGTATTTTTCAAGAGGGCTGAAAATGGTCATTTAACTCAATAACTGTCTTAAAACTCATACCTTCTGAAAATTGATTTCGTGCGTGCAAGTTTTTGTTATGGTATTCCAAACTTTAACAAATCCATCTTCAGAACCAGAGGCTAAAAGATCTGGATTACGAATGCAGAAGCAAACTGATGATACCCTATCTCTGTGAGCAACAAGGATGCCCAAATATTCAGGAGGCTTTCGCTCAGTATCAATTAATACAACAGCATTGCGAGCTCCATAAGAAAACACACCATTCCTATTACAATGACTAACTCTAGTTTGATAATTATTCGGGGAAGGTCCTAAACTGATACAACTCATAGCTATAGATAAAATCCTTTATTTCATAAAATGTTATACGCAGCAGTACAGAAAGAGCACCGTATAATAATCTATAAAAAGAACTTTACAATAATAAATACTACAGTTGCTACACACGTGCCAACAAGCCACAACACAATCAAACAAAACTTCAGAACAACCGCGCCCTCTTCCTGTTAAACATTCAAACACGTCACCCTTCACATTTTAAATTGACAGCTAAATCTGAAAACTTCTCTGCATAATGTTATGCATATACAGATGAAAACGAATAACTCGTACACAGATTAAACCGGTGAATCTGAAAATCTATCTTCATACCAATCCATACAGAGCTGTGTAATCTGCTTTCAGACCATTGGGGAAAAGAAGTAAAAGTAAATGGATAAGAGATGAGATTCTACGTTTCAATAAGCAAAAGAAAGAAGATGGAACTAGTAAGAGAAAACGGAATATATGATGAGAGCCTTGTCAATCAATTCAGCCCTGGTGAGATGGCACAAGGCTAATGGGGAACAATTTTCCTCAGTGTGGTAAGCAAGCGCTTGCTAACAGGAGAGATTGCTTCTACAGGGATCGGATACGCTTAAATAGAAAGGGTGCAAGAATATTTGCTGATGCTATGAAGGCAGTGTAAAGATGGTCGGAAAACTGCAAGCTATGGGGAAAAAATTCACACATTAATAAATTAACAATAGCCCAGGCAGAGGTGAAAGTGATTTTTCCACTGATTCTATTAGAATGGGCAGCCGCCAGAAAAGCAATTTACTAGGGATTTCAAAAACTGCTTAGAAGTCATCGAGAAACAAGTAAATACATCAACTGTGTTATGGTAATGTAGAATAAGAAAAGATGCAAAAATGCATGCAAGTACACCAATCCTAGGAGCATAATAAATAAATTTGAAGTGCTGGTCAAGATGTCAGAGGCGGATATTGTTGGGGATCAGAGACGTAGTCTCACACAAATATAACCCCAGGGGCTCACACGCACCCTGGATAGAAGAAGAACGGAAGAAAACCAGGGACACATAAGAATTGGAGAGTAGGAGAATCGAGAAGAAGTAAAACAGTCGATCAGGAACACTCATAACTGGCGAACCGCGGGAATTCATAACATCCACAACTACTGGTACAAGAAGCTCATCTGCACACACAAGCACCTAGCAGAGCAGAGCAATTCACTCGAAAGATAAGGCACGCGGAGACAATCCCGAAGTTTCTTACTGAAGGAGTCACAAATCTGAAGCCTAAAGATGAAGATACAAGAAACCCGGCGAAATACAGGCCAATCACATGCCTCCAAACGATGTAAAAGATCCTGACCAGCTGCTTAACTAAGAAGATGTCAGACCACTTAGAGAGTCAGAACGTAATGGCTGAACAGCAGAAAAGATGCAAGCGGAGGAGAAAAGGATTCAAGGAGCAATTAACCATAGATACCGCAGTTATGGAGCAAGCCTTCAAGAAGCACCGCATGCTATACACGGCCTACATCGATTACCGCAAGGCCTTCGACTCCGTACCTCATAGTTGGCTAATAGAGACCCTGAAGATCTACAAGGTCAATCCGATAGTGACTAACTTCCTAGGAGCAACAATGGCGAAATGGCGTACCACCATTAAGGTCGAGAACATCACAACCTGGCCAATTCCCATTAGAAGGGGAATCTTTCAGGGAGATGCTCTGAGGCCACTATGGTTCTGTCTGTGAAAGGTGGCGCTGCTGACTGATGCTTTAGAAATTGATGCTTATGCTCTAGTTGTTATTTAAAGGTAATGTTTGCATTACAAACTGAAATAAGGCTTTTCCTATAGTTAGGTGGACGCTATCTAACTTCTAGTGCAAGTTTTGTCTATTTTATCAGGTATTTCCTTTACATATTATAAAGTTTGTCTCATTAGGCTTAGCATTCTGCTGACCGTATGCTAATACGTTATGTCACGGGTTGTTTCACCGTAAACGCAGTCATTAGGCTTAGCGTGTTCGCTACTTGCTAATGCTTTAACACCAGTTATTGAGTCCGCTGATGTTAGTGAATCACTACCACATCCTGCAACATTCCAAAAGCTCAATCCTGACATAGAGGTGTAACCCTGATAATCCGAACTGTTCTCGATTCACCGGATTACACTAAAAATGGAGGGAAAACAAGGTAAAAACGGCGATAACCAGTTGCAGAGGAAGAAGGATGATCCTGTCATCATTTACTTGCAGGAGGAGGGGGAGGACATCCCATCCGGGCTCACCCCAATGAAGCGGAAAAACCGCAAAGGAAATGTCCCAATACCTGAACGGGAAATGCGCTCCAAGACGGAGAACAGGGAGCTGCCAGAAGCTACTTCGCTGCAAAAGAACACCAATGAGGACAAGCAGCAGGACTCACCTCTCGACTCTGCCCTACCACAGGGAACTGTTTACGAGAAGACCCTCTTCCTTAAAACGGCATTAGAAAATATATTTAAGGAGAATTCAAACAGAGTCCTCCGGACTTAGATCTCAAATTGTGACAATTTTCCACAAGATGGAAACAATACTACATAACCAGTACCTTGAAAGTCAGCGAGCCACCACTCGACTTCATGCTTACATAGAATGCGGGGCAAGTAAAATGCCACAGCGCGCCCCGACATATTCTGAAGCGCTGAGGCATAAAGGCGCCACTGCTGCCGATACCATGACCACTACAACTACAAAATCAGCAACTAGGAAGACGCTGCTCCCCACCCCCACATCTCGTGCTACTCAAACCGACCAACTCAGATACGCTGAAAACAAGTGAAGATGTCAAAAAAAAGGTTATTGACTCGCTAACGCAGGAATTTAAAACAGCCAGAATCCGCTCCATACGGAAAACTAGAAACACTGGTGTGATAATCGAAACGGAAAATAAAGAAGCCGCTAAATTGATTATCAACAACACCAAGATCCCTACACTCGGTCTCATGGCGGAAACTCCTAAAGAAAAAGGTCCCTCAGTCATCATATTTGGCGTAGACCCGAATCTGACTCCGGAGACAATCTGTAAAGAAATCTTCATGCGAAATCTGCAACAAGACTTCCCCGACGGAGACTACAAAAGTTTAGTAGTGCCCAAACATCAAACCAGGACCAGGGATGGCAGCTCGAACAACTGGGTGGTCGGATTGACCACTGAAGCGTGGAGAGTCATCACAAAACAAGAAAGGATCTACATATGTTGGAGCTCCCACCGCTTTAGGGAACACATCGCGGTGCCAAAATGCTTCCGATGTTGCCGATTCGGTCACACCACCCACACATGCGCCCAACAGGAACCAACCTGCGGACACTGTGCCGAGAAGGGGCACAACTATGCTAACTGCCCGAACAAAGGAAAAGAACCAGCCTGCGCAAACTGCAAGTGGCAGAAGCTTCCCCACACGCACTCTGTTCGAAACAACAAATGCCCGGTATACGTAAAAGCAAGAAGTGCACAACAAATAAGAATAAATTATGGGAACTCTCCCTAAAAGGTACAATAACAACTGTATCAAATTTCTTCAACTGAATGCGCAGCGGGCTATTGCTGTAGCTGGTCAAATTAGACAAAAAGCTGAAGAAGAGAACCTGGACATCCTTCTGCTGCAGGAGCCCTACACCTGCGCGGGTGCTGTCCGGGGGTTACCCACTCAGCTACAAAATTGTTCAGGTAGAGGGAGCCACCCCCTGGGCTGCGGTGGCTGTCAGGAATCCCGACATAACTGTGACAAGAATAACACACCTGTGCTTGGAGTGGGCGGCCTGCGCTCACATTGTTACTCCACTGGGAGAGCTATATATCATCTCTCTGTACTGCCGCCCAGGAGCAGACATCCAACCAGCCATCCAATACCTAAATCAAGTACAAACAGAACTTGTGGGTTCTAGGATCCTCGTATCTGCGGACCTAAACTGTCGATCGCCATTGTGGCATAGTGAGACTCCTGAACGTCGAGGAACTAGGAATGGCCAATATATGGAGGAATTCCTGGCTAACAGCAGCTTCGTTGTCCTAAATCGACCAAACAATCTCCCCACATTTAGTTCCACTCTCTGGGAGGTCACTATAGATGCAACAATGGCTACCAGATCCCTTGCTCGGCACCTAAATGATTGGAAGGTACAGGAAGACTGGACCTCCTCAGACCATAGGGCTATCACCTTCACGATGCACAGATCGCTTCACCGGGCTCCAACAAACAGCTACAAACTCAACAGATATGCCGTTGATAAGGCCAAATGGAACAACTTTAAAGAAGCCATAATTAGGAACACAGAGAACCTGTCTTCCAATAACCTCCACAACCAAACCCCCGATCAACACCAGCGTGCTGTCACTAATGCCATCCTACAAGCAGCGGACCAGTCGATCCGGAGAAGGGCCCCCCCGACCAGGCGCTGTGCCCTGGTGGTCGCAGGAACTTGACCTACTTAGGAGAGAAGTGAACAGGAAAAGACGTGCCTTCCAAAGAGCCAGACGGTCCTGGCCTCCTCTTGAGGTTGAACCCCTCAGACAACAATACAGGGAGGCCAGGAATAACTACACTGCGATGATCAGGCAGCGGAAGAAACTGTCCTGGGAGCATCTGGTTTCCACAGTCGGCAATACAGACCCATGGAGCATCATATATAGAATAACCACAAACAAGTTACCAAGGCGAGAGGTCACGCCCTACACCATCACCCCACAAGGCACCATGACAAAAAACTGGCACGACACCGTCAACAACATTCTCAATGCCACCTTCAAACCCATCGAAGAAGACAACACACCTCAACAGCATCAGCTGTGCCACGCCAACAAAACCTACCAATCGGCCCGAGTGGAACAACCATTCACTCTGCAAGATTTACAAACTGCCATACGAAAAATAAAAAACAAAAGAACCCCAGGACTGGACATGCTTGAACCAGAACTGGTAAAAAAGGTGGCCGAGTATGTCCCGAACTTGCTGTTAGACTTATATAACCACTGTCTTCGTCAGGGCTGGTTCCCCTCGGACTGGAAAGTAGCCAGCATAAAATTAATCATAAAAAACCCATCAAAGCAGCAACATATACCGGAGTCCTACCGACCTATATCCCTCCTGTCTGTACTCAGCAAAGTCCTGGGACAACTTCTTAGACAGATGCTTGAAGTACATTACACCGCAGCAAATTTAACAACAGACAAACAATTCGGATTCAAAACGGGGAAATCCACTCTGAATGCCGCGTCAAACTGCCAACGAAAGTACCTTCTTCTCATCTCTGTGGACTTTGCAGGGGCGTTCGACGCCCTCTGGTGGCAGAGCATCCTCGCAAGACTAAGAGCTGCCAACCTGCCATCAAACCTATACGGATGCATTCAGAGCTACCTGAACAATAGGAAGGTCCTAGTGCAGGCTCCCTACTGCAAGGTTGAACGTCAGGTACACAGGGGCTGCCCTCACGGCTCTGTACTGGGTCCCCTCCTTTGGAACTACGTGCTCGATGAGTTCCTCTCCCTGGAACTGGGGGGTGTGCAAGCGCTCGCATACGCAGATGACCTCTCCCTAATCCTCTCTGCTGATTCAAGAGCACAACTGGAAACGCTTGCCAACTCAGCACTTTCTACACTAAGAGAGTGGACCGAAACTCATCACCTTAATATCTCTGCCACCAAAACCCAATCTATCCTACTAAAGGGATATCTAACTCCTACCAGACCACCGCAGATAAAAATCTACAACAGAACGATCAAGTCGGCCACAGAACTCAAGTACCTAGGAGTGATCCTGGACCAAAATTTATCATTTACACCCCACTTAAAATACATCCAGAAGAAAATGAAAAACTATGCTGCCATGCTTGCCAGGATTACCCGCCGCGACTGGGGGCTGAAAAGAAGAACCCTTGCAATACTTTACAAAGCAGCCATTATCCCTGCGATTGCATATGCTTCTGGTGTCTGGCACCATAAGGCCTCTACGGCGGTAAATCGTCGGCTACTCAACATCATTCACCGACCGATTTTATTAACCCTCACCAGAGCGTGCCGCACTGTATCTACTCATGCGCTGCAAGTACTCACTGGGACCCTCCCTCTTGATCTTGAAGTGATTCGCCTAGGCATGTTACAGCAGCTTAGACGCGGAAATCCAACTACCTTCCAGGATCACACCACAGACTCAACTGCAAATCGGACAGTGGAGAAGAAACGACTCCAGATCTATTTGCGATCGATATGGCAGCAGCGCTGGACGACCTCCACAAAAGGGGAAGTCACGCGGAGGTTCCACCCCGATCTACAACAAATATACCCACAGTATCCGGTATGGCTTTGCCCTGGATTGTACAGCACGTATCTCCTAACAGGACATGGAGCGATCCGCCACAAATTACACCTTCTCGGACTCGAAAACAACCCAATGTGTGCATGTGGCTTTGTGGAGACCTGGGGACACCAGATGTATGACTGCGAATTTTATGAAGATCTTCGTGTTGAATTAATCATCCAAGTGCGCCTTAATCCCAAAAACCGGGAACACTACTTGCTGGAAGATGAAGCCTCATATATAGCGTTCACCAAGTTTGCCCAGAACCTGTATGCTAGACGCTTGACCATTCCTCTGCCTGCAAACTTCGAATAGATGTGTCAAACAAAGCTTCTCAGAGACCCCCAACCAGATGTCAGGTTTGTCTGCTTGATCCTTCATGCAAGACAAAACTGGAACTCTTATGAGAAGTGAGAAAACTCCACTTCCCAGAACATTGACTACAAAACGGGACAACAGTCCCATGAATGACTCCCAACTGTGACATTTTGCACAACCTGTTCAGCCAAACCAACATTGGATCGCCTCTGCTGGGCCTCAAGTTTTTCTGGATGGTGTGGACCTGACCCTGCGGTCTGGTTTGCTCCCACCCATGCACACAGGCCACATTGGCAACCTGAGCCAGCTCTCTTGTCTGGCTCACTGTCTCACCTCTACCTGGCAGGTGGGGAGGGGACAGTAATCTGTTCCCTCCCCACCCTGCCACCCTATTTCTTCCCTCTGGTGGGGCATGCCCCACTGTAAATGGAGTTGCCTTCCCTTTCGGCTCCATATTTCTGTCTATTTTCCCCCCAGTCTTCAGCCTTCACCCCACTCTATCTGATAGCAACGTGAACACGCCCCACACAATCTAAAATCACCAATCTAAATTAATTTTGCCCAACATTTTGGACTTCTGGCGCTCCCCGCGACGCGTAGGCGATTTTTTTTTTTTTTTTTTTTTTTTTTTAAGGTCCTAGCCACTGAAATCTTAGGAAATTAGGTGGCAGGACCTGCCAGAGTGAACTATATACTAGTGAGTACCTGGTCTGCCTCCACGGGGCTAAAGTGGGACAACGTCGGGCCTCAGTAGGGGTCAGGCGGCTAAATGACCAGATGAACAACGGTACAAGGCATCAAATACAGGGTGTTTCAGTTAAACGTTTCAGAACTTCTAAGAGGGGTAGGGTACATCCTGACAACTCGAAATCATATAGCAATGTGGGGTCGGAAATGCTTTCCTGAAGCGGTGTTGTACACAGAAGCACCATAAAGAAAAGAGACCGTAAGTGAGAAATCGTTTTAATAATACATGAAAAGAAGCAAAAGGTACATGGATTAAAGTAAGTGTTCGAAGTTTCTTCCACGGGCTACAATGCACGCCTCACATCTCCGACGCATGGACATCCGAACATTCTGGAATACTCCAGGCGAATTTCGAATTTCTTCGGCAGCTACTGCGATTCTTGCAACCAGCTCCTCAGCATTGTCAACAGGGGTGTCATAAACTAGCGATTTCATATGACCCCAGAAATAAAAATCAAGACATGATAGGTCGGGTGACCGAGCAGGCCAACGCACGGGACCACCACGTCTGATCCACTGTTGACCAAATGTGACATCCAGGTAGTTACGAACATCTCCGCTATAATGGGCAGGGGCTCCATCGTGTTGGAACCACATTGTCTGTTGCGTCGATGCAGAAATCTGTTCATCTCTCAAAAGTTGTGGCAATACTTGCTGCAGAAAGATCAAGTAGATAGGTCCGGTTAGACGACACGGTAACAGGTAAGGTCCGATGAGGTGATCTCCCATAATACCGGCCCATACATTGACCGAAAATCGAATCTGTGCTGCACGACGTCGTATTGCATGCGGGTTCTCGATCGCCCAGATATGGTCGTTATGCGTGTTGAAAATTCCTTCCCTTGTGAAGGATGCCTCATCGGAAAACAACACTTCAGCAGGAAAAAGGGGATTTGTAGCACATTTTCCAAGGTACCACTGTGCGAAAGCAATACGAGGTGCATAATCCTCCGGTTGCTGTGTCTGGACACGCTGCCTGGAGTATTCCAGAATGTTCGGATGTCCATGCGTCGGAGATGTGAGGCGTGCATTGTAGCCCGTGGAAGAAACTTCGAACACTTACTTTAATCCATGTACCTTTTGCTTCTTTTCATGTATTATTAAAACGATTTCTCACTTACGGTCTCTTTTCTTTATGGTGCTTCTGTGTACAACACCGCTTCAGGAAAGCATTTCCGACCCCACATTGCTATATGATTTCGAGTTGTCAGGATGTGCCCTACCCCTCTTAGAAGTTCTGAAACGTTTAACTGAAACACCCTGTATATACAAAGTCCATACACTTTTAAATCTCTGGCTTTTCCAGTCAACTGGTTCACCCACAATGTAAACTACGCGGAGATGGGGGAAACCCCTGGTGCCGCTTGACCCTAAACACACTTTACACTTAATGGTTCTGTCTACACACAACCAACTATCCACCATGCTCAACGGCAGCAAGTATGGATATAACCTCAAAGAAGGAAGGAAGAAAGAACCTGTACACCCTCACCACCTGATGCACATGGATGACATCAAGCTCTACTCGGCAACCGAGAAGCAACTCCAGCAACTACTCCGGTTCCCCCGAAGAATTCAGCAAGGACATCACCAGGGAAAATTAGTTGGCCGAAACTACCGAAGCTGCTGACTTGTTAAGAGAGAGAAGCTATCACAGAAGGAGAGACCTACAAATGCCTAGGGATGATAAACGTGAGCAGTTAGAACACAAAGAAATCAAGAAGTGTCTGACCGAAAAATATCATCAGAGACTCAGAAGACTACTGAAAGTAAAATTGATCGAGGGAACACAGTTAAAGCCATAAACACCTATGCAGCTCCAGTACTAACATACACATTCGGGGGCCATAGATTGGACTAACACCGAGCTAGAAGATATCATGCGAAAGACAGGGACAATGATGACCACGAGTCGCCAACATCACCCAAAGTCACAAGTGGAGAGAATAACAATATCCTGGAAAGAGGGAGAAAGGGGCCTGATAGACCTGATGGAACAACAGAAAACAGCGATAGTTAATCTGAAGGATTACTTCTAGAACAACACAGCACCTCCACCATAAGGAAGATAGATAAGTGGTATACCCACTCAACTTAAGCGAGGAAACTCTCCCACCCAGACGGTACAACAAATGAAGTTAGAAAGATGGGCAAAGAAGACACTCCATGGCAGACACTACAATGACCTCCATCAAGATCACATCGATAACATTGCTTCCAATGCATGGCTCACAAGCGGGACGCTCTTCCCCGAGAATGAAGGATTTGTGCTGGCCATCCTACACCAGGTAATCAACACCAGAAACTATAAAAAAAATACATCGCAAAGGAGCCCGGAAAATCAGATGACACATGTCGACGATGCCACCTGGCCTCAGAAACGATCCAACACATCAGCGCAGGGTGCAAGGTGATCACCACAGACTAAGTACACTCATAGACACGACCAGGTAGCCAAGATAATACATCAGAAGCTAGCGAGGAAATACCAGTTGACCAAAGAAAGTGTACCATACTACAAGTACGAACCCCGGGTAGTACTAGAGACCCGAACCCACACGATGTACTAAGACCGAGCCATAATAACGGATAAGACCATCCCGCACGACATACCGGACATAACCATTGTGAATAAGACGGAAAAGGCTATCTAACTGATTTACATAGAGGTGTCCAACACTAGCAATGTCCAGAAAACCCATGAGGAAAAAATTAGGAAGTACACGAACCTCAGACATGAAGTCAAAGACATGTGGCATATGCAAGAAGTATCGACCAACCACCGGTATGGTGCCAAAGAATAGCAGCCTAGCAGCAGGTCTCCTAGAGTACACCTACAAGGAACTCCAGAAAGTCACAATCCTGAACACTTGTAGGATAGTCAGAGATTTCCTCGACCAACAGTAACAAAAGACATTACAACCACCTTGTGTTCTTGGTAGCAGTACCAGTCACGGAGTGGAATCCCCCAATCAGGGTGAAATAATATAAGAGCAACAATAATAATAAGATTTATATTGTAAAAAATAATTCCTTGATAACAATGTGAAATAAGATGTCAAAAATGTTTTATGTTTTCTGACTTAAATAATAAAGTAGTAATAAAACTTTAAACTTATTCATTGTACAATAAAAATGGTATAAAAATATAATTTAAACAATTAACAAGTTAATTTTAAGTACTATATTCTTTTATATTACACGTTTTCTTGGTTTATTATTATTTTTATTATACATTTTTTATCACTAATTTAGAAAATATTTACACTGAAAATGAGGCCCCTCTTCGGGTGAGGCCTGCAGCCATAGCCTCTTTGGCTGTAGTTATCGCTGCCCTGCCACGCAATTTGTGTTTAAGTTACTTAAACTTGTTAACATTATTATTTTTTTTAATTTAAGTATTTATTTCATTATAAAAAGGTACATCCTTATAATTATATTATTATAATAACTATCATACAATATATTTTTTAATATTATGGGGCTCACATCTGGTGAGTATGAACGTGGCACACCCAATGGTCTTGAGCTGGATATCATCATTCTTCTCTTTTTTGGTGAGTTCTTTCTACTTCTCTCTCTCTCTCTCTCTCTCTCTGGGTAACTCAGAATTTTTTTTTTTTTTTTTTGGTCAGTGCAGCATAAGCCTCAGGCTTCCTTGCACCTTATGGTTAATAATAATAATAATAATTATTATTATTAATTGTAATTATTTATTATTATTAATTTGTTGATTATTAATTATTAATTTATTGTAAAGAAAAATAAATAAATATATATAATAATAATAATGTCTATATATTATTATTCTTCTTCTTATTATTATTATTATTATTATTATTATATATAAACAAATAACAGGAAACCCTCGCTAATCCGGAGTAACCAGGGAGAGATCATCCAGCGTTAAGCGATAATCCGTATTAGTGAAGAAAAAAGACAAACGACAAAAGCCCCAAAAAAGTCTCTAAAAGACACAAAAAAAAAACTTAGGACACAAATAATTGGAAAATGTAATGATATAGGTAGTGCTGATGTAAATAAATAAAAAAATATATCACTGTAGACCCTTTATTTAAAAACTTTAAAAAGACAATACATTTAGACATCAATAGATCATAAATGCATATAGTGGGATTACTTACTACTCTGTGGATAAATGTATTTTCTTTTTTACATTTATAAGGTGGCGCTGGCGTGGCACGCCACGCCACTTCATCGTTGCTGTGAACGCTAGATAAATACAGTTTCGTTTTGAAACACTTCTTTTCGCTTTTTGAATGTAGTAGTAGTAGTGGCATGTGATGCAAGAAAGCAAGCGTATGAGCTTATGCAGCATCAGCCAAAAAAAAAAAAAAAAATCACACCATTCCCTCCATATGCCTGTCCAGATCCTCCTTAAATTTATTTAACCTGTCAACTTCCACAACGACAGATGGAATTTTCTTCCAGCAATTAACCACCCGCTAGCTAAAGGCAAATTTCCGCACATCTATTCTACATCTGTCTTTTCTTAATTTGAATTTATGCCCCCTTAGGTTCGTAATCTGAACAAGTGGAAGGATCCCATCAGAATTTAGCGTGCTCAACCCATTCAAGGCCTTATACACCTCAATCAGATCACCGCGCAGATGCCTAGTCTCCAGCCACTGCAATTTGCAGAACTTTAGCCTCTCTTGGTAAGAGGATCCCTTCATTCCCCTCATCAATCTTGTTGCCCTTCTCTGTACACGCTCAAGTAAATCTACATCCTTCCTAAAATGAGGCATCCAGACCTGTACGCAGTACTCAAGGCGTGGCCTGACCATTCCCTTATACACAGGGACAATGACCTCCTTTTCCCTGCTAGCAAAATTCCTGTATATCATTGACAAAACCCCATGACCTGCCTTAGCATCCTGTCTGCATTGCTCAGAAACTTCATATCTGACCGCACAATTACTCCCAGGTCTTTTTCATTTTCTACCACCTTAAGTGTAGTACCACACAGTTGGTACATTTCTCTGGGGTTACTTCAACCATTATGCAGTACTTTGCATTTGTCAAGGTTAAACTTCAGTTGCCAATTCTTAGCCCATCTGCCCAAATTAACTAGATCCTGTTGCAGTAGCACACTGCCATTACTGTCATTAATAACCCTGCCAACCTTTGCATCATCTGCAAACTTCGACATTAAGCCAGATATACCTTCATCAATATCATTGATAAATACACAAAACAACAGTGGACCTAACACCGAACCCTGTGGGACTCCACTAATAACATTATTCCACGAAGAGCAGCACCCATTGATTACCACCCTCTGTCTTCTCCCACTTAACCATCCTTTTATCCATTGTAGCAACTTACCCTTGATACCATTCTGCTGCGATTTGTACAATAGTCTTCCATGCGCAACAGTGTCAAAAGCTTTCCTGAAATCCAAATATATGATATCAAAATTATTTTTTGCATCCAGTTCCTTTGTAACCACATCATAATATGCTATCAAATTTGTCAGACAAGACTTTCCCTTAACAAACCCATGCTGTGTCTCAATTATTGCTGCAGTCTTGTCTAGATGATCCTGCAATGCATCTTTAACCAGTGACTCCATTATTTTACCTGGAACAGAAGTTAAACTAACCGGTCTGTAATTACTCCTGTCACCCTTCGATCCCCCTTTGTGAATTGGGGATACATTTGCACATCTCCAGTCCGTGGGAACCTCCCCTGAGTCCAAGGATTCTTTCATAATTATGGCTAACGGTTTGCTTAGTTGCTTTGCCTCCTCCCCTAATATAACTGGATAGATTCCATTCACCCCAGGTGCTTTTCTTATGTTTAACTTCAACAATTTCTCCTCCACTTTGCACTCAGTTATTAGAAAATAATTAAGTATCCTGCTACAATTTGATAACCTTCTGCCATTTTCAAACCTTAATAATTCCTCATGTGTGAATGTAGATGCAAAATACTCATTCAGTTTTTTGCTATCTGAGCAGGATCATCAACAGTGGAACCATCGATGTCAAGTGGACCAATCAGATTCATCCAATTCCTTTTAGAGTTTATATAAGTAAAGAAATCCTTGCTGTTTTTCTTAGCATCTTTTGCTAAGGATTTCTCGTAATCTGCCTTCGCCTGCCTAACCTCTTTTGTGACTTGATTACAGACTAGCTTATATCTGCCATAGACTTCTGAGTCGCTTGATAATTTATATGCATCCCATGCATTTTTGTTCTCTGTTACGAGTCTCATTAGTTCTTTAGTTCATTAGTTCCATTTGTCGTTGTGGAAGTTGATAGGTCGAATAAATTTAAGGAGGAACTGGACAGGCATTTGGAGGCAATGGTGTGATTTTTTTTTTTTTTTTTTTTTTTTGGCTGATGCTGCATAAGCTCGTACACTTGCTTTCTTGCATCACATGCCACTACTACTACTACTATTACCTCCTTTGTGACCCGATTACAGACTAGCTTATATCTGCCATAGGCTTCTGATTCGCTTGATAATTTATATGCATCCCATGCATGTTTTTTTCTCTATTACGAGTCTCATTAATTCATTAGATAACCATTTAGGCCTAAACCTTGAACAATATTTCTTAATAGGTATGAAACGTTTAGTAGCTTCCACGATTAATTCCTTGAATGCTTCCAACTTAGAATTTACTGTTGGAAACATCGTCAGTTGATCCCACTGTACAGAATTGAAAAACTGTCGGAGACCACTGTACTCACCTTTACGGAAGCAAAAACCCTTTCCTTTACCCCTGATGGTAATTAAATCTTTAAGTAAGTCCCACATCAGTATACTGTGATCACTGCCATCTAGTTGTTCCTTTATCTGCAAATTCTTAATACACGAATGATCACTGCTGATAACCATATCAAAAGTATTACTTTCTCTGGTTGCCTCTCGGACATGCTGCTGCAGAAAACAATCATCGAATAAATCCACAAAAGTCTGACTAGTGTGTGAGTGACCAACCCACAAGTTCCAGTCAATATCTGGGAAGTTAAAATCCCCCATTATACGACATTCCGATTTACTAGCCCACTCTATTTCTCTGCACAATTGTTCATTGTACTTGTTCGAGTCAATAGGCCTATAACACACTCCTACTATTATTTTTGCTTTCGCAGTGCTTATGTCACACCAAACTGACTCAACAGTGCACTGTTCAACTATATCAACTGGGTGCACTTCTTTTGATTTTATGTTTTTCTTAATTAACAGCATAACACCTCCTCCCTCTCTATCCTGTCTATCCTTTCACTAGCATTCCTTATATCTGTGTGACACCACGTCTCTGCTATCCCAACAATATCCGCCTTTGATGTCTGTGTATTTGATACACTGCTATTATCACTCCCCACATCGACTTTTAAAGCAAATGTCTTTATAGATTATTATCATTTTATTTATTTTTTTAATATCTGACACAGTCTCTTAGCCAATACCAAATTGCTGACTAGGCTAGCCAGGTGATAAAGTGCCTGTCTTTTGGGAACCCAAAGGTCGCAGGTTCGAATCCCGCCTCGGGCTTGGATCAGAATTAAAATGCAAAAACTTTGCGAGGTGCATTATGGTTACAGAAGCCGATGCGCCAACAAAAAAAAAAAAAAACCAAATTCTTCAACAAACCTTTTCCAGGAACACCATTTTCAAGTTGTTCTATCATTCTGAACTTGTAAATGATGGTGAAAAAAAATTGTTTTCTTTTTATTTCACTTTTTAATTCTTTAGAACCCATAATTATATAAAATATGTTAAGTTATGCGCTTAAAGAAGTACGCAAATGAAGCGATGTAAGCAATAACATCAGTCCGACTCAGAGTCAACAACGATATTGAACAACACGTAATGTATGTTCCTTCTCCCTGTCTCTCTCTCTCTCTCTGCACAGTAAATCAGTGTGCAGTCAGAGATACTCATCTGTATTCCTAAATCCCTAATTCCCAATTCCTAAACTGTGAACAGAAATTTTCATATTTCGATCCAGATTAACTGTAACTGGGTTAGCAAGAGTTTACTATATATATATATATACAGGAACTCCTTTACTTACGTAAGGGCTGCATCCTGCGGAATGCTACGTAAGTCGGGGAATTTCTCATACTTGTGCAGCACTAGTAACTCAGCTCGCTGAATCAAATTGAATTGATTTGATTGATTGAATCAAATAATTCTATTTACATGTTCGATGAACATGTAAATAGGATTATTTATTGTATTTATTCAAATTTTTATCTGATGCGCACGAAAAATTACAAAAGCATGCAATTTAAAAAAATTTCAAAATTGAAAATTACAAAAAACGAGAGGAGACAGGCATAATGTCAGTAAGTTTTACCTCTCGAGCATTGTTGCCAGAATCGACGTCTTCAGCCGATAAGTACGCCGCTGCCGAGGTTGAAGGTTGTGGAGATTTTGAAGCCACTCAACCTTAAGAAAGAACATATTAATGGATGACTGGACGGTGGCTTTTTCCTTTTCATCGTAGATTTCTTTGTAGCAAGCAAGCATATCATTCACCCTTCTGTTAACTTTTAAGAATCGTTGGCTGTCAGGATTCATCCAAAATCCAAAAGCCGGGTAAACCAATCACATGTCCCAGAGGCTACAGGCCTATTTCTTTGTTAGGTAATTTAGGTAAGGTATTTGAAAGGTTATTATTGGTGAGATTGGACACTTTATTTCTAGATAGGTGGTTAGAGTTTCCATTTCAGTTTGGATTTATAAAGAAGTGCTCCACAGAAGACGCCATTCATAATTTGATTGATTTCAGTTTTCAATCCAGTGTAAGCATGTTTTGGCCCTCTTTATTGATTATGAGGGCGCCTTTGATACAGTTTCTCACGAGAGTGTGCTTCTATCGTTCATTGCTTTAAATTGCCCATACCTGCTGTATAAGACCACCAAAAGTTATTTGAGTCAAAGAATGATAACGGTTAGGTCTCAGCACCTAAAATATTAGCGGGAAATTAATAGGGGGTGCCCTCAAGGATCAGTGCTAGGACAAATATTTTGGAATCCTAGTTCTGAACATGTGGTTAGAAAAAGATTGTGTAGACTGCCATAAAATTGCTTACGCAGATGATTTAGTTTTGTGTGTGCAAGGCAGATCCAGACAAGATATACAAAATAAAATTGGGGTGGCTGTTGACAGTTTGGTGAAATAAACTTCTAATAATAGACTTCAGATTTCTTCAAGTAAAACTGTGATGATGTTTTACTTGAAGTAAAACTGTGATTAAGGGAAAGTTAGATTACAGGCCTCCTAGATTGGTTGTTAATGGAAAACAAATATCTCTGGTTCCTCAAGTCAAATACATAGGGATCATTTTAGACAATAAATTGTGTTTTACTGCGCATTTGGATCATTAATGTGTTAAAATTAGGAACTTTACGGCCTCAATTGTTAGGATTACAAGGAAAGACGGGGGGGGGGAATTGTTAAATGCGTCCTTAGTCTTTACTATAAGGCCATTTTTTTTTTTTTTTTTTTTTTTTACTGATTAACCGATTATGGCCTATGCAGCATCCGTTTGGTTTAGGAGGGTAAGTGTGATTAGAATTAGGAATAAAGTTAATTCAGTACAAAGATTCATGCTGCTAACTATTTTAAAAGTACAGCATGCAAAACAGTATCCCCAAATGCGTTGCAAGTCATTGCTGGTGCCTTACCTTTAGATTCGTTTATCGTATATAGGACATTTAGTTATTTTTTAAGAAGAGGTAAACAGATCACATTTATGGGTATAACAAATAATATTTTGGTTGTAGAGAAACTGAGAAAAAATATATATTGTTAATATTACGAGAAATATGGCAAGACCGATGGAATATAAGTGATACTAGAGCAATCACCAGGTTGTTCATTCCAGATGTAGGTTTTAATGTGGGGAAAAGTAATAAATGGTTTTATCCAACAATGGAAACCTCTTACTTGCTTACGGAGCATGGTTCATTAAAATCCAAATTGTGTGACTTATGTTTGGGAACAGATCCCCTGTGTTCTTGTCGGTCTCCAGAAACTTGGGAGAACGTCTTTTATGACTGCCCGATTTATGAGGGATGCAGATGTATTTTGAGAACTAATTTGTTTGAATTAAGCAGGGGTACTGTAACGCAATGGCTGTCTAGTTTTAACAACTTTGCTTTGTTTCAGGATTATTGTAGGAGAGTATTCCATAAACGGAAACGATTGTCTGTATTAATTCATGTTGTTTAAAATTAGAGTTTCATGACACTGTATATAATATATATATGTTTTTTTAATTTATTCTTTTTCTGCCCCCATCCCAGATTGAATACTGACTCTCTGGGGGGGATAGGACAATTATTTTTGTTGTTTTGTGTTTCGCACGAGTCTATATTTTTAAATATCAGGAAGATAATGTTAATATGATTTGCACTATTGCGGGTATGTATGGTGTTTTTTTTTTCTCGCAGGTGTTGGGCAGATTTTGCTGATGCGGGATATCGATCTTGCGGGTTTGTTAAACACTTTTTTTTTTTTTTTTTTTTTTTTTTTATGGCTCCTTTGGTGTGGGCATACTGCGAGCGAGATTGCGAGCACCCATCAGTCTTGCACTATTACTGACGGGTGCGGAATTGTGTGCTTACAGCGTAGAAGGTTTAGTGGACCCGGTTTCGGCTTTGCAAGCCAGGAAGGGGCGCCAGGTAATGGATGCCTTGGTGGCGTCTGCTCCCTGGTGGCTAAGTGGCCTGCCAAAAACACGAAAATTACACTACACTACATTTACACTGCAGACCTATATGTGGAAGATCCACCCGAATAAACAAGATACAAGGTGGAGACAGGCATTAGCGTGGGTGCCGCCAAAGAAAAGTTCACATACGATACGATACCCTATGCTGCTCCTGTTTGGTATAACAGAATTAAGAACGTCAAACTGAAATCAAAACTACTCTCCTTGCAAAGATCCGTGATTCTTACAATGCTCCGTGCCTGCAGGACTGTCTCAATTGATGCCTTGCAGGTCATAGCTGGAGTATTACCTTTGGACTTGCACATTTTACATCGTAACTTCTGCTACTTTCAAAAACATCAGACCTCCATGTAAATTTATGGAATACAGAATGGTGTCTTTTCAGACACCAAAGCTGAAAAAATCCGGATTTGATCTGCTTTAACAAAAATTTGGCAAGATCGTTGGAATACAACCCCTAAAGGCAGAACTACATATACATTTATACCAGACGTCTCCTTTACTGCCAACAAGAAAAATTCCCTATGGTTCTCTCCAAACCTCTACACATCATTTATCATAACTGTAAATGGATCTTTCAACGCCAAACTCTTTCAGTTCAGAATAAGAAATACCGATTCTTGCCTTTGTCTCCAACTGGAAGACTGGAACCACTTGCTCTATCACTGCCCTCTTTATTCTGACCTACGGAAATCCCTACAAGACCGTATAAACACCTTCTCACCCGACAATGAAAAACATCTAGTAGAATCTGCCTCACACCTTGAAATCATAGAACATTCTGATTTATTTGCTAGAAGAAACCTTCTGTTGGCCAATCTCGTTTCAGCTCCAAACCCTTTGGTGCCTCCAGCACCTTCAATAATGTCAGCCTCAACAGTGAGCAGTGTCTTGCAAAGATAAAATATTGTCTCCTTGAATAGTAGACAATATTTTGTCTACTATTCAAGGAGACAAAATATTGAAGTTCATATAGATCCAGTTTTTTTTTTTTTTTTTTTTTTAATCCCCTCAGGCGTGGGCAACCCGAGGATTGCTGGCACCCATTGGTATTGCATTGCCTCCAGTGGGTGCAGGATTTGTCCAATCTTAGACAATTCACTTTTATTATTTTTTCTTTCTTTTAAATTGATTTATATATATATATTTTTTTTATTTATTTATTATTTTTTTAAAAATGTATTTTATTCATTTATTTTTTCTTCTACTGTATTTTCTTTAGCTCAAACAGCTAAAGAGAATAGAAGTCTGGGCAACTGTTTTTTTTTTTATTTGTTTTTTTATTTATCTTATTTTATTTTATTTATCTTTTTATTTTATATTTACAATCATTACTTATTTATATATTATTATTTTATTGTTTTTTCTTACATTTATTTATAATTTTTTATTATAATGTTATTTATTTTATATAATTTTACTTCACTTTAATTAATTTATTTATTTATTTTATTAGTAATTTCTTTTTTTTTTTACTTTGTATCTATATATATATATATTTATATATATATCATGTGAGGTAAAAGTTAGGCAAAAGTAATAAAAATAAATAAATATGGCTATGTAGCTATCATTAGAGGCAGCAAATGCACATCCTCCACATGATGCCTAATTATATCTGATAATTAAAATAAATATGATATTTAAAATAAAAACATCAGCCAGTAGTACGGCAATAATGCAGAGCGAAAAGAAACGGAAAATAATATAAATTAAACAAACAGGGAAGGGAAAGTAGAGATAATAGGACAAAAAGGTAGTCGATAATCCCCTATATAATTTAGTCAATTAAGTCATTTAAACCCAATTAATAAAATGATGTAAATTTAAAATAATGCCAATTATAAATAATTTAGCGGTACCCCCCTCGAAGGTACCAGTTCCAAAAGACGTGAAATATCACCAAAAAAGGTTAAAGAAACTACCAAAAACTAAAATATCAAAATGATAGACTGACCATCATGCCCCATATCGACAGAGGACCACGAGGCCAATAATGGTCATGGAATCGCTGCATTTCAATCGTCATACAAATCATCGCAAAGGCAGAAATATCGAAGAACCAAACCATCCCTCCATTCTCCGATAGATCAACCAATGCAGAGGATTTGCATAGCGGTGGTCCTTATGCAGCGAAAAATAATCTATAGAACAGACAGCACTCTTGATCAGAGCCACACCACTGACATAATGCAAGCTTAACCAGCTTATATAATAGAAGCATCGCCTGTGCCGCCATCTATTCTTTTCCTTTCTATTATATAAGCTGGTTAAGCTTGCATTATGTCAGTGGTGTGGCTCTGATCAAGAGTGCTGTCTGTTCTATAGATTATTTTTCGCTGCATAAGGACCACCGCCATGCAAATCCTCTGCATTGGTTGATCTATCGGAGAATGGAGGGATGGTTTGGTTCTTCGATATTTCTGCCTTTGCGATGATTTGTATGACGATTGAAATGCAGCGATTTCATGGCCTCGTGGTCCTCTGTCGATATGGGGCATGATGGTCAGTCTATCATTTTGATATTTTAGTTTTTGGTAGTTTCTTTAACCTTTTTTGGTGATATTTCACGTCTTTTGGAACTGGTACCTTCGAGGGGGGTAGCGCTAAATTATTTATAATTGGCATTATTTTAAATTTACATCATTTTATTAATTGGGTTTAAATGACTTAATTGACTAAATTGTATAGGGGATTATCGACTACCTTTTTGTCCTATTATCTCTACTTTCCCTTCCCTGTTTGTTTAATTTATATTATTTTCCGTTTCTTTTCTCTCTGCATTATTGCCGTACTACTGGCTGATGTTTTTATTTTAAATATCATATTTATTTTAATTATCAGATATATATATATATATATATATTATTTGACTTCTTTTTTTATTATTTTTTTAATAGTTTTATTTAAAAAAAAATTTTTTTTCTACTCATCTATAAATTTTTATCTTAGTTTATTTTATTTTACTTTTTATTATGCTTTTATTTATTATTATTTTTTTTTTCTCTATGCTGGTACCCTTTTTTTGAGTAACTGTGGGTACGGAATTTGATGGCACCCAGTGGTATAGCACTATCTCCGGTAGGTGGTGGACTTTGCCCTTTTCAAGGCAGACAAAGATTGTGGCACCTCCGGAGCCAGGTGGGCAGGAGCAGCAGTGCGTAGCACACGCTTCTTGATTAGACCGGGGTTCGAGCCTGTGACCACCAAATACGGAGGATGCGGAAAGGTCAGGGAATGACCACCGCATATCCCCGGAGCAATATGGCCTTAGTTGCTAATGCTCCTAAAAACCAAAAATAACAATAACAATAACAATAACAAAGATTGTAATGGTCTATCTTCACTTGACTAAGGACATATCTAGTTGTGGCCCACCTCCTCATGGTGTAGACGGCACCGGGCACGCTTTCCAGGAGATCGCTTGCCCGGTGGCAAAGAGGCCAGAAACAACTAAACAACACATAATATATACAAACATAACACTACACGTTTCTGGCCGCTCTACAGAGTTTTGTATCATCATAGAGTAACATGGCAGAGATGAACTTATGTTCCTGGAGCCGCTGTACAGAAAATACTATACATGTCTACAATGCTGGAAGAGCTTGGAGGAAATCTGTTTCATGGATCATTAGCTAGATGGAGTGTTAACTCCAGAATGGTGGTGGAAATTCCTCTCTTTGTGCGATATGCAAGGCCATGATAAGGAGACACAGTGACAAAGTGTTTTTAACAAGCGGCACCCGTGCTTTTGCACAACCCGCATTTGGATCTCTTGTGAAGTAAGACATACTGTCAAGGCCAGATAGCATATGTTAGTGTATGTTCATGTTTGCTTAATGTGGGTTATGTTGTTCGACTGGCCGTTTAGCCTAGAGTCTGTGGAGCACCACAGACCGCTAGTTACCGTCACTGGGAGTCGGACCAGGTAAGTAGGAAGAGAACTCTGGCGGACCAACTCCGGGGTTAGCCTGAGCTTCCCAGGGAGGGCCCAAAAAAAAAAAATTTTTTTTTAAAATAGGAGAAGGGACGAGAGCCTGAGGAGAAGAAAGAGGGTGAGGTAGGCTGAGCTCCCCCCAAAGACCCTAACTCAGAAAGAGGAGAAAAGATTGTGGGGTCAAGTGACCCACAAAGTCTGGTTGCCTAATGGCATGACCCTGCATTGGACAAGTCAAATTCCAGTCCCACTCCCGGAGGAGTATTTATGTGAGTTCCTACTCAAGTATGAAAATCAGATATTGTCCTACACCTTGATGAGGAGGCGCCAGAAAGTGTGTGGATCCTACCCTGGGCAAGGGCCCAGCGTCAGCAATTAAATCTTCTTCGGCCAAGGGTAACTTGTAGGTAATGTGCAGTGTCCCACGCAGTGGATTTGGATCATCTTCTCAAGTTAGGGGATGAGAGGAGGCACAGGGATTCATGAAGCTCAAGGATTGCTTGGAGTTCTTGTGTCTATTGTAGAAAAGTCGATTTGGGTTGGTGGGTTTGTAAGAGAATTTTCTTTGTGACGTCGAGAGATTCCTGTTATGTCAGGATAAAGATTAATATCCTGTTGGTGTTTTCTTTGATTCCATTCAGGAGATGTTCTGTGAATTGAATTTTGGGTACATTATAAGAAGGGGATACGCTGAACAGTTTGCTGTAGGTGGATTTCACATAGTAGTAGTAGTAGTGATGCAAACAAGCAAGTGTATCAGCTTATGCAGCATCAGCCAAAAAAAATTACAAAACAATCCCCTCAAATTTTTGTCCAGTTCCTCCTTAAATTTATTAACCTATCAACTTCCACAACGACAGATGGAAGTTTGTTCCAGCAATTAACCACCCGCTGGCTAAATTTCAAATACAGTCTGGGCAAAAGTAGTGAAGGCTTTGTAGTTGGTTTCGTTAATTATGTAGAGATGTTCCTGCCCATAGGGTATATTTCCACTTCTGGTAATTAAGAGACTTCTGAGTAAATCATAAAGAGGGAAATTATGATTAAAATAGGGTGCGCGAAGGAATAAGAAGTAAAAACAAAAGAGGCGAAAATATCAGAGAAGAAGGAAAGCAAGAAGGTACGAATCGTCCTCGTATTACACTAATAGCCTCAACAGACGGGAAAACAAAGGATAAAAAGTGAAGAAAAGCATCTAAAGGATACTAGGCAAGCTGGGTGTGTAAATACTCAACACACCTTGTTGAGCATTTACACAACCTGTTCAGCAGGCGTTGGCTGAGAGAGTGTTAGTTGAAGGAGAAAATAAAACCAAATACCTGTGATATGTTTAAAAAAGAGAGAGAGAGAGAGAGAGAAAGCCAATTTGGTGATCAAAAGTGACAGGCAGTGGTATTGAAACGGGAAATAAAGCAAGGTAAGGGAAGGATAAATGTAGTGAAGATAAAAGAGGCGAAAATAGCAAAGAATAAGGAAAGAAAGGTTGTTCGATTCGCCCTCGTATTTCATTAATAGTTCAAAGGACGGAAGAAAGAAGAATAGAAAGCAGAAAGATAAAATGAAAAGAAAAGAGTTTAAAGGATACTAAGCAACTTACATTAAACTGTTATGTAAGAAACATAACAGTTAAATGTAAAGATGGATGTGTAAGTTACACAGAATGTCAAAAGCCGAGAAGAAAAGGTAGGTTGTATCATAAACAGGATTATGATACAACCATTCAGAAGAGTCTCTCTAACAGAGTCTCTCCACTCGCTCTCTCATAGACGTACTGTGTCTGCTGCATGCCTTTTCTACAGATACTTCCATGGGCACTATTCTGAATTGGCTTCTATGATTCCCGCTCTCTCTTTCAAAACAGTCCGAACATGTGCCGCCACCAGCCAACATCCATTTACTGGCCAACTTCAAACTACAAAACGAACTTTTCATCTCCCTCGTTTATTCATTCGACTGCAGTTTTCTGGAATAACTGTGAAAATGTCTTCATTTTCACTTAATTTGGTTCACCTTTAGAGTGAGAGCAAACGCCCCATACTTGTGTCACTGGCTGTATGTGTAAAACGATCGGGAGAAGTCTGTGTTTTACTTTCGTTTTCATGTACAATTGACACCGCACCAGAGAAAGATTCGTGAAACATTACACCACCGTTACGTGTCCGCTAGTTAGTAGCCAGAGGTCGTCATTCGTGATTGTTGTCTGCAAATAAGTAGAATTGATCAGACTTTAGATCTAGTGATTACAGCTGGACAGTCTTGAGACACAACCTGATACAAATATGAAGGTCCCCTATGCCCCTCATGAATTCCATTTTGTTTGCCTCAGATTTCCGGCACAGTAGTCTCTGGGAATTGCTTTTCCCCACGGAATTAGCCTTTTGACCAATATGAGGATTCAAAATTAGAAAAGGGGGGGACATATATATATATATATATATATTGAGGAATACAAAGAAAAAGGGGGGTAGTTGGTTGCGTATTTTGATGTCTTAGAGCGGTTGTGGAAAGTGGTAGCGCAGTTTTAGGCAGAGAAAGGCGTATTTTATGAAGGAAGAAGGGGAATATCCGATGGATCGTTGTGAGGAATCTAAAATCTCTGAGATAAGGCAGAAGCTTTTCGGTAAGTCGTCCCTCGTTGCTTGATGGCATACCAAATTAAATTGACCAACATCAAGTCCTACACTTTACTTAAATATTAAGTCCCTAACAGACATTTCTCCTCCAAGGTATACACTATGACGAATGTTGAGTTTATAGCACTTGAACCTTAAAACGTATTATTAATGCGACCCATTATTAAATGTAATATTGTTAATCATTGTTGAACCCACATGCTAATTAAACACTAGCACCCAAAACTTGAACAGCAAGATGTTTATCAGTTCCTGAGAGTACGAGTAGTAGCTGTTTACAAATGTCACAGGAATAACGCAAACCAACTGATATACTTGTACCATTTATATTTTAACCCTTAGTACGTTGTGTAACCTTCAGTATATAGTGACGAAGGTATAGAGTTATCTTCTTTTAACATGAAGATGCAATAAGTCATTCCTTATATTCATTTAGTGTAATATGTGTTTATGTTTAATAAATCGTGTTTTGTTTGTTTACTCCTGCCTCTTGACCATTCTCTAGTTACACATAAGTCACTGAATAAGTTATTGTAAAAGAACAACAATTTGCGGCCGCTCTGGAATCTAATCATCAAAAGGGACCAGAGTGGAAATCACAGCGCATCTTGATGTTGCAGTTTACTCTTTACTTCTCATAGTAAATTTAAGAACACAGGATTCAGTCCTAAATAAACCACCAGATGCTCATATAAATCCCAGCCTTTCTGGAATCCTATTTTAGTGTTTGAAGCTTGCCTAGAAATCTCGTTGTTCATATTAAACATTGTCCAGCAAGGGCCCAACACTATAACAGAAAAAGCTGTGGAACATAACCTTCTTTCATACGTATTTCCTTAAAATCACAGTCTACAGAAGTAGTAGCAGTAGTGGCTTGTGATGCAAGAAAGCATGTGTATGAGCTAATGCAGCATCAGCCAAAAAAAAAAAAAAAAAGTTCAAGTCAACAAATATCTTCTTTGTCTTCTCAACCTCCAACCCAAGCACGGTACTAAGTACTATAGGTTCTAATACCTTTTGTGTTTGGGGTTTTCATAAAAATACATATAAAAAAAATATTATATGTCTTTTTATTTAATTCACCTTTTCACAAATGTAATAATTCACAAATTATTAGAAATATATATACAAATAATCACGATTATACTCGTATTATTATTTTCAAAGTATAACCTGAAAATAATAATTAAAAATTAGTAATAATTACCTATTTCCATTATCGTTTTTATAACTATCTACTTTTATTTTTAAAATCATATTCTTATGTAGTCAGTTAATTTTTTCATTCTTTCTGAAATAAAAAAAAATCACTGCTGGTATATAGAACAATGCTAGTATCACAGATCTAGTATCTGTGGCTAGTATGTAGTCAGTGTCACGAATGCTCAATCAAGTCTGTCAGAATATGAATACGATTCACGCCAAGTAGGAGGTGGCGGTGACCTGCGGGCTGACTGTGAATCACGACACTAGCTAGCACGATTATCTTATTATTGATACAAGGTATCACTCGAACTTTTTTTTTTTTTTTTTTTTTTGGTTCAAGTTTACAGAGGTGGATTTAACGGCGGGCGCGCGCCCTGGGCCCCGACTTCTGAATGGCCCACACAAAACCCCAACAAATTAGTTGAACATATTAGTTCAAAACTTTGTGATTATTATTATGCTATTATTAATTATATTATACATATATTATATTCAAATTTTATTGGAAATAAAACATTAATAGTACATAATATTTTTTATTTATTTAAAAAAAATGGTTAACATGTATTTTTATTTTCCCTGTCTCTCTCTCTTTTTTAAGAAGCCCAATATTTTCTTCAGCGCCCGGGGCCTCAACCGACCTTAATTCGCTCCTGCGAGTTTACAATAGGGTACTGATACCCTAAATTTTCCGAGGGCGTGGCCTGATGCCGTGTTTGACAAGCGTTGCTTCTCCGACGAGGTCACGTGGTGTTTATGACGTCACTTCCGATCATGTGACCTTATCGTAATTTGGTCGTGACATACGTGAGGAGATAACTGACGAGTTTGCGCATTGCCGTAGTGAGCTGGTCACATGACTCTGTGACATCATTGGCGTTATGCCCGCGCATTTCTTCGAATTCAGCAACCGGCAGTCTGACAGAATGTATATCAATGGCGTTATTCCACTGTTGCTTTCCTCGGATGTCGGCAACAGCTGTCTGAGAAAATGCGGTCATCCTCTGGTACACATGCGGGAAGTAGCGCTAAAATGGATGCATTTTTTCCACCGGCTGCGTGCTTGCCAGGCACACGTCCACATTACTGACCAAAGTTTCAAAAGCTAGTCACGTGGTGTCA
The DNA here is from genome assembly GCF_048544385.1 of Mastigoproctus giganteus. Taxonomy (NCBI): domain Eukaryota; kingdom Metazoa; phylum Arthropoda; class Arachnida; order Uropygi; family Thelyphonidae; genus Mastigoproctus; species Mastigoproctus giganteus. The sequence continues at coordinate 59,219,473 of NC_143585.1, read as the reverse complement.
CACGTCATACGCAGACTGGTCATGTGACATGCCGTTGCTGTCTCGGATTTCACAGAAAAGTAAGATACTGTATCTTACTTCTCTGTGTTCTACACCTTCGTAGAATGCCACGCAAGTGCTCTACGGTGAATGCCGTCTTTCCCCTGACTTGTTTCGTTGGCGCTAAAAGGAAAACACAACAAAGAGAATATTTACGATAAAAACACATCAAAAATCCATGGAAGGGATACCCGCTTATAAAAATTAACATTCGTAAGATAAAAAAAAAAATCCACAGGAGAAAATTATTTTCTTCGTTTTTTTCTTGCACGAAAAGCTATGCATAATCACTGCAGCTTAAAAAACTTTATTCACTGATATACACGTCAAGGTACCGTGAATATATCTCCTGTTTAGAAATATTGATTCAAAAAGGAAGTTCAATGATGATTTTTTTTAAAGAGGAGTATTTCCATTTGTAATGGGAGGCTTGCAGGTTGAGGAGTATTCCCATTACAAATTCCATTTGTAATGGGAATTTTTTTTTTTTTTTTTTTTTTATGTGAACCCCAAACACGAGAGGTATTAGAACCTATAGTACTTAGTACCGTGCTTGGGTTTGAGGTTAAGAAGACGAAAGAAGATATTTGTTGACATTGGACTTGAACTTCTGTAGATTGTAATTTTCAGAAAATACGTATGAAGGAAGGTTGTTCCAGAAAACGGCAGTTGAATGAATAAATGAGGAAGATGAAAAGTTGGTTCTGTGGGTTTGAAGTTGGACAGTAAATGGATGTTGGCTGGTGGCGGCACGTGTTCGGACTGTTTTGAAAGAGAGAGCAGGAATTATAGAAGCCAATTCAGAAGAACAGTGCCCATGGAAGTATCTGTAGAAGAGGCATGCAGCAGAAACAGTGCGTCTATGAGAAAGCGAGTGGAGAGACTCTGTTAGAGATGAATCATTAATTAACCTAACTGCCCTCTTCTGAATGGAATCAAGAAGCCGGAGAGAGGTTTTGGGGGCACCACCCCAGATATGGGAACAATATTCCATGACAGGGCGAATTTGCGATTTATACAGAGTGAGCAGCTGTTTGGAAGAAAAGTAACGCCGAGAGCGAAAGAGAAAACCAAGTTTTTTAGATGCAGAGGAAGCAATATTTGTAATTTGTAATGTGCTTGTGCCAAGAGAGATTAGAAGTCAGGGTAATCCCCAAAAGAGATATATCATTTTGCCTAGAAATCGGAGTGTCACTAAAGATAAGCATAGGAGTAGAATCCTTTTTGCGAGATATAAGACAAGACTGAGTTTTAGTAGGGTTGAAATCAACTAAGTTGTCTTTGCCCCACTGGAGAATTACCTGAAGATCGGAATTTAAGGAATTGGTAGTAGATTTTCGAGAAGTTGAAGCTGATTGAGCAGGACAAGGTTTCTCAAAATGGAAAGTTGAATGCAATGTGCTATCATCGGCAAAACTATGGATAGGATTTCCAGTCAATGGAAGAAGGTCATTGATATACAAGAGGAAAAGAGTGGGGGAAAGAACTGAACCTTGGGGGACACCTGCATTAGTGGAGAAGTTAGAAGACAGAGAGCCATCTACCATCACCCTCAGTGAGCGATCAGAGAGAAAACTGGATAACCAATTAATAAAAACAGTTGGCAAACCATAAGATGGAAGCTTGTTTAGAAGTCCTTTATGCCAAACACGATCAAAAGCCTTTGAGATGTCAAGAGCAACTACTTGTGTTTCACCGAAACTTTCCATTGAATTAGTCCATAAATGGGTAACATAAGCCAGAATATCTCCAGTGGATCGACACTGATAGAATCCATACAGGTGATCGTTGATCAGACGGAAGGTTTCTAGGTAGTTTAAGAGTTGGCGGTTAATTGATTTCTCCATTACTTTAGAAAGAGTAGAAGTAATTGCAATGGGACGATAATTGGATGGGAGGGATTTGTCACCCTTTTTAGGAACTGGCTGGATATGAGCAAATTTCCAAGCAGAAGGAAAAACACCTTTGGAATAAGAAAGTGAAAAAAGGCGGCAAAGAATAGGAGTAAGTTCAGGAGCACAGGTTTTGAGAACAAGTGGAGAAATACCATCAGGACCTGGAGCTTTCTTAGCATCAAGATTCATCAAAATCCTTCTGATATGCTTTTGACGGAAGACCACAGGAGGCATTGAATGGAGCGTGTTGGGAATGGTGGGAGGTGTTTTACCAAGATCATTAATACATGAGCTGGAAGAAAAATGGGATGCTAGCAGGTCAGCTTTATCCTTGGCTGAAGTGGCAACAGAACCATCTGGTTTGGACAGAGGTGGGAGCAAAGATGGGCAAAAGTTGCGGCCAATAGCTTTGGCAAGAGACCAGAATGCTCGGCTACCATTAGGGCAAGAAGCAAGTTTTCTACTCTTAGCCTGTTCAAACTCTAGTTTGGACTGGTTAATAACTGCTTTGCAACTGTTGCGAGCTTTGGTGTAAGCAGAAAATGAAACTGAAGAATTAGAAACAAGCCAATTACGATATGCAACATTCTTCTCTTGGACAGCCTTAGCACATTTATTGGAAAACCAAGGTTTAGATAAAGGACGAGATTTTAAAGTGGAGTGTGGGATAAAGGATTCCATTCCTGCAAGAATAATTTCACTGACACGATCTGAGCAAACGTTGACATCAGAAGTTTTGAAACAGTAATCCGACCAAGGAAAAGAAGAAAAGAAGTCTCGCAGGTCATCCCATTTTGCATTCTTATAATGCCAAACAACACGTGGTTGGGAATAGCCATGAGATAAAGGTTCCATTGGAGAAGAGACAATCACCAAGTTGTGATCTGAAGTGCCTAAAGGACCTATCACTTCGACCGTGTACTTAGAAGGGTTGTTTGTGAGAAAAAGATCAAGCGTATTGGCTGTATGATTAGGATTGTCCGGTATTCTTGTAGGTAAATGAACAATCTGTGCTAGGTCATTAGTAATTGCAAAAGCCTCGGCATCTCGACCTGCTGGGTCGGTGTGACTAGAAAACGGAAGCCAGCTGGAGTTGTGAACATTAAAATCACCAAGGAAAATTACTTCACTGTTAGGAAAGTTGGACTGGAGAAAGTAAAGTTGCAAAGAGAGGAAGTCAAAGAACTCCAAGTGATTAGTGGAGTTGGGAGAACGGTAGAGACAACAGATGAATTTGACACAATGAGGTAGAGAGATTTTTAAGCCAGAGAAGATCAAAGAGAGGAGATTCCAAATTGCCAAGTCTCTGACAGGGAATATCAGAACGGACATATGCACAAGTACCACCTTTGAGGCGAAAGGAATCATACAGCGAATAATTTGGGCATCTGAGATGAGCAGTAGATGAATCAACCGATAACTGAGATTCTGTCAGAAAAAGTATATGGGGTTTGGCAGACTGCAAGTGGAAATGGACATCGTTGAGATTAGAATTGAGACCACGTGTATTTGTGAAATGAATTAGGAAGTGCTTGGGAGGTTTAGATCTTTACGCAGATAAGCTTGCTCTATTATTTTGACAATTCATGGTGTATTCAATAGTAAGGAAAAGTAGGTGGGACATGCTGTATGAAGTAATGAAATTTTTGGATATGGCGTACATGTGGTAAGAATATACCCAGATCCTTGACATAACGTGGCCTCGACAATGCTCCCCGTATACACACTACTCGGACTCCCTCCAGTCACTATCTGGCAGAGTAGAGGCAGCAAGATTATACACTAGCTGATCCGGAAGCTTCCTAGAGAGTTACCAATAGGTTCAGTCCGGTGTACTAACTAGCGGCTGGCCTGCGAACACCGTTTTAGAGCTGTACCCTCGAAATGTAAGGAATATTGGATCTCGCCACGACGTTCATCATAACCTCAAAAGTCATCAATCATACTGCATGATGGAAGAGATAGGGAAAGGTTGACCGGAACTTAGCTCTAGAGACTAAACATGGGTTCCACCATTTCAAGCCTCCAATAAGCAAAGTGGTGGTATTTCACCGGTTGATGAGAGTCATCTACCACCTAGTACTGCCTGGTAACATAGAGGGGCGGCGTTCCTCCATGTGGTGTGGGCGCCACACCTCGACCCCTGCTTACGTTGGTTCACACCTGGGTGGTCACCCACCATGTACTTGTGGATGGAGGTTATACCCAGGATTACTAACAGTCCCACCATCGTGAAGGTGCAAGCAGAGGATTTGGCTGTCACAGACCGTCCGGACTTCGCCGAAATTGGGTCCACTTGACTTGAGTGTCACCCGAATATCAGTTCCATCAGCGTTTTAGACTCCCAGATAGCAAGTATAGCTTATCTGGCATATCTGAGAGAATGTCTGTGACAACCTGAAGGACCAACCTCAATGGGAATACATGTACAAATGGAATTTGTACATGTATTCCCATTACAAATTCCCATTACAACATGTATTCCCATTACAAATTCCATTTGTAATGGGAATACATGTACTCCTCAGCCTGCAAGTAATTTTTGGTGGTAATTTTTTACCGCCAGAAAGTGAGATTCAAGGCGTCGTGGTCACCGACTGTATGTCGGCATACCGTTTTCCATACATTCGTAAAATGCTAAATTCGTAAAGCAGGGGTGGCCAACGAGTCGATCGCGGATTTAATTTCTGTAGATCACGACCGTATCGCTAGCAGTCGGAACGCTGTACCCGATACTGAATCTCGACCCTTTGAGATGGTAGATCGCGGCACATTTTGAAGGAAAAAAGTAGATCACATCACAAATTAAGTAGGCCACTCCTGTGCTAGAGAAATGGTGCTGCCCTGATGCCGAATATCAAAGGGATTTGCACAAGGGTATACCCCTTCCGTGGATTTTTGATTTTTTTTTTCGACTGCTTACTGGAGGAGATACCCGCTTATAAAAATTAACATTCTTTTTAGATAAAAAATGCACATTTAAATAGTGCAAGATGCAGGCTACACACGTTGCAAAACTGTTACAAGGAATATAATTAGACTCCCAGATAGGTGGTCTAACCTGTGGTCTAAAAATCAATTTTAGCAAGACAGAAATGTTGTCTTCAGGATCAGGACACGTTCTAAACATCGAAGATTTCCAAATTAAATTAATTAGTCTATAAATTCAAATAATTTCTTTTTAAAAACTGTTAGGAGATATCTTCGCAATCGTTGAAATTTATACTCGTTCTTAACTAAAGCTCGCTTCGGCGTCGGTCATGTGACAGAAATTGAACAGCAGTGGGAGGAGCGAAAGTTGTCGATCAGTGCAGTGACGTACGCCTCCTCCCTCAACTAAACCGGATGTACCACTGAGAAGTAAGATATGTTACTACTCTGTGGGAGGTATTAGCTCTTAAAGATTAATTAACTAAACAATGCTTCTGTGACTGGTAAAAGTTACACAGCATTTGAAGCCCATCTATTTTGTGATTTGAAGAGCAAGATCTGTTTGCTTGATATGAAACAATGGCAACTGGAAGATGTTTAGGTGTGTTTTTATTATACGAATACGTTTTGCACCAACCCATATCAAAATAGTTTCCTTTTCAATTTCTGTATAATAGTTTAGTTATGATTAGTGAATAAAGGTTATGTTTGAACTCGACTTTGGGAGGGAATCGAGAAAAACGGTCGTTGGTTACGGCTAATGACCGGTCTTTGCTTGAATTCTATTAGTTTTATTAGTTATGCGTAATTGGAATGTGTAGTTTCAGTAACCGCAAATAATTTTTGTGTGTTATGCATAACAATACCTTCAAGTTTACGACACCAGATAATAATTAATAAAATAGCTTATTTTTAATTAAATATACAGGTGGGTTTAGTATTAGTAGAATAAATGATGCAAAAAAATTTCAGCATCAGACAAAAAAAAAAAAAAACACTCCCCATATCGCCTCTCAAACAGTTTGTCTAGATCTTCCCTGAATTATTCAAATTACCTCTTTCTAACAAGAGATGGCCTCTTTCTGTACACTGTGAGTGTGATAGTGGAGATTGTAAAAAGAATAACAGAACAACATACAGTTTTTCTGTTATTTATGGATTACAGCTACCCATATAAAACATTCTTGCATTTGACTGTGTTAAACTTTAACTGCCATATCTCAGCCAATCTGCTTAACTTACCTAGATTTTGTTGCAGTAGCATACCTTGATTACTGTTATTAACCACCCTACCAACCTTAGACAACCTTTCAAATTTAAACATTAGGCCTGATATGCCTTCATCGATATCATTAATAATAAATACCGAAAACAGCAATGGGCCCAGCATTGAACACTATGGACATTATTAAATAATGTCCATACTTTGAATAATGTCCATTGATAACAAATCTGGTCTTCTCCCACTCAACCGTCCATTTATCCATAGCAGTAGCTTGCCCTTAATGCCACATTCCCCCAATTTTTGCAGCAGTCTTTTAGGATTAGCATTAGTTGAGGCATATGATGTAAGAAAGCAAGCTTATACAGCATCAGCCAAAAAAAAAATAAACAAAACCCTTCCCATTTCACCCATCCAGTCACTCCAAATGTTTGTCTAGTTCAGCCTTAAATTTATTTAAGGTATTAACTTCCACAAAGATGGAAGTCTATTCCAGCAATCAACTACCTGCTGGCTAAAGGCAAACTTCCGCACATCTATTCTACAACTGCCTTTCCTCAATTTGAATCTATGCCCCTCAGGTTCTTACTCTGAGCAAGCAGAAGTATCCAGTTCTTTGAGCCTGCTCAAACCATTCAAGGCCTTATACACCTCGATCAGATCACCTCGCAGGTGCCTTGTCTCCACATGCTGCAACTTGCAGAACTTAAGCCTTTCTTCGTAAGCGCACCGCTTTGTTCCTCTCACCAATCTTGTTGCCCTTCTCTATACTAGTTCTAGCAACTCTACATCCTTCCTAAAATGAGGCTTCCAGACCAGTATACAGTACTCAAAGTGTGGCCTGACCAAAGGGATAATCACCTCAGTGTCTCTGCTAGCAAAATTCATTCCTATATATCATCTACAAAACTCCATGACCTGCTCTGGCAGCCCATCTGCACTGCTCAGAGAACTTCATATCCGACTACACGATTACCCCCAGGTTGTTTTCGTTCTCCACCTCCCTGAGTGTAGTACCACACAGTTGGTATGTTTCTCTTGGGTTACTGCTACCCATATGGAGTACTTTGCATTTGTCAGTGTTAATCTTCAGTTCCCACTTCTCAGCCCATCTGCCTAACTTTTCTAGATCTTGTTGCAGTAGCATACTGTCTTTATTGTCATTAACAACCCTGCCAACCTTTATCATCTGCAAACTTGGGCATTTGAAATTTCATTTATGTGAAACAGTATCAAAAGCTTTTTATCAAAACTAGGTAGATAGTGTCAAAGTTATTTTTTGCATCCAGTTTCTTTGTCACTGTGTCATTATATCTAATCCAATTGGTTAGACAAAAACCACCACTTAAATCCATGTGCTGACTTCAGTAAAATGTATATTCCTGTCTAGATGGTCCTGCATGCATTGTTAATTAGTGACTGTGTTATTTTCCTTGAAACCGAATTAAAGCTAACAGGTCTGTAATTACTGCCAATCTCTTTGTGAATTGGGATTACATTTGCACGCTTCCAGGCCCCTCAATCTAAGGATGCTATAATAATTGTGACTAAAAGTTTGTTAATCTCTGTGACTGCCTTCCATAATATAATTGGATAGATTGCATTCATCTCCAGGTGCCATTTTTTTTTATTTTGGTTCAACATTTTTCTCTTCTGCTTCTTTCTCAGTTATCACAAAATTATTTACTTCCATATTAGATTTTGATACACTTCAGGTATCCCATTCCCAAAAGCATTTCTCATGTGTGAAAGTAGATGCAAAATGCTTATTCAGTTTGTCAGTGATCTCAACAGGTTCATCAACAGTTAAACCATTTATATGAATATACCAATGTGATTCATCCCCATTCCTTCTAGTGCTGACATTTAAAAAGTATTTGCTGTTTGTTGTTGCATTTTTTGCGAGAAACTTCTCATCTGTCTTAGCTTGCTTAACTTCCTTTGTGTCTTGATTGCAGACTAGTTAGATCTAATATAGGATTCAGTATCACCTGATATTTAGCATTAGTTGAGGCATATGATGCAAGAAAGTCAGCTTATATAGCATCAGCCAAAAAAAAACCCCTTTCCATTTAAACCATCAGGTCACTCCAAATTTTTGTCTAGTTCAGCCTTAAATTTATTTAAGCTATCAACTTCCACAATTATATGCTGGCAAAGGCAAACTTCCGCACATCTATTCTACAACTGTCTTCCCTCAATTTGAATCTATGCCCCCTCAGGTTCTTAATCTGACCAAGCGGAAGTACCTGTCAAACCAATCAAGGTCTTATACACCTTGATGAGATCACCTCGCAGGTGCCTTGTCTCCAGATGTCAGCAGAACTTAAGCCTTTCTTTGTAAGTGCATCCACTTTGTTCCTCTCACCAATCTTGTTGTCCTTCTATGTACTCGTTCTAGCCAATCTACATCCTTCCTAAAATGAGGCCTCCAGACCTTTATACAGTACTCAAGGTGTGGCCTGACCATTACTTTATACAAAGGGATAATCACCTTTGTAGAAGGTGATTATACAAAACTCCATGACCTTCTCTGGCAGCCCATCTGCACTGCTCAGAGAACTTCATATCCAACTGCATGATTACCCCAGGTCTTTTTCGTTCTCCACCTCCCTGAGTGTAGTACCACTCAGTTGGTACGTTTCTCTTGGGTTACTGCTACTCATGTAGCCAGGTGGGAAGGAGCAGCAGTGCGTAGCACACGCTTCTTGATTAGACCGGGGTTCGAGCCCGTCACCACCAAATACGGAGGATGCGGAAAGGTCAGGGAATGACCACCACATGTCCCGGAGCAATATGGCCTTAGTTGCTAATGCTCCTGAAAACCAAATAACAACAACAACAAATAAATAACAACTGCTACTCATGAGGAGTACTTTGCATTTGTCAATGTTAAACTTCAGTTGCCACTTCTCAGCCCATCTGCCTAACTTTTCTAGATCCTGTTGCAGTAGCATACTGTCTTTACTGTCATTAACAACCCTGCCAACCCTTTGTATCATCTGCAAACTTGGACATTAAGCCTTATATACTTTCATTGATACCATTGAAAAATACACAAAACAACAATGGGCCCAGCACTGAACTCTGGGGGACTCGGCTAATAACATTAGTCCACATAGAGCAGTAGTAGTAGTAGTAGTGGCATGTGATGCAAGAAAGCAAATGTATGAGCTTATGCAGCATCAGCCAAAAAAAAAAAAAAAAAAAAATCACACCATTCCCTCCAAATGCCTGTCCAGTTCCTCCTTAAATTTATTCAACCCATCAACTTCCACAACGACAGATGGAAGTTTGTTCCAGCAATTAACCACCCGCTGGCTAAAGGCAAATTTCCACACATCTAATCTACATCTATCTTTTCTTAATTTGAATTTATGCCTCCTTAGGTTCGTAATCTGAACAAGTGGAAGGATTCCATCAGAATTCAGCGTGCTGAACCCATTCAAGCCCTTATACACCTCAATCAGATCACCGCACAGGTGCCTAGTCTCCAGCCACTGCAATTTGCAGAACTTAAGCCTCTCTTGATAAGAGGATCCCTTCATTCCCCTCACCAATCTTGTTGCCCTTCTCTGTACACGCTCAAGTAAATCTACATCCTTCCTAAAATGAGGCCTCCAGACCTGTACGCAGTACTCAAGGCGTGGCCTGACCATTGCCTTATACAGAGGGGCAATCACCTCCTTTTCCCTGCTAGCAAAATTCCTACATATCATTGACAAAACCGCATGACCTGCCCTGGCAGCCTGTCTGAATTGCTCAGAAAACTTCATATCTGCCTGCACAATTACTCCCAGGTCTTTTTCATTTTCTACCACCTTAAGTGTAGTACCACACAGTTGGTACGTTTCTCTGGGGTTACTTCTACCCATATGCAGTACTTTGCATTTGTCAAGGTTAAACTTCAGTTGCCACTTCTTAGCCCATCTGCCCAAATTATCTAGATCCTGTTGCAGTAGCACACTGCCATTACTGTCATTAACAACCTTGCCAACCTTTGTATCATCTGCAAACTTCAACACTAAGCCTGATATACCTTCATCAATATCATTGATAAATATACAAAACAACAGTGGATCCAACACCGAACCCTGTGGGACTCCACTAATAACATTAATCCAAGAAGAGCAGCACCCATTGATTACCACCCTCTGTCTTCTCCCACTTAACCATCCTTTTATCCATTGTAACAACTTACCCTTAATACCATTCTGCTCCAATTTATACAATAGTCTTTCATGCGCAACAGTGTCAAAAGCTTTCCTGAAATCCAAATATATGATATCAAAATTATTTTTTGCATCCAGTTCCTTTGTAACCACATCATAATATCCTATCAAATTTGTCAGACAAGACTTTCCCTTAACAAACCCATGCTGTGTCTGAATTATTGCTGCAGTCTTGTCTAGATGATCCTGCAATGCATCTTTAACCAGCGACTCCATTATTTTACCCGGAACAGAAGTTAAACTAACTGGTCTGTAATTACTCGTGTCACCCTTCGATCCCCCTTTGTGAATTGGGGATACATTTGCACATCTCCAGTCCGTGGGAACCTCCCCTGAGTCCAAGGATGCTCTCATAATTATGGCTCAGGATTTGCTTAGTTGCTTTGCCGCCTCCTTTATTTTAACTGGATAGATCCCATCCACCCCAGGTGCTTTTCTTACGTTTAACTTCAACAGTTTCTCTTCCACTTTGCTCTCAGTTATTACAAAATCATTAAGTGTCCTTTTATTACCACTCTCTGCCATCTACCACTTGTCCAACCTTTATCCATTTCAGTAACTTGCCATTAATGCCATACCGTTCCAATTTGTATAGCAGTCTTCCATGTGCAACAGTATCAAAAGATTTCCTGAAATCCAAGTATATGATATCAAAATTATTTTTTGCATCCAGTTCCTTGTTGACCACATCGTAATATCCAATCAAATTGGTCGGACAAGATTTCCACTTAACAAACTCATGCTGTGTCTGAGCTATTACTGCTGTCTTGTCTGTATTACCTATTTAATCAGTGACTCCATTATTTTCCCTAGAATGGAAGTTAAACTAACAGGTCTATAATTATTTGTGTCACCCTTTGAACCCCCTTTGTGAATTGGGGATACATTTGCATATCTCCAGTCCATAGGGACCTCCCCTGATTAAGAATTCTCTCATAATTGTGGCTATCGGTTTGCTTACTTCCCCTGCTGCCTGTTTCATTATAACTGTATAATCATTATAACTGTATAAAAAAAGGCATCTGGGGCAGATTCCATCCGCCCCAGATGCCTTTTTTAGGTTTAACTTTAACAATTTCTCCTCCACTTTGCTCTCAGTTATTGCAAAATCACTTAGCTCCCTGTTACAGTTTGATAAACTTCTGGCATTCCCTTCCTTGAATAACTCCTCATGTCTGAATGTAGATGCAAAATACTCATTCACTTTGTCTACTTTGAGCATGATCATCAATAGTCGAACCATCTATGTTAAGTGGACCAATCTGATTCATCCCCTTCCTTCTAGAGTTTACATTAATAAAGAACTCTTTGTTGTTTTTCTTTGCGTCCTTTGTCGAAGATTTCTCATAATCTGGCTAACCTCCTCTGCGACTTGATTACAGATTAGCTTATATCTGCTATAGGCTTTTGTGTTGCCTAATAATTTATATGCATCCCATGCATTTTTCTTCTCTGCCATGAGCCTCATTAATTCATCCGACACCCATTTAGGCCTGAACCCTGAAAAATATTTCTTTTTTGGTATGAAAATCTTAGCATCCTCCAAGATTAAGTCTCTGAAGGCTTTCCATTTAGAATTCACAAATTGGTAACATCATCAGTTGATCCCACTATATAGAATTTAAAAGCTGTCTGAGAACACTGTAAACACCTTTACAAAAACAAAAACCCTTCCCTTTACCCTTGATGGTAGTTACATCTTTAAGTAAATCCCACATCAGTACACTATGATCACTGTCACCTAGTGGTTCCTTTATCTGCTATTTCTTAATGCATGAATAATCACTGCTGATAATCAGATCGAGCTATTACTCCCTCTGGTTGCCCGTCGAACATGTTGCTGTAGAAAACAATCTTTCAATAAATTCACAAAATTCTTGCTAGCATCCAATTGACCAATTGCAAGTTCAAGTCAATGTCTGGAAAGTTAAAATCCCCCATTACAAGACATTCTGATTTACTGGCCCATTCTATTTCTCTGCACACTGTCCACCCATGTTGAATGGATGTACTTCCATTTCTTAACTGATGGATGTATTTCCATCAGTTAAGAAATACATAGATTTTATGTGTTTCTTAATTGATAGCATAATCCCTCCTCCCTTCCTACCCTGTCTGTCCTTTCTGTACACATTGTACTCCCCAAATTCCAATTCTGCACTGCTTATATCTGTGTGACACCATGTCTCTGATATCCCAACAATATCTGTCTTGATCAGCACTTCAAATTCATCAAGTTTATTTACTACACTTCTAGCATTCAAGTGTGACATTCAAGTCAAGGGGACCCAATTTTGGTTAAGTCCAGACGGTCTGTGACAGCCAAATCCTCTGCTTGCACCTTCAGGATGGTGGGACTGTTAGTAATCCTGGGTATAACTGTACAGTCACACTGTGGGTGACTACCCAGGTGTGAACCAATGTAAACAGGGGTCAAGGTGTGGCACCCACACCACATGGAAGAAAGCTGCCCCTCTGTGTTACCAGGCAATACTAGGTGGTAGATGACTCTCATCAACTAAGGCCATATTGCTCCGGGGGGATATGCAGTGGTCATTCCCTGACCTTTCTGCATCATCCGTATTTGGTGGGCACGGGCTCGAACCCCAGTCTAATCAAGAAGCATGTGCTACGCACTGCTGCTCACGCCCACCTGGCTACGGAGGCGCCTTGAAGTGGTGGAACCCATGTTTAGTCTCCAGAGTTAAGTTCCAGTCAACCCTTCCTCATCTCTTCCATCATGCAGTGGCGCCTCCGTAGCCAGGTGGGAAGGAGCAGCAGTGCGTAGCACACGCTTCTTGATTAGACCGGGGTTCAAGCCCGTCACCACCAAATACGGATGATGCGGAAAGGTCAGGAAATGGCCACCGCATATCCCGGAGCAATATGGCCTAAGCTGCTAATGCTCCTAAAAACCAAAACAACAACAACAACCATCATGCAGTATGACTGATAACTTTTGAGGTTATGATGAACATCGTGGCGAGATCCAATCTTTCTTACGTTTTGAGGGTACAGCTCTAAAACGGTGTTCACAGGCCGGCCACTAGTTAGTACACCGGACCGAACCTATTGGTAACTCTTTAGGATGCTTCTGGATCAGCTAGTGTATAACCATGCTACCACTACTCTGCCAGATAGTGACTGGAGGGAGTCCGAGCAGTGTGTACTCGGGGAGGGGGCATTGTCAATGCCACGTTATTAGCATTAGCATTAGTAGAGGCATATGATGCAAGAAAGCAAGCTTATTCAGCATCAGCCAAAAAAAAAACAAAAAAAAACACACACCACTCCCATTTCACCCCTCCGTTCGTTCGAAATACCTGTCCAGTTGAGCTTTAAATTTGTTTAGGCTATCAACTTCAACAACAAGTGATGGAAGTCGGTTCCACCAACCAACCACCCGCTGGCCAAAGGCAAATTTCCGCACATCTATCCGACATCCGTCCTTCCTCAATTTGAATTTATGCCCTCTGAGGTGATTATTCTGAGCAAGATGAAGAATCCCATTGGCACTGAGCATGCTCAAACCATTCAAAGCCTTATACACCTCTATCAGATCACCTCGCCGGTGCCTAGTCTCCAGACTGTAATTTGCAAAACTTAAGCCTTTCTTCGTAAGAGCAACCCTTTGTTCCATTCACTAATCTTGTTGCCCTTCTCTGTACCCGTTCCAGCAGCTCTACATCCTTCTTGAAATGAGGCCTCCAGACCTGTATACAGTACTCAAGATGTGGCCTAACCATTGCCTTATACAAGGGAATAATCACCTCCTTATCCCTGCTAGAAAAATTCCTGTATATCATTGACAAGACACCATGAGCTACTCTTGCAGCTCGTCTGCACTGCTCAGAGAACTTCATATCTGCCTGCACAATTACCCCCAGGTCCTTTTCATTCTCCACCACTGTCAGTGTAGTACCACAGAGTTGATACGTTGCTCTGTGGTTACTGTTTCCCATATGTAGTACTTTACATTTGTCAATGTTAAACTTCATTTGCCACCTCTCAGCCCATCTGTTCAACCTTTCCAGATCCTGTTGCAGCAGCATAGCGTCAGTAGTGTCCTTAACAACCCTGCCAACCTTTGTATCATTTGCAAACTTATGTCAAGGATTTGGGTATATTTTTACTATGCATTAGATAGTATGAATCACAGCTGTAATACTCAATACGTTCTACGTTGATATTAATATTTGTAAAATAATAAGAGGAGTTTACCTCAATATAGCAGGTAGAACACTTCCGTATAATACTCTCCAGAAATTAAAACGAAAAAATCGAAAACTTACATTGGAGTAAAAAATAAATAATTAAAAACCAATTTAACACATTTAAATCAATTTAACACAATTAAAAAGGATGTAAAGAAAATATTCAAAATGATTTTCCTTCCATACTATTGAATATATGGATTATCAAACCAATAATTATCAAACTAATAGAGTAAGGTTATCTGTGAAAAGATCTAAACCTCTGAAAATCGTTTGGAATATTTTTGTTAGATTCTTTTTAATTTTTAATTGTGTTAAATTGATTTGAATTGTGTTAAATTGGTTTTTAGTTATTTAATTTTTACTCTAATGTAAGTTTTTGATTTTTTCGTTTTAATTTCTGGAGAGTATCATACGGAAGTGATACTCTCTGATGTTGTAGAGCGGATATCATCTTATAAGGGCACAAAAGGTGATATAGTTGTACACGTTGGCACTAATGATATTAAGAGTAGGAGACTGGCGGAATTAGTTAACAAGTACAGGTCACTGTTGAAAAAATGCCGTGAATTAGGGTTGAATTTGAAAGTGTTTGCAATTCTGCCCAGACACGATAGGAGGGAGTATATGTTGAGAGCCTTGTCGATCAATTCGGCCCTGGAAAGATTGTGCAAGGCTCAAGGGGTAGAATTTTTTTCAGCCTGGTCTGTACTTGTTAACAGGAGAGACTGCTTCTACAGGGATGGGATACACTTAAATAGAATGGGTGAAAGAATGTTTGCTGATGCTATCGAGGCAGTGTTAGGTGGTTCGGAAAACTGCTACCTTGGGGGTGGGGATATAAGGACTAATAGATTAACAGTAGCCACTGGCAGAGGTGAAAGTGATTCTTGCACTGCTTCTATTGGAATGAGCTGCAGCCTGGAAAATAAGATGCAGGATATTTCAGAGACTGCTGGGTATCATTGGGGTACAAATAAACACATAGGTTGTGTTAGGGTAGCTAAGAAAAAGAACAGGTGCATGTATACTTGCGTGTACATCAATGCTAGGAGTTTAGTAAATAAATTTGATGAATTTGAGGTATCTGCTGACGAGGCTAGTACGGGCCAGACGTGTTCAAAGCCGCTAAGTGGATTTTTCTTATTTATTGATTTGAAATTATTGTTTTTCTAAAACTTTTGATTTAAATTTAGTAGTATAGCATTATTTTGTGATATTTCTGATTAATCTGGTGTATTTATTCTTTACTCGGCCTTGTAATTGCATAAAAGTATCGGTAAGGGTATCAAATCCATGTGTTACAAGTTACAACTCCGCTGAACGAGAAGTTTTTTTAGCCAAATTTAGCCGCTTATTGAATATCTTTTACATCAAATTATTTTTTGTAAGTAGCTTATAGACCTAGTAAGGATCGTTGGTTTATTCTGAATTGGGACAGCGAGATTTGAAAGTTAATTAATACTTAAGTGTCCATAGATTACCGTTTGTAACTTCCGCCTTTGTCTTTGTCATACGATCGTTATATATCGAACCTAGATAGCGTTAGTATAGTATACGTTATAATATTTTCAGCGATCGGTAAAATCTATTAAACTTGTTCAACTTCGTTGGCATTTAAATTGCACTTTTAACTAAATACATATACCGACTTAGATTACAAACGCAACATAATTAATTAATACATAACTGATACGGAAGTTATATAAAGGGAACTCAGAGATAATTAATACTTGACTGATTGATTAATACTTGACGCCAAAAATATATATCCCGTTATATCTGTGTTGGGAGATAAGTTAGGGTTATAAACTGAAATTGAAATTTTATTTAAATTAAAAGTAATCATGACTCAGACCAGAGCAGCAAAACAAAAGGCTCAAGCTAATGGAAGTGCTGTGGCTCAGAGGAGAACTGAGGGGGGCAGTTGCATACTGAGTCACAGCCTTCTAAAATGCACAGCTTGCATGATGTTTGTGGAGCATTCGGGTACGGGACATGATATTGCCATGGGGGATGTCTTTGTGTGTGCACGATGCAAGGAGTGTATCGAAATCAGGCAACAACTCAGCGTTCTTATGGGCCTATATGAGAGCTTGAAGGACAGGGTGGATGCCCTCGAAGGAACTAAATTGAGGGGCCCATCAGGCTCTCAGCTGCCCACATCAACGCCAGAGCTTGCACTTGGTAATCGTGAAACACAGCGGCAACCCCCAAGGCAGAATGCGCTGGTCCCAAAGGAACTAGTAGTTGTTGGTGACTCTATTGTCAGGGAAACGGGGAACATGCTTTGTAAAAAGGATAGGTGGAACAGGACCAGGATATGTCTGCCAGGGGCAAAGGTTGATGACGTTGTAGAGCAGATATCATCTTTTAAGGGCACAAAAGGTGATATAGTTGTACACGTGGGCACTAACGATATCAAGAGTAGGAGACCGGCAGAATTGCTTAACAAGTAGGCCGCGGGGCGACCTCCCACTTATGCTACACCTCTCATGTCTCTTCACAGAGTCAGACTAGACAAGTACAGGTCACTGTTGAAAAAAAGCTGTGAATTAGGGTTGAATTTGAAAGTGTCTGCAATTCTGCCCAGACACGATAGGATGGAGTATATGATGAGAGCCTTGTCGATCAATTCGGCCCTGGAAAGATTGTGCAAGGCTCAAGGGGTAGAATTTTTTTCAGCCTGGACTGTACTTGTTAACAGGAGGGATTGCTTCTACAGGGATGGGATACACTTAAATAGAAAGGGTGCAAGAATATTTGCCGATGCTATCGAGGCAGTGTTAGGTGGGTCGGAAAACTGCTAGCTTGGGGGGATACAAAGACAAATAGATTAACAGTAGCCACTGGTAGATGTGAAAGAGATTCTTGCACTGCTTCTATTGGAATGAGCAGAAGCCTGAAAAACAAGATTCAGGATATTTCAGAGACTGCTGGGAGTCATTGCGGTACAAGTAAACACATGGGTTGTGTTCGGGTAGCTAAGAATAGAAATTGGTGCATGTATACTTCGGTGTACACCAATGCTAGGAGTTTAGTAAATAAATTTGATGAATTTGAGGTATTGCTCAAAACATCAAAGGCAGATATTGTTGGGATATCAGAGACTTGGTGTCACACAGATATAAGGAATGCAGAACTGGAATTTGGGGAGAACAACGTCTACAGAAAAGATAGACTGGATAGGAAGGGAGGAGGGGTTATGCTATTAGTTAAGAAATACATAAAATCCAAGGAAGTGAAGCCAGTCGACATTGCTGGACAGTGCAGTGTCGAGTCAGTTTGGTGTGACATAAGCATTGGGAGATCAAAATTGAGAGTAGGAGTGTGCTATAGGCCTAATGACTCTGATGAGTATAATAAGAAACTGTACAGGGAAATAGAGTGGGCCAGTAAATCAGAGAGTCTTATAATGGGAGATTTTAATTTCCCAGATATTGACTGGAATTTGTGGGCTGGTCACTCACACACTAGCAAGGCTTTTGTGGATTTATTGGATGATTGTTTTCTACATCAGCATGTTCGGGAGGCAACTAGAGGGAGGAATACTCTTGATTTGATTATCATTTGATAATCACAATCTCGCACCCAGATTGTGATTATCACAATCTGGGTGCGAGGTTAGCCTGTGCGGCCATTGCTCCTTAAAGCTCTTCAAACAGAGAAGTTTTTCCTGATTTATTTTCTGCTTTATTAGTTTAAATTGTCATATTAACTTATTTTGTAGAGTAGCTTTATATTCCTAGTTACATACTTAGTTTAAAGTTTAACTTAGACAGAGATTTTGTAGATATTACTTAGTATCGGTAACGGTATCAAATCCACATGTCACAAACCAAATTTTTTTTTAACCAAATTTAGTCGATTTATTAACCAACTGTTATATCAAATTATCTTCTATAAGTAGATTATAGAGCTAGTCAGCATCCTTAGTTTATTCTAAATTGAGATAGCGAGATTTGGAAGCTAATCAATACTTACGAGTCCGTAGAAATACTGTTCGTGAATTCCCGCCATTTTTACACGATAGCATAAGCTTAGTGTCGTATAGTGCATAATATAATATTGTCAATTAATCAGTAAATCTATTAATCTTGATAAACTTTATTGTCAATTAAATTGTACTTTTAACTCTATATATATATATATATATATATATATATATATATATATATATATAACGACTTAATCTAACAAATAATTAATACATAACTATAGTGGTACACGTGATACGGAAGTTGTATAAAGGGAACTCGTAGAAAACACTAGATACCGAAAAAAATATATATATAACATAACTGTTTTGGGATATAACTTAAGGATTTAATTTTTGTTTTGAATTTTATTGAATTAAATCGGAATCATGACTCTGACCAGAGCAGCAAAGCAAAAGGCTCAAGCTAATGGGAGTGCTGTGGTTCAGGGGAGAACTGAGGGGGGCAGTTGCCCTCTGAATCACAGTCTATTAAAATGCACTGTTTGCTTGATGTTTGCGGAGCAGTCGGGTACGGGATATGATACTGCCAAGGGGGTTGTCTTTGTGTGTGCACGATGTAAGGAGTGCAAGGAAATCAGGCGATAACTCAGCGTTGTTATGGGCCTTTATGAGAGCTTGAAGGACAGGGTGGATGCCCTCGAAGGAAATAAATTGAGGGGCCCATCAAGCTCTCAGCTGCCCACATCAACGCCAGAGCTTGCACTTGGTCATCAGGCAACACAGAAGCAGCCCCCTAGGCAGAATGCGCTGGTCCCACAGGAACTAGTAGTTGTTGGTGACTCTATTGTCAGGGAAACGGGGAACATCCTTTGTAAAAAGGATAGGTGGAATAGGACCAGGGTATGTCTGCCAGGGGCAAAGGTTGATGACGTTGTAGAGCGGATATCATCTTTTAAGGGCACAAAAGGTGATATAGTTGTACACGTTGGCACTAATGATATTAAGAGTAGGAGACTGGCGGAATTACTTAGCAAGTACAGGTCACTGTTGAAAAAAAGCCGTGAATTAGGGTTGAACTTGAAAGTGTCTGCAATTCTGCCCAGACACGATAGGAGGGAGTATATGATGAGAGCCTTGTCGATCAATTCGGCCCTGGAGGGATTGTGCAAGGCTCAAGGGGTAGAATTTTTTTCAGCCTGGACTGTACTTGTTAACAGGAGAGATTGCTTCTACAGGGATGGGATACACTTAAATAGAAAGGGTGCAAGAATTTTTGCTGATGCTGTCGAGGCAGTGTTAGGTGGGTCGGAAAACTGCTAGTTGGGGGGGATACAAGGACTAATAGATTAACAGTAGCCAGTGGCAGAGGTGGAAGTGATTCTTGCACTGCTTCTATTGAAATGAGCAGAAGTCTGAAAAACAAAATGCAGGATATTTCAGAGACTGCTGGTAGTCATTGCGGTACAGGTAAACACATGGGTTGTGTTAGGGTAGCTAAGAATAGAAACAGGTGCATGTATACCTGCGTGTACACCAATGCTAGGAGTTTAGTAAATAAATTTGATGAATTTGAGGTATTGCTCAAAACATCAAAGGCAGATATTGTTGGGATATCAGAGACGTGGTGTCACACAGATATAAGTAATGCGGAACTGGAATTTGGGGAATACAATGTGTATAGAAAGGATAGACAAGACAGGAGGGGAGGAGGGGTTATGCTATTAATTAAGAAACACATAAAGTCCAAGGAAGTGAAGCCAGTCGACATCGATGGACAGGGCAGCGTTGAGTCAGTTTGGTGTGACATAAGCATAGGGAAATCAAAATTGAGAGTAGGAGTGTGCTATAGGCCTAATGACTCTGATGAGTATAATAAGATTTTGTACAGGGAAATAGAGTGGGCCAGTAAATCAGAGTCTTATAATGGGGGACTTTAATTTCCCAGATATTGACTGGAATTTGTGGGTTGGTCACTCGCACACTAGCAAGGCTTTTGTGGATTTATTGGATGATTGTTTTCTACATCAGCATGTTCGTGAGGCAACAAGAGGGAGCAATACTCTTGATCTGATTATCAGTAGTGATTCTTCATGCATTAAGAACCTGCAGATAAATGAACCACTAGGTGGCAGTGATCACAGTGTGTTGAAGTGGGATTTACTCAAGGAGGTAACTACCATCAGAGGTAAAGGGAAGGGTTTTTGTTTTCGTAAAGGCGACTATGATGGTCTGAGACAGTATTTAAATTCTATACAGTGGGACCAACTGATGATGTTACCAACAGCAAACTCAAAATGGGAAGCATTCAAGGAACTAAACTTCGAGGCTACCAGGCTTTACATACCAACTAAGAAATATTGTTCAAGGTTTAGGCCTAAATGGTTGTCAGATGAACTAATGAGACATGTGGCAGAGAAGAAAAATGCATGGGATACATACAAATTAATGGGTGACATGGAAGCCTATGATAGATATAAGTTGGTCTGTAACCAAGTCACAAAGGAGATTAGGCAGGCAAAGGCAGACTATGAAAAATCCTTGGCAAAGGATGCAAAGAAAAACAGAAAAGAGTTCTTTACATACTTGAACTCGAAAAGGAAAGGGATGAATCAGATTGGTCCACTGGATATTGATGGTTCAACAGTTGAGGATCCTGCTCAGGTGGCTAACAATCTAAACGAATATTTTGCATCTACATTCACGCATGAGGAGTTATTCAGGAAGGAGAATGATGTAGGTAAAGTAAACATTGTCAGTGAGCTGGATGATTTTGTAATAACTGAGAGGAAAGTGGAGGAGAGATTGTTGAGGATAAACATAAAAAAGGCACCTGGGGTGGATGGGATCTATCCAGTTATATTAAAGGAGGCAGCAAAGGAAGTATGCAAACCCCTAGCCATAATTATGAGAGCTTCTTTGGACTCAGGGGAGGTACCTATAGACTGGAGATGTGCAAATGTAACCCCAATTCACAAAGGAGGATCAAAGGCTGACACAAGTAATTATAGACCTGTTAGTTTAACTTCTGTTCCAGGTAAATTAATGGAGGCACTGGTTAAAGAAGCACTGCAGGATCATCTAGACAAGAATTCAGTTATAGCTCAGATGCAGCATGGTTTTGTTAAGGGCAGGTCTTGCCTGACCAATTTGATTGGATACTATGATGTAGTCACAAAAGAACTGGATGCAGGGAATAACTTTGATATTATATATTTGGATCTTAGAAAGGCTTTTGATACTGTTGCACATGGAAGACTGCTGCACAAATTGGAGCAGTGTGGCATTGGAGGCAAATTGCTGCTATGGATAAGGGGATGGTTGAGTGGCAGAAGACAGAGAGTGGTAATCAATGGACACTGCTCAACGTGGACTAATGTTATTAGTGGAGTTCCTCAAGGTTCAGTGTTGGGTCCGTTGTTGTTTTCGGTGTTTATGAATGATATTGATGATGGGATATCAAGTTTAATGTCCAAGTTTGCAGATGATACAAAGGTTGGCAGGGTCGTTAAGGACAATACTGACGCTATGCTGCTGCAACAGGATCTGGAAAGGTTGAACAGATGGGCTGAGAGGTGGCAAATGAGGTTTAACATCGACAAATGTAAAGTGCTGCATATGGGAAACAGTAACCCCAGAGCAACGTATAAACTCTGCGGTACTACACTGACAGTGGTGGAGAATGAAAAGGACCTGGGGGTAATTGTGCAGGCAGATATGAAGTTCTCTGAGCAGTGCAGACGAGCTGCGAGAGTAGCTCATGGTGTCTTGTCAATGATATACAGGAATTTTTCTAGCAGGGATAAGGAGGTGATTATTCCCTTGTATAAGGCAATGGTAAGGCCACATCTTGAGTACAGTAATACCCCGACTTACGCTACCCCGACTTACGCGAACTCGGAGTTACGCGGTTCTTGATTTTTTTCGTTTGGCAACGCTGCCGCCCACTATCTTCAAGGTCGTTTTTCATATGTTATCGATATACGGTGCGACGGCGGAGAATGAGAGCGAAAGATGAACAAAATTCAACTTTGTTGCTTTTATGTTTTTTATATCAGTGAAGGGGAAACACATTTCACCATAATAACGTAAAAACCAACACAATTCCAGCTATCGGTATAATCGCAAATGCAATTAGATCGAGTTTACTACCAGTTTATAACAGATTTCACTAGCAGAAACGCAACTGGATTTTTATTGTTTTATGGTAGTAACCCCTAGAAATGTGAGGTGTTAATAGTGTATCTCTGCCTTTATGGTGTTGTTTATTCAGTTGCTACATGCGCGCAGCTTTGTTTATGCCTATCAAGCGTGCCTCCTCGTTTTGTAATTGTGCTTTATTCCCTAAAAATGAGTAAAATACTTAATTAAAAGGTGTGAAAAGGAAGCGTCCTGGTGAAGACACTGCAGATTCAGAGAGAAAAAGAAAAGCAATTATCGATAAACAGAGGCGGACTGGGTCAAAAATTCTTACCCGGGAAAATTTATAGTGGCCTCATACTATGGTTTATGGCCAAAATCACACTGGCCCACCGGGGTTTCCCCGGTAAGGCTCATGGCCAGTCCACCTCTGTAGATAGAGAAAAAATATGAAATTGTGAAACGCTTTGAGCGAAATGAAAGACCATGTAATATTGCACGTGCTACAGGCCTAAATGAAGCAACGGCGAAAAGCACATGACAATTGCAAACTTGACAGGTTGAAAATTGAAAAGGGCTCAATTGTAAAGGGCTTAAAAATTTTAGAAAACATAGACTCCAACGAAGAACGCGTTATAGCTACAAAGCAAGGAATAAAAAAAATTATTAGCTTGCTACGAAGAAATTCTGCGTGAAAAAAAGAACGCGCTGTGTCGTCAGACGAATTTGTTAGATTTTATGAAGCCATCGACATCGAAATAACTTTTTTACGTAAGTCATTTGTTTTTTTTAATACATATTTTGTATTAATATGTATAAAGAACTGCAATTTTATTAATATTTTTCTTCTAAACTAGTGTTTTTGAGTCCTTGGTCCCAATTAAGCAAAATTTATATGTATTTATATGCAAAGTTGTACCCCGACTTACGCGAATTCGACTTACGCGATTTTCGTCGGACCCACCTATCGCGTAACTTCGGGGTATTACTGTACTGTATACAGGTCTGGAGGCCTCATTTCAAGAAGGATGTAGAGCTGCTTGAACGGGTACAGAGAAGGGCAACAAGATTAGTAAATGGAACAAAGGGTTGCTCTTACGAAGAAAGGCTTAAGTTTTGCAAATTACAGAGTCTGGAGACTAGGCACCGGCGAGGTGATCTGATAGAGGTGTATAAGGCTTTGAATGGTTTGAGCATGCTCAATGCCAATGGGATTCTTCATCTTTCTCAGAATAATCACCTCAGAGGGCATAAATTCAAATTGAGGAAGGACGGATGTCGGATAGATGTGCGGAAATTTGCCTTTGGCCAGCGGGTGGTTGGTTGGTGGAACCGATTTCCATCACTTGTTGTTGAAGTTGATAGCCTAAACAAATTTAAAGCTCAACTGGACAGGTATTTCGAACGAACGGAGGGGTGAAATGGGAGCGGTTTTTTTTTTTTTTTTGGCTAATGCTGAATAAGCTTGCTTTCTTGCATCATATGCCTCTGCTAATGCTAATGCTAGCAGTGATTCTTCATGCATTAAGAATCTGCAGATAAATGAACCACTAGGTGGCAGTGATCACAGTGTGCTGAAGTGGGATTTACTCAAAGAGGTAACTACCATTAGGGGTAAAGGGAAGGGTTATTGCTTTCGTAAAGGCGACTACGATGGGCAGAGACAGTATTTAAATTCTATACAGTGGGACCAACTGATGATGTTACCAACAGTAAATGCAAAATGGGAAGCATTCAAAGGACTTATCTTGGAAGCTACTAGACTTTACATACCAACTAAGAAATATTGTTCAAGGTTTAGGCCTAAATGGATGTCAGATGAACTGATGAGGCATATGGCAGAGAAGAAACATGCATGGGATACATACAAATTAACACATGACACAGAAGCCTATGATAGATACAAGTTGATCTGTAACCAAGTTACAAAGGAGGTTAGGCAGGCGGAGGCAGATTACGAGAAATCTTTGGCAAGGCATGCAAAGAAAAACAGCAAAGAGTTCTTTATTTATGTAAACTCTAGAAGGAAGGGGATGAATCAGATTGGTCCACTTGATATCGATGGGTCAACTGTTGATGATCCTGCTCAGGTAGCTAACAAACTAAATGAATATTTTGCATCGACATTCACACATGAGGAGTTATTTAGCGAGGGGAAAGCCAGAGGTGTATTCAACTCTAGCAGTAAGCTAGAGAATCTTGTAATAATTGAGAGTAAAGTGGAGGAGAAATTGTTGAAGATAAACACAAGAAAGGCACCTGTGGTGGATGGGATCTATCCAGTTATATTAAAGGAGGCAGCAAAGGAAGTAAGCAAACCCTTAGCCATAATTATGAGAGCTTCCTTGGACTCAGGGGAAGTACCCATAGACTGGAGAAGTGCAAATGTGACCCCAATTCACAAAGGAGGATCAAAAGCTGACACAAGCAATTATAGACCTGTGTGTTTAACTTCTGTTCCAGGAAAATTAATGAAGGCACTAGTTAAAAAAGCACTGCAGGATCATTTAGACAAGACTTCAGTTATAGCTCGGACACATCATGGTTTTGTTAAGGGGAAGTCTTGCCTGACCAATTTGATTGGATACTATGATGCAGTCACAAAGGAACTGGATGCAGGGAATAACTTTGATATTATATACTTGGATCTTAGAAAGGCTTTTGATACTGTTGCCATTGGAAGACTGCAGCACAAATTGGAGCAGTGTGATATTGGAGGCAAATTGCTGCTGTGGGTAAAGGGGTGGCTGAGGGGGAGAAGACAGAGTGGTAATCAATGGACACTGGTCGTCGTGGACTAATGTTATTAGTGGAGTCCCTCGGGGCTCAGCGTTGGGTCCATTATTGTTTTCTGTATTCATAAATGATATTGATGATGGTATATCAAGCTTAATGTCGAAGTTTGCAGACGATACAAAGGTAGGCAGGGTTGTCAAGGACACTACTGACACTATGCTGCTGCAACAGGATCTGGAAAGGTTGAGCAGATGGGCTGAGAGGTGGCAAATGAAGTTTAACATTGACAAATGTAAAGTACTACACATGGGAAACAGCAACCCCAGAGCAACGTATCAACTCTGTGGTATTACACTGACAGTGGTAGAGAATGAAAGGGACCTGGGGGTGGTTGTGCAGGCGGATATGAAGTTCTCTGAGCAGTGCAGACGGGCTGCAAGAGTAGCTCATGGTGTGTTGTCAATGATATATAGGAATTTTTCTAGCAGGGACAAGGAGGTGATTATTCCCTTGTATAAGGCAATGGTCAGGCCACACCTAGAGTACTGTATACAGGCCTGGAGGCCTCATTTCAAGAAGGATGTAGAGTTGCTGGAAGGAGGACAGAGAAGGGCAACAAGATTAGTGAATGGAACAAAGGGGTGCTCTTACGAAGAAAGGCTTAAGATTTGCAAATTACAGTGTCTGGAGACTAGGCACCAGCGAGGTGATCTGATAGAGGTGTATAAAGCATTGAATGGTTTGAGCATGCTCAATGCTGATGGGATTCTTCCTCTCGCTCAGAATAATCACCTGAGAGGGCATAAATTCAAATTGAGGAAAGACAGATGTAGGATAGACGTGCGGAAATTTGCCTTTAGCCAGCGAGTGGTTGATTGGTGGAACAGACTTCCATCCCTTGTCGTGGAAGTTGATAGCCTAAATAAGTTTAAGGCTCAGCTGGACAGGTATTTTGAACGAACAGAGGGGTGAAGTGGAAGTGGTTATTTTTTATTTATTTATTTATTTTTATTTTTTTGGCTGATGCTGCATAAGCTTGCTTTCTTGCATCAAATGCCTCTACTAATGCTAATGCTAAAAGTTTTCTATGTACTACTATGTTGAGGTAAACTCCTTATTATTTTACAAATCCTTACCATGTGTAAGCCATATCCAAAAGTTTCATTTCTTCATACAGCATGTTCCCTCCCACATTTTCTTACTATTGAATACACCATGAATTGTCAAACTAATAGAGTAAGCTTATGTGCGAAAAGATCTAACCTCTGAAACACTTCCTCGTTCATTTCACAAATATACGTGGTCTCAATTCTAATCTCAATGATGTCCAATTCCACTTGCAGTCTGCCAAACCCCATGTACTTTTTCTGACAGCATCTCAGTTATCGATTGATTCAACTACTGCTCATCTCAGTTGCCCAAATTATTCGATGTATGATTCCTTTTGCCTCAAAAGTGGTACTGTGCATATATTTGTTCCGATATTCCCTGTCAGAGACTTGGTAATTCGGAATCTCCTCTTTTCGATCTTCTCTGGCTTAAAAGCTCTCTACCTTTGTCAAATTCATCTGTTGACTGTACCATTCACCCAACACCACTAATCACTTGGAGCTCTTTGACTTCCTCTCTTTACAACTTTCCTAACAGTGAAGTAATTTTCCTTGGTGATTTTAATGTTCAGAACTTCAGCTGGCTTCCATTTTCTAGTCACACTGACCCAGCTGGTCGAGATGCTGAGGATTTTGCAATTACTAATGACCTTGCACAGATTGTTCATTTACCTACAAGAATACTGGACAATCCTAACCATAAAGCCAACACGCTTGTTCTTTTTTTCACAAACAACCCTTCTAAGTACATGGTTGAAGTGAGTGGTCGTTTACGCACCTCAGTTCACAACTTGGCGATTGTCTCTTCTCCAATGGTGCATTCATCTCATGGCTATTCCCAACCTTGTATTGTTTGGCATTACAAGAATGCAAAATGGGATGACCTTGGATATTTCTTTTCCTTGGTCGGGTTACTATTTCAAAACATCTGATGTCAACATTTGCTCAGATCGAGTCAGTGAAATTATTCTTGCAGGAATGGAATCCTTTATTCCACACTCCACTGTAAAATCTCATCCTTTATCTAAACGTTGGTTTTCCAATAAATGTTTCAAGACTGTTCCAGAGAGGAATGTTGCATATCATAATTGGCTTGTTTCCAATTCTTCAGTTTCCATTTCCAACATGCTCCATTCAATGCCTCCTGTGGTCTTCCGTCAGAAGGATATTGATGAATATTGATGTTAAGAAAGCTCCAGGTCCTGATGGTATTTCTCTATTTGTTCTCAAATTGTGTGCTCCTTAACTTACTCCTGTTCTTTTCCACCTTTTTCACTCTTATTTTAAAGGTGTTTTTCCTTCTGCTTGGAAATTTGCTCATATCCAGCCAGTTCCTAAAAAGAGTATGAAATCCCTCCCATTGCAATTACTTCTCTTTCTAAAGTAATGGAGAAATAAATTAACTGTCAACTCTTAATCTACTTAGAAACCTCTCTGATCAATGATTGCCAGTATGGATTCCATTAGTGTCGATCCACTGTGATATTCTGGTTTATGTTACCCATTTATGGAGAAATTCAATGGAAAAGTTTGGTGAAACACGAGCAGTTGCTCTTGACATCTCAAAGGCTTTTGATCATGTTTGGCATAAAGGTCTTCTAAAAAGTCTTCATCTTATGGTTTGTTGACTGTTTTTTGTAATTGATTATCCAGTTTTCTTTGATCGCTCACTGAGGGTGATGGGAGATGGCTCTCTGTTTTCTAACTTCTCCACTAATGCTGGTGTCCCCAAGGTTCAGTACTTTACTCCACTCTTTTCCTCTTCTATATTAATGACCTTCTTCCATTGACTGGAAATCCTGTCCATATCTTTGCCGATGATAGCACATTACATTCCATTTTCCCTTTTGAGAAACCTTGCCCTGCCCAATCAGCTTCAACCTCTCGAATATCTGCTATGAATTCCTTAAATGCCTTAAAGTAATCCCAGGTTATCCTTCACTGGGGCAAAGACAACTTAGTTGATTTCAACCTTCTAAAACTCAGTCTTGTCTTATATCATGCAAAAAGGATTCTTCTGCTCCTATGCTTATCTTTGGTAACTCTGATTTATAGGCAAAATGATATATCTCTTTTGAGGATTACCCTGACTTCTAATCTCCCTTGGCACAAGCACATTACAAATATTTGGTTTTCTCTTTCGCTCTTAGCGTTACTTTTCTTCGAAACAGCTGTTCACTCTGTACAAATTGCAAATCCATCCAACCATAGAATATTGTTCCCACATCTGGGGCAGTGCCCCCAAAACCTCTCTCAGGCTTCTAGATTCCATTTAGAAGAGTGCAAATAGGTTAATTAATGACTCATCTCTAACAGAGTCTCTCCACTCGCTGTCTCATAGATGTACTGTTTCTGCTGCATGCCTTTTCTACAGATACTTCCATGGGCACTGTTCTTCTGAATTGGCTTCTATAATTCCCGTTCTCTTTTTCAAAACAGTCTGAACATGTGCTGCCACCAACCAACATCCATTTACTGTCCAACTTCAAACTCACAGAACCAACTTTTCATCTTCCTAGTTTATGTATTCAACTGTTCTGCAACATCCTTTCTTGATATGTATTTCCTGAAAATTAGTGTGTACAGAATTTCAGGTGTACAAAAGTTTCGTGTTTGAGGTTTTCACAAAACCTCAAACACGAAATTTTCCATGATGACTTGTTCCATGATGACTGCCAGCAGCTCTTGAAGTCCCCAGCAACTTCTCTCTTGGCTGCTGCTTATTACAATAGAAGCAGTGCAAGAATCACTTTCGCCTTTGCCTGCGGCTACCATTAATCTTTTAATCCCTCCCCAAATCTAGCAGTTTTCTGACCCACCTAACACTGCCTCGATAGCATCAGCAAATATTCTTGCACCCGTTTTATGTTAGCAAGCACAGACCATGCTGAAAAAAATTCTACCCTTGAGCCTTGTACAATCTCTCCAGGGCCAAATTGATTTACAAGGCTCTCATCATGTACTCTATCGTGTCTGGACAGAATTGCAGACACTTTCAAATTTAATCCTAACTTGTGACTTTTTTCCAGCATTAAACTGTACTTGTTAAGTAAATCTGCAGTTCTGTTACTCTTAAGGTCATTAGTGCCAACGTATACAACAATATCACCTTTTGTGCCCTTAAAGGATGATATCTTCACTATCATCAACTTTTGCACCTGGCAAACCTACCCTGGTCCTATTCTCCCTATCCTTTTTGCATAATATATTTCCCGTCTCCCTGACAATTGAGTCATCGACAACGACTAGGTACTGTGGGATCAGTGCATTCTTGGAGATTTACTTGTGTTGCTTGATGCACAGGAATGAGCTCTGGCGTTGAGTTGGGCAGCTGAGAGCTTGGTTGGCCCCTCATATTAATTTCTTTGAGGGCATTTACCGTACTCCTCAAACTCTCATAGACTCTCATCAGAATGCCTAGTTGGCACGTAGTTTCTTCACAGTCTCTCCGTCCTTGAGGTTGGTCACAGACATTCTCTCAGATATGCCAGACAAGCTGTTCTTGCTACCTGGGAGTCTAAAACGCTGATGGAACTGATATTCAGGTGACACTCAAGTCAAAGTGGACCCAATTTCGGCGAAGTCCGGACGGTCTATGACAGCCAAATCCTCTGCTTGCACCTTCACGATGGTGGGACTGTTAGTAATCCTGGGTATAACCTTCATGCACAAGTACATGGTGGGTGACCACCCAGGTGTGAACCAACATAAGCAGGGGTCGAGGTGTGACGCCCACACCACATGGAGGAATGCCGCCCCTTACCAGGCAGTAGTAGGTGGTAGATGACTCTCATCAACCGGTGAAATACCACCACTTTGCTTATTGGAGGCTTGAAGTGGTGGAACCCATGTTTAGTCTCTAGAACTAAGTTCTGGCCAACCCTTCCCTATCTCTTCCATCATGCAGTATGATTGATGATTTTTGAGGTTATGATGAATGTCGTGACGAGATCCAATATTCCTTACATTTCAAGGGTACAGCTCTAAAACGGTGTTCGCAGGCCGGCCGCTAGTTAGTACACCGGACTAAACCTATTGGTAACTCTCTAGGAAGCTTCCGGATCAGCTAGTGTATAATCTTGCTACCTCTACTCTGCCAGATAGTGACTGGAGGGAGTCCGAGTAGTGTGTATGCGGGGAGCATTGTCGAGGCCACGTTATGTCAAGGATCTGGGTATATTCTTACCACATGTACACCATATCCAAAAATTTCATTACTTCATACAGCATGTCCCACCCACTTTTTCTTACTATTGAATACACCATGAATTGTCAAAATAATAGAGCAAGCTTATCTGCGAAAAGATCTAAACCTCCCAAGCACTTCCTAATTCATTTCACAAATACACGTGGTCTCAATTCTAATCTCAACGATGTCCATTTCCACTTGCAGTCTTCCAAACCCCATGTACTTTTTCTGACTGAATCTCAGTTATCAGTTGATTCAACTACTGCTCATATCAGATGTCCAAATTATTTGCTGTATGATTCCTTTCGCCTCAAAGGTGGTACTTGTGCATATGTCCGTTCTGATATTCCCTGTCAAAGACTTGGCAATTTGGAATCTCCTCTCTTTGATCTTCTCTGGCTTAAAATCTCCCTACCTCATTGTGTAAAATTCATCTGTTGTCTCTACCGTTCTCCTAACTCCACTAATCACTTGGAGCTCTTTGACTTCCTCTCTTTGCAACTTTCCTAATGGTGAGGTAATTTTCCTTGGTGATTTTAACGTTCACAACTCCAGCTGGCTTCCATTTTCTAGTCACACCGACCCAGCAGGTCGAGATGCTGAGGCTTTTGCAATTACTAATGACCTAGCACAGATTGTTCATTTACCTACAAGAATACCGGACAATCCTAATCATACAGCCAATACGCTTGATCTTTTTCTCACAAACAACCCTTCTAAGTACAAGGTTGAAGTGAGAGGTCCTTTAGGCACTTCAGATCACAACTTGGTGATTGTCTCTTCTCCAATGGAACCTTTATCTCATGGCTATTCCGAACCTCTTATTGTTTGGCATTACAAGAATGCAAAATGGGATGACCTGCGAGACTTCTTTTCTTCTTTTCCTTGGTCTGATTACTGTTTCAAAACTTCTGATGTCAACGTTTGCTCAGATCGTGTCAGTGAAATTATTCTTGCAGGAATGGAATCCTTTATCCCACACTCCACTTTAAAATCTCGTCCTTTATCTAAACCTTGGTTTTCCAATAAATGTGCTAAGGCTGTCCAAGAGAAGAACGTTGCATATCGTAATTGGCTTGTTTCTAATTCTTCAGTTTCATTTTCTGCCTACACCAAAGCTCGCAACAATTGTAAAGCAGTTATTAATCAGTCCAAACTAGAGTTTGAACAGGCTAAGAGTAGAAAACTTGCTTCTTGCCCTAATGGTAGCCGAGCATTCTGGTCTCTTGCCAAAGCTATTGGCCGCAACTTTTGCCCATCTCTGCTCCCACCTCTGTCCAAACCAGATGGTTCTGTTGTCACTTCAGCCAAGGATAAAGCTGACCTGCTAGCATCCCATTTTTCTTCCAGCTCATGTATAATGATCTTGGTAAAACATCTCCCACCATTCCTAACACGCTCCATTCAATGCCTCCTGTGGTCTTCCATCAAAAGGATATTAGAAGGATTTTGATGAATCTTGATGCTAAGAAAGCTCCAGGTCCTGATGGTATTTCTCCACTTCTTCTCAAAACCTGTGCTCCTGAACTTAGTCCTATTCTTTGCCGCCTTTTTTCACTTTCTTATTCCAAAGGTGTTTTTCCTTC
Source organism: Mastigoproctus giganteus (assembly GCF_048544385.1). Lineage (NCBI taxonomy): Eukaryota > Metazoa > Arthropoda > Arachnida > Uropygi > Thelyphonidae > Mastigoproctus > Mastigoproctus giganteus. The sequence goes on along the minus strand of NC_143585.1, from coordinate 59,187,243 downwards.
TGCTTGGAAATTTGCTCATATCCAGCCAGTTCCTAAAAAGGGTGACAAATCCCTCCCATCCAATTATCGTCCCATTGCAATTACTTCTACTCTTTCTAAAGTAATGGAGAAATCAATTAACCGCCAACTCTTAAACTACCTTGAAACCTTCCGTCTGATCAACGATCGCCAGTATGGATTCCGTCAGTGTCGATCCACTGGTGATATTCTGGCTTATGTTACCCATTTATGGACTAATTCAATGGAAAGGTTCGGTGAAACACAAGTAGTTGCTCTTGACATCTCAAAGGCTTTTGATCGTGTTTGGCATAAAGGTCTTCTAAACAAGCTTCCATCTTATGGTTTGCCAACTGTTTTTAGTAATTGGTTATCCAGTTTTCTCTCTGATCGCTCACTGAGGGTGATGGTAGATGGCTCTCTGTCTTCTAACTTCTCCACTAATGCTGGTGTCCCCAAGGTTCAGTTCTTTCCCCCCACTCTTTTCCTCTTGTATACCAATGACCTTCTTCCATTGACTGGAAATCCTATCCATAGTTTTGCCGATGATAGCACATTGCATTCAACTTTCCATTTTGAGAAACCTTGTCCAGCTCAGTCAGCTTCAAGTTCTCGAAAATCTGCTGCCAATTCCTTAAATGCCGATCTTCAGGTAATTCTCCAGTGGGGCAAAGACAACTTAGTTGATTTCAACCCTTCTAAAACTCAATCTTGTCTTATATCTCGCAAAAAGGATTCTTCTGCTCCTATGCTTAGCTTTAGTGACACTCCGATTTCTAGGCAAAATGATATATCTCTTTTGGGGATTACCCTGACTTCTAATCTCTCTTGGCACAAGCACATTACAAATACTTCCTCTGCATCTAAAAAACTTGGTTTTCTCTTTCGCTCTCGGCGTTACTTTTCTCCCAAACAGCTGCTCACTCTGTATAAATCGCAAATCCGCCCTGCCATGGAATATTGTTCCCACATCTGGGGTGCCCCCAAAACCTCTCTCAGGCTTCTTGATTCCATTCAGAAGAGGGCAGTTAGGTTAATTAATGATTCATCTCTTACAGAGTCTCTCCACTCGCTTTCTCATAGATGCACTGTTTCTGCTGCATGCCTCTTCTACAGATACTTCCATGGGCACTGTTCTTCTGAATTGGCTTTTATAATTCCCGCTCTCTCTTTCAAAACAGTCCGAACACGTGCCGCCACCAGCCAATATCCATTTACTGTCCAACTTCAAACCCACAGAACCAACTTTTCATCTTCCTCATTTATTCATTCAACTGCCATTTTCTGGAACAACCTTCCTTCATATGTATTTCCTGAAAATTACAATCTACAGAAGTTCAAGTCCAATATCAACAAATATCTTCTTTCGTCTTCTTAACCTCCAACCCAAGCACGGTACTAAGTACTATAGATTATAATACCTCTCGTGTTTGGGGTTCTCATAAAAAAAAAAATCTAGCACACACAAAGACATGCTCCTTGGCTAGATCATGTCCTGTTCTAGACAGTTCTGGAAATATTTCATATTTAGAGCATTGTTTTAGACTGTAATGCATTTTAGAATTACGTCCTTCGGTTCTCCACGGAACTCTTCGGTTCTTCGGTGAGCCACAGCACTCTGTCTGTTCTGTGAACGCTGCTTTGCTGCTCTAGTCTGTGTCATGATTCTCTTAAGTATAATTTAATTAACAATGAACTTTAATAAGATTAATAAATTTTAATGATTAATTGATAATAATAAGCTAATCTAACAGAATTCTAATACAGTTCTATGTTTTTCGTTAAACCTTACACTATTCCATATCGTATAACAATGGGAACAAGTTACGGACGTAAAATTTACAGACACTAGCATTTTTAGCATTGGCATTAGCATTAGTAGAGGCATTTGATGCAAGAAAGCAAGCTTATGCAGCATCAGCCAAAAAAAAAAAAAAAAAAAACCACTTCCCCTTCACCCCTCTGTTCGTTCAAAATACCTGTCCAGCTGAGCCTTAAACTTATTTAGACTATCAACCTCCACCACAAGGGATGGAAGTCTGTTCCACCAACCAACCACCCGCTGGCTAAAGGCAAATTTCCGCACGTCTATCCTACATCTGTCTTTCCTCAATTTGAATTTATGCCCTCTCAGGTGATTTTTCTGAGCTAGAGGAAGAATCCCATCAGTATTGAGCATGCTTAAACCATTCAAGGCTTTATACACCTCTATCAGATCACCTCGCTGGTGCCTACTCTCCAGACACTGTAATTTGCAAAACTTAAGCCTTTCTTCGTAAGAGCACCCCTTTGTTCCATTCACTAATCTTGTTGCCCTTCTCTGTACTCGTTCCAGCAGCTCTACATCCTTCTTGAAATGAGGCCTCCAGACCTGTATACAGTACTCTAGGTGTGGCCTGACCATCGCCTTATACAATGGAATAATCACCTCCTTATCCCTGCTGGAAAAATTCCTGTATATCACTAAGTATTAACTTTCAAAATTGCTGTCCAAATTCAAAAATAAGCCACAGCTCTTGGCTAGAACTATAAAGCTACTTATAGAAAAAAAATTTAGTATAGTAATTAAGTCAATAAAACAACTAAATATAAATGAGAACTTAGCATTCACCGGAGCTTGAAAAATCTCGGTCCACGTGGTAATAACCTCATACCCAAATAAAATTTTATATGAATCCCATGTATTCTTCTCTGCTACAAGTCCCATCAGTTCATCTGATGTCCATTTAGATCTAAGCCTTGAATAGTATCTCTTAATTGGTATAAAAATTGTCACAAATGCTTCCCAACTGAAATTTACTGATTTGTAACAGGAAATTTTAAATGGGAATCTGTTAGCTTGTTTCACTGTATAGAATTTAAAAACTCGTGAGACCACTATGGTCACCTTTACGAAAGAAAATGTCCTTCCCTTTACCCTTGATGATAGTTAGGCGCCTCTGTAGCCAGGTCGGCAGGAGCAGCAGAGCGTAGCACACGCTTCTTGATCAGACCGGGGTTCGAGCCCGTGACCACCAAATACGGAGGATGCGGAAAGGTCAGGAAAAGAAAACCGCATATCCCCAGAGCAATATGGCCTAAGTTGCTAATGCTCCTAAAAAAAATAAAATAAAAAATTGATGATAGTTACATCTTTCAATAAATCCCACATCATTGTCATCTAGTGGTTCTTTTATCTACAGATTCTTAATTTATGAAGGGTCACTGCTGATAATCAGATCAATATTATTGCTTTCTCTTCTTGCCTCTCTGATATGCTGTATAGAAAATTATCATTCAGGCAATCACAAAAGTGTTTATACTAGGAGTGACAAGCTCATGATGTCTTGTCAATATGCTGATGCTATGAGGCAGTGTTAGGTGAGTCTGGAAACTGCTAGCTTGGGGGGATACAAGGACTAATAGATTAACAGTATCCACTGGTAGAGGTGAAAGTGATTCTTGCACTGCTTCTATTGGAATGAGCAGCAGCCTGAAAAACAAGATGCAGGGTATTTCAATGACTGGGAGTCATTGCAGTACAATTAAACACATGGGTTGTGTTAGGGTAGCTAAGAATAGAAACAGGTGCATGTATACTTGCATATACACCAATGCTAGGAGTTTGGTAAATAAATTTGATGAATTTCAGGTGTTGGTCAAAACATCAAAGGCAGATATAGTTGGGATATCAGAGACGTGGTGTCAAACAGATCTGGAATTTGGGGAGTACAATGTATACAGGAAAGATAGAAAGGGAGGAGCTGTTATTCTATTAGTTAAGAAACACAAAATCCAAAGTGTTGCCAGTCGGCATCACAGGACAGTCCAGTGTAGAATCAGTTTGGTGTGATATAAAGCATTGGGAGATCAAAATTGAGAGTAGGAGTGTGTTATAGGCCTAATGACTCTGATTGAGTATAATAAAAAACTGTACAGAAAAATAGAATGGGCCAGTAAATCAGAGAGTCTTATAATGGGGTATTTTAATTTCCGGGATATTGACTGGAATTTGTGGTTTGGTCACTCACACACTACCAAGGCTTTCGGTATCACTACTGAAAATCAGATCAAGGCTTCCTTGATCTGATTATCAGTAGTGATTCTTCATGCATTAAGAATCTGCAAATAAAGGAACTACTAGGTGGCAGTGTGCTGAAGTGGGATTAACTCAAAGAGTTAACTACTGTCAGGGGTAAAAGGAAGGGTTTTTGCTTTTGTAAAGGCGACTATGGTGGTCGGAGACAGTATTTCAATTCTATACAGTGGGACCAACTGATTACATTACCAACAGCAAATTCAAAATGGGAGGCATTCAAAGAATTAATCTTGGAAGCTACTAGGTTTTACGTACCAACTAAAAAATATTGTTCAAGATTTAGGCCTAAATGGATGTCAGATAAACTAATGAGACGTGGCAGAGAAGAAAAATGCATGGGATACATATAAATTAATGGGTGACATGGAAGCTATGATAGATATAAGCTTGTCTGTAACCAAGTCTCAAAGGAAATTAGGCAGGCAAAGGCAGATTATGAGAAATCTTTGGCAAAGGATGCAAAGAAAAACAGCAAAAATTTCTTTACCTATGTAAATTGTAGAAGGAAAGGGATGAATCAGAGTGGGCCTCTGGATATTGATGGTTCAACTGTTGATGATCCTGCTCAGGTGGCTAATAAACTAAATGAGTATTTTGCATCTACATTCACACATGAAGAGTTATTCAGGTATTTTAATTCACCTCTTGGAAAGCCAGAGGTGAATTAAACTCTGGCAGTAAGATAGATAATCTTGTAATAACTGAGAGTAAAGGGGAGGAGAAATTGTTGAAGATAAACACAAGAAAGGCACCTGGGGTGGATGGGATCTATCCAGTTATATTAAAGGAGGCAGCAAAGGAAGTAAGTAAACCCTTAGCCATAATTATGAGAGCTTCCTTGGGCTCAGGGTAGGTACCCATAGACAGGAGATGTACAAATGTGACCCCTATTCACAAAGGAGGATCAAAGGCTGACACAAGTAATTATAGACCTGTGAGTTTAACTTCTGTTCCAGGAAAATTAATGGAGGCACTGGTTAAAGAAGCACTGCAGTATCATCTAGATAAGACTTCAGTTATAGCTCGGACACAGCATGGTTTTGTTAAGGGGAAGTCTTGCCTGACCAATTTGATTGGATACTGTGATGCAGTCACAAAAGAACTGGATATAGGGAATAACTTTGATATTATATACTTGTATCTTAGAAAGGCTTTTGATACTGTTGCATATTTAAGACTGCTGCACAAATTGGAGCAGTGTGGCATTGGAGGCAAATTGCTGCTATGGATAAAGGGGTGGTTGAGGGGGAGAAGACAGAGAATGGTAATCAATGGACACTGCTCATCGTGGACTAATGTTATTAGTGGAGTCCCTCAGGGTTCAGAGTTGGGTCCATTATTGTTTTCTGTATTTTTAAATAATATTGATGATGATATATCAAGCGTAATGTCCAAATTTGCAGACGACACAAAGGTTGGCAGGGTTGTTAAGGACACTACTAACGCTATGCTGCTGCAATAGGATCTGGAAAGGTTGAGCAGATGGGCTGAGAGGTGGCAAATGAAGTTTAACATTGACAGATATAAAGTACTACATATGGGAAGCAGTAACCCCAGAGTAATGTATCAACTCTGTGGTACTACACTGACAGTGGTAGAGAATGAAAAGGACGTGGGGGTAATTGTGCAGCCAGATATGAAGTTTTCTGAACAGTGCAGACGTCTGCAAGAGTTGCTTATGGTGTCTTGTCAATGATATACAGGAATTTTTCTAGCAGCTATAAGGAGATGATTATTCCCTTGTATAAGGCAATGGTCAAGCCACACGTTGAGTACTGTATACAGGTCTGGAGGCCTTATTTTAAGAAGGATGTAGAGCTGGTGGAACGAGTACAGAGAAGATCAACAAGATTAGTGAATGGAACGAAGGGTTGCTCTTACGAAGAAAGGTTTAAGTTTTGCAGATTGGAGTGTCTGGCGACTAGGCATCTGCGAGGTGATCTGATTGAGGTGTATAAAGCCTTGAATGGTTTGTACATGCTCAATGCTGATGGGATTCTTCCTCTTGCTCAGAATAATGACCTGAGAGGATATAAATTCAAATCGGGGAAAGACAGCTGTAGGATAGATGTGCGGAAGTTGGTATGTAAAGCCTAGTAGCTTCCAAGATAAGTTCTTTGAATGCTTCCCATTTTGAATTTGCTGTTGGTAACATCATCAGTTGGTCGCACTGTATAGAATTTAAGTACTGTCTCAGTCCATCGTAGTCGCCTTTACGAAAGCAATAACCCTTCCCTTTACCCCTAATGTTAGTTACCTCTTTGAGTAAATCCCACTTCAGCACACTGTGATCACTTCCACCTAGTGGTTCATTTATTTGCAGATTCTTAATTAACATTAGCATTAGCATTAGTAGAGGCATGCAATGCAAGAAAGCAAGCTTATGTAGCATCAGCCACAAAAAAAAAAAAAAAAAAAAATGCTCCCATTTCACCCCTCCGTTCATTCGAAATACCTGTCCAGCTGAGCCTTAAATTTATTTAGGCTATTAAAAGATGGAAGTCTGTTCCACCAATAAACTACCTGCTGGCTAAAGGAAAATTTCCGCACATCTATCCTACATCTGTCTTTCCTCAATTTGAATTTATGCCCTCTCAGGTGATTATTCTGAGCAAGAGGCAGTATGCATGAAGAATCACTACTGATAATCAAATCAAGAGTATTACTCCCTCTAGTTGCCTCCCAAACATGCTGATGTAGAAAACAATCATCCAATAAATCCACAAAAGCCTTGCTAGTGTATGAGGCCACAAATTCCAGTCAATATCTGGGAAATTAAAATCCCCCATTATAAGACTCTCTGATTTACTGGCCCACTCTATTTCCCTGTACAGTTTCTTATTATACTCATCAGAGTCATTAGGCCTACCAATGCTTGTGTCACACCAAACTGACTCGACACTGCAAACTGTCGAGCGATGTCGACTGGCTTCACTTCCTTGGATTTTATGTGTTTCTTAACTAATAGCATAACCCCTCCTCCCATCCTATCCTGTCTATCCTTTCTGCAGACATTGTACTCCCCAAATTCCAGTTCTGCATTCCTTAGATCTGTGTGACACCATGTCTCTGAGATCCCAACAATATCTGCCTTTGATGTTTTGAGCAATACCTCAAATTCATCAAATTTATTTACTAAACTCCTAGCATTGGTGTTCACGCAAGTATACATGCACCTGTTTCTATTCTTAGCTACCCTAACACAACCCATGTGTTTACTTGTATCGCAATGACTTCCAGCAGTCTCCGAAACATCCTGCATCTTGTTTTCCAGGCTTTTGCTCATTCCAATAGAAGCAGCGCAAGAATCTCTTTCACCTCTGCCAGTGGCTACTGTTAATCTATTAGTCTTTGTCTCCCCCCAAGCTGGCAGTTTTCCGACCCACCTAATGCTGCCTCGATAGCATCAGCATATATTCTTTCACCCTTTCTATTTAAGTATATCCCATCCCTGTAGAAGCAGTCTCTGCTGTTAACATGTACAGTCCAGGCTGAAAAAAATTCTACCCCTTGAGCCTTGCACAATCTTTCCAGGGCCGAATTGATCGACAAGGCTCTCATCATATACTCCCTCCTATCGTGTCTGGGCAGAATTGCAGACACTTTCAAATTCAACCCTAATTCACAGCTTTTTTTCAACAGTGACCTGTACTTGTTAAGTAATCCTGCTGGTCTCATTATTGAAAATGAGGGAGGTTCGAAGCAGACAGATAGACAAGGTTGAACATTTTAATCCCCACCAACACTACTGTCACCTATGAGCATATACAGACATTATTATTTGTAGGTGATACAAAATGATAGTGTCATATCTACTTCGCTAAGTTGCAGTAAGATATTTATTATGGGTAAACACAAAAACCTATATATGTGGATATTGTGACAATGTGAAATTTTAAGAATTTTATCTATCCAGAATAATGTTCTATTCAGAGTAACACCCTAAATAATTGGGTGTTACTCTGGATAGAACTGTTTCATGTAAACAGCATTTGGAAAAACTGCAGCAAAGATAAGAACTCGGAATAACATTCTTCAGAAATTGTGGTTCGACATGGGGATCCTGGGCAGAGACACTCCGCAGTACCCCAATAGGCTTAGTGTTCTCTGCTGCAGAATACTGCAGCCCATGTTTGGATAAACAGTTCACATGTCAAATCAATCGACACTCAATTAAACTATACTATGCGGTTGATTACTGGGACAATAAGATCGACCCCGACTTTTGGGCTACCAATTCTAAGCCACATACCTCCTCCACATCTGTGAAGATCTGCAGCTCTTCTCTGAGAATATAAAAGGATAATGGAGATCCCAAGTTTACCAATCCACAATGATTTTGCTGATACCATAATGGAAAGACTACCTTCTAGGAAACCTTCAGTCAGAACAGCATTGAAATTGATAAGTGCAAATTTTGATCTGATTACTGAATGGAAATGGGAATGGAACTCCTACCAATCACTAGATACAGCAGCCTTAACATGCATAACCAAGAAAATGGATTTGATCTACCTAGAAGAATGTGGTCAAAAGTGAATCGAATTAGGACTAAACATGGAAGATGTGCTGATGCATTGTATAAGTGGAAATGGATTGATTCCCCGGGATGTGATTGCGGTGACAGAAGGCAGACCGTCGAACACATCATACAAGACTGCCCCTTTAGGCTTACCAAGGGGATCCGAGAGACTTCCTGGAATTAACGCCTATGTCAATTGATTATATTAATAACTTGGACAAAGAACTATAGTAGTCCATATATATTATATATAAATTTTGTACAAATGTAGTAGTAGTAGTAGTGTCATGTGATGGAAGAAAGCAAGTGTATGAGCTCATGCAACATCAGCCAAAAAAAAAAAAAAAAAAATCACACCATTCCCTCCAAATGCCTGTCCAGTTCCTCCTTAAATTTATTCAACCTATCAACTTCCACAACGACAGATGGAAGTTTGTTCCAGCAATTAACCGCCCCCTGGATAAAGGTAAATTTCTGCACATCTATTCTAGCATCAGTGCTTTCTTAATTGGAATTTATGCGCCCTTAGGTTCGTAATCTGAACAAGTGGAAGGATCCCATCAGAATTCAGTGTGCTGAACCCATTCAAGGCCTTATACACCTCAATCAGATCACCGCGCAGGTGCCTAGTCTCCAGCCACTGCAATTTGCAGAACTTAAGCCCCTCTTCGTAAGAGGATCCCTTCATTCCCCTCACCAATCTTGTTGCCCTTCTCTGTACACGCTCAAGTAAATCTACATCCTTCCTAAAATGAGGCCTCCTGACCTGTACGCAGTACTCAAGACGTGGCCTGACCATTGCTTTATACAGAGGGATAATCACCTCCTTTTCCCTGCTAGCAAAATTCCTATATATCATTGACAAAACCCCATGACCTGCCCTGGCAGCCTGTCTGAATTGCTCAGAAAACTTCATATCTGCCTGCACAATTACTCCCAGGTCTTTTTCATTTTCTACCACCTTAAGTGTAGTACCACGCAGTTGGTACGTTTCTCTGGGGTTACTTCTACCCATATGCAGTACTTTGCATTTGTCAAGGTTAAACTTCAGTTGCCACTTCTTAGCCCATCTGCCCAAATTATCTAGATCCTGTTGCAGTAGCACACTGCCATTACTGTCATTAACAACCCTGCCAACCTTTGTATCATCTGCAAACTTCGACATTAAGCCTGATATACCTTCATCAATATCATTGATAAATATACAAAACAACAGTGGACCCAACACTGAACCCTGTGGGACTCCACTAATAACATTAGTCCACGAAGAGCAGCACCCATTGATTACCACCCTCTGTCTTCTCCCACTTAACCATCCTTTTATCCATTGTAGCCACTTACCCTTAATACCATTCTGCTCCAATTTGTACAATAGTCTTTCATGCGCAACAGTGTCAAAAGCTTTCCTGAAATCCAAATATATGATATCAAAATTATTTTTTGCATTCAGTTCCTTTGTAACCACATCATAATATCCTATCAAATTTGTCAGACAAGACTTTCCCTTAACAAACCCATGCTGTGTCTGAATTATTGCTGCAGTCTTGTCTAGATGATCCTGCAATGCATCTTTAACCAGTGACTCCCTTATTTTACCCGGAACAGAAGTTAAACTAACTGGTCTGTAATTACTCGTGTCACTCCTTCGATCCCCCTTTGTGAATTGGCGATATATTTGCACATCTCCAGTCCGTGGGAACCTCCCCTGAGTCCAAGGATCCTGTCATAATTATGGTTAAGGGTTTGCGTAGTTCCTTTGCCGCTCCTTTAATATAACTGGATAGATCCCATCCACCCCCGGGTGCTTTTCTTATGTTTAACTTCAACAGTTTCTCTTCCACTTTGCTCTCAGTTATTACAAAATCATTAAGTATCCTGCTACAATTTGATAACCTTCTGCCATTTTCAAACCTTAATAATTCCTGATGTGTGAATGTAGATGCAAAATACTCATTCAGTTTGTTTGCTATCTGAGCAGGATCATCAACAGTCAAACCATTGATGTCAAGTGGACCAAACAGATTCATCCCCTTTCTTTTAGAGTTTATATAAGAAAAGAAATCCTTGCTGTTTTTCTTAGCATCTTTTGCCAAGGATTTCTCATAATCTGCCTTCGCCTGCCTAACCTCCTTTGTGACCTGATTACAGACTAGCTTATATCTGCCATAGGCTTCTGAGTCGCTTGATAAAATATATGCATCCCATGCATTTTTCTTCTCTGTTACGAGTCTCATTAGTTCATTAGATAACCATTCAGGCCTAAACCTTGAACAATATGTCTTAATAAGTATGAAACTTTTAGTAGCATCCACGATTAATTCCTTGAATGCTTCCCACTTAGAATTTACTGTTCGTAACATCGTCAGTTGATCCCACTGAACAGAATTTAAAAACTTTTTGGACCACTGTACTCACCTTTACAGAAGCAAAAACGCTTTCCTTTACCACTGATGGTAATTAAATCTTTAAGTAAATCCCACATCAGTACACTGTGATCACTGCCACCTAGTAGTTCCTTTATCTGCAAATTCTTAATACACGAATGATCACTGCTGATAACCAGATCAAGAGTATTACTCTCTCTGGTTGCCTGCGCATTATAGCCTTAGCAGCTAATGCGCCAATAAAACCAAACAAACCTCTCTGGTTGCCTCTCGAACATGCTGCTGCAGAAAACAATCATCCAATAAATCCACAAAAGTCTGACTAGTGTGTGAGTGACCAACCCACAAGTTCCAGTCAATATCTGGGAAGTTAAAATCCCCCATTATAAGACATTCTGATTTACTGGCCCACTCTATTTCTCTGTACAATTGTTCATTGTACTCATTCGAGTCATTAGGCCTATAAAACACTCCTACTCTTATTTTTGCTTTCGCAGTGCATATGTCACACCAAACTGACTCAACAGTGCACTGTTCATCTATATCAACTGGGTGCACTTTTGATTTTATGTTTTGCTATGTTATACAGTTAATTTTTTAATAATTCTTTTAATACTATAAATATGACTAATTGTGAACTTAAACAGAATTGAGTAGACTCGTGTGGTTTGAGATATTGATGTAGTGGTTGTTGTGAGATGTAAGAATTGCCATCTGATAAATAAATAAATTTAAGAATTACCTTTGAAATCTATACAAAAAATTGACTGTGAACAGTTGATATATTAGTGGAGGTAAAAATAATGTTGTCCAGTTTTATTAGAGGAGATGGACAGGTGATGTTAGAAGTGTTTTTTTTTTTTTTTGGCTGATCTGTATATGCTTGTTTCAATGTATCATTTGCCAATTCTAGTGGAGTGGTGTTAGTACTGGCAAATCATGCAAGGAAGCTAGCTTATACAGCATCAGCCAATTATATAGGCCATTCTTACAAAAAACGTTTGAGGCAGCTGCTTAAGTTTCTTTGTTTGATAATGGTTACCTGTAATGTGTTTATAATTTGCATGCAATATGTAGTGGTCATTTAAGGTCACTGTTTCATAATGTTTTTTTTTTTTTTTTTTTTTTTAGCAATTGCATCAAGCCTTTTTGATTATTTTTCTCAAGTAACACGTAACGTCTGTCTGCGTAGCACTTTCGTAAATAATACAACACGTGTTTTGGGCACACGGAGCATCTCTACTAGTACATTTCAACGTTGTTTTGAAGGACACAGCTATCCTAGGAAATGGCCAGCCAAAAATACAGAAATATTTCCTCCACAACTACCTGATGAACCAAGAAGGCCTGCTGTATGTAATGTTATTATTTAGTTATAGTTCTATTGTTTTAAGTATTACTTATTGAACTAAATAGGCATAATGTTCTTAAATAATCATATTTCTGGCTGTGACTTTAATTAACTATTTTATTTAAGAATTATAGCAGTTGTATGCAACTTGTAATTTCTTCTTAATATTTTGCATTAGCATTAGTAGAAGCATATAATGCAAGAAAGCAAGCTTATATAACATCAGCCAAAAAAAAAAAAACCCTCCCATTTCACCCATCCATTCACTGCAAATGCTTGTCTAGCTCTGCCTTGAACTTATTTAAGTTATCGTCCTCCACTAGATGGAAGTTTGTTCCGACTATCAACCACCATCTGGCTAAAGGCAATTTTCTGCACATCTATTCTACAATTGTCTTTCCTCAATTTGAATTTGTCCCCTCAGGTGAGTAATCTGAACAAGAGGAAGAATCCTGTCAGCATTGAGCTGGCTCAAACCATTCAAGACCATATACATTTCAATTAGATCACCTGGCAGGTGCTTAGTCTCCAGATTCTGCAATTTACAGAACTTAAGCCTTTCTTGGTAACACCAACCCTTTGTTCCACTCACCAATCTCGTTGCTCTTCTCTGTACTTGTACCAGGAGCTCTACATCCTTCCTAAAATGACGCCTTCAGACCTGTATGGAGTACTCAAGGTGTGGCCCGATCGTTGCCTTATACAAGGGGACATCACCTCCTTATCCCTGCTAGCAAAATTCTGGTATATCATTGACAAGAAGCCATGACTATTCTTGCTGCCTGTCTGCACTGCTCAGAAAACTTCATACCTGGCAGTACAATTACCCCATGTCCTTTTCATTCTCTGCTACCCTGAGTGTAATGGAGAATGAAACTTGGGGGGGGGGTACTCTTGGGTTACTGCTACCCATATGCAGTACTTTACATTTGTCAATGTTAAACTTCAGTTTCCACCTCTCAGTCTATCTGCTCAGCTTTTATAGATCTGTTGCAGTAGTGTACTGTACTGTCATTAACAACCCTGCCAACCTTCATATTGTCTGCAAATTTGGATATTACCCTGATATACCCTCATCAATATCATTGATAAATACAGAAAACAACAAGGGGTGATACACGAAACCCTGGGGGACTCCACTAATAACATCAGTCCACGAAGAGCAGTGTTCATTGATTACCACTCTCTGTCTTCTCGCACTCAACTGTCCCTTTATCCATAGCAGCAACTTGCCCTTAATGCCATACTGCTCCAATTTGTACAGTAGTCTTCCGTGTGCAACAATATTGGAAGTCTTCTGTAGTATTGGAGTAGTGTTCCATGTGAAACAGTATTGTAAGCTTCTATAGTATTGGAGTAGTCTTCCTTGTGCAACATATATTTGAAAGCAAATAAAAAGCTTGGGTTACTGTAGATTTATTTAAAGATTGGTTTCTGAATTGTTTTGTGCCAGTTGTGGAAAACTATTTAAAGTGGAAAAATCTAGTTTTAAAAGTTTGATTACTTTGAAAAAAGTGTTCTATTGAATAACGTGCCAGGCCAACCTAAATATTTAAATCATCCAAATGTTGAAGGAATGTTCTTACCAGCTAATACAACTTCTTTAATTAAGCCATTAGATCCAGATATTATATCTACCTTTAAAACTCATTACATCAGAAAATTGTTACAATGGATTTTGGAAGAAACTGATTCTGAACATAGTGAAATGATGGAGGGATGGAAACATTTTTCAAATTGGACTATATCGGAATCATACCTTTATCACTCAAAGAAGTAAAACCATCAACATTAAATGCGTGTTAGAAAAATGTATGGCCAGAGTCAGGAAATATGGTTCAACCGGCAGAAAATGGAATCAGTGTGATAGTGGAACTTGCTAAGTTAGTAGGAGGGGAAGGTTTTGATGATATGACTACTGAAGACATTCAAGAATTACTGGTAGAAAAAGAGGCTGGCGAAGAGAAGCAGATTTGGTGGAAATGAATTCAGAGGATGATAACACAGATGACAATTCTGAATTTTCAAATTTTATACTAAACAGCATATGGGAAGGCATAAACTTACCTGCGAAAGTAGAATCATATTTTTTGAATGCAGATCCTTTGACTGAAAGGAGCACAAAGTTCAAAAGGGAGCTTCAAAAATGCTTATCTCCTTACCATTAAATTTACAAAGATCTATCAAGCAAAAGAAAACAAAACTAGATTACTGATTTTTTTTTTTTTGGCAGAAAATATGCTGCAATAGTTCAGAAGGTGAAGATATTCTGCAACAGAGAAAAACATTCTCATTCGATTGTGCTTAGTAGCGATGAAGAGGAAGATAATTAAATGAACAAATGTTATCTGACAGGTATGTATCACAGTTTGTAAGACTTTGTTCAGTTATTAGTATATTTAATAGATATTAAGTTTCCGATAGTTATAAAAAAATGCTGTACTTTTGTTAACTTTTGGAACATAATCTCCCCTATTTGTACTGGTTCTTAGTCTGATAGTTGAAGATTAATACAACAAAGGCACCTGGGGTGGATGGGATCTATCCAGTTATATTAAAGGAAGTAAGCAAACCCTTAGCCATAATTTTGAGAGCTTCCTTGGACTCAGGGGAAGTACCCATGGACTGGAGATGTGCAAATGTAACCCCCAATTCACAAAGGAGGATCAAAGGGCGACACAAATAATTATAGACCTGTTAGTTTAACTTCTGTTCCTGGAAAATTAATGGAGGCACTGGTTAAAGAAGCACTGCAGGATCATCTAGACAAGACTTCAGTCATAGCTCAGACACAGCATGGTTTTGTTAAGGGGAAGTCTTGCCTGACCAATTTGATTGGATACTATGATGCAGTCACAAAAGAACTGGATGCAGGGAATAACTTTGATATTATATACTTGGATCCTAGAAAGGCTTTTGATACTGTTGCACATGGAAGACTGCTGCACAAATTGGAGCAGTGTGGCATTGGAGGCAAATTGCTGCTGTGGATAAAGGGGTGGTTGAGGGGGAGAAGACAGAGAGTAGTAATCAATGGACACTACTCATCGTGGACTAATGTTATTAGTGGAGTCCCTCAGGGTTCAGTATTGGGTCCATTATTGTTTTCTGTATTTATAAATGATATTGATGATGGTATATCAAGTTTACTGTCCAAGTTTGCCGACAATACGAAGGTTGGCAGGGTTGTCAAGGACACTACTGACACTATGCTACTGCAACAGGATCTGCAAAGGTTGAGCAGATGGGCTTCGAGGTGGCAAATGAAGTTTAACATTTACAAATGTAAAGTACTACATATGGGAAACAGCAACCCCAGAGCAACGTATCAACTCTGTGGTGCTACACTGACAGTGGTAGAGAATGAAAGGGACCTGGGGGTGGTTGTGCAGGCAGATATGAAGTTTTCTGAGCAGTGCAGACGGGCTGCAAAAGTAGCTCATGATGTATTGTCGATGATAAATAGGAATTTTTCTAGCAGGGATAAGGAGGTGATTATTCCCTTGTATAAGGCAATGGTCAGACCACACCTAGAGTACTGTATACAGGTCTGGAGGCCTCATTTCAAGAAGGATGTAGAGATGCTGGAACGAGTACAGAGAAGGGCAACAAGATTAGTGAATGGAACAAAGGGGTGCTCTTACGAAGAAAGGCTTAAGTTTTGCAAATTACAGTGTTTGGAGACTAGGCACCGGCGAGGTGATGTGATAGAGGTGTATAAAGCCTTGAATGGTTTGAGCATGCTCAATGCTGATGGGATTCCTCCTCTTGCTCAGAATAATCACCTGAGAGGGCATAAATTGAAATTGAGAAAAGACAGATGTAGGATAGATGTGCGGAAATTTGCCTTTAGCCAGCGGGTGGTTGGTTGGTGGAATAAACTTCCATCCCTTGTCGTGGAAGTTGATAGCCTAAATAAGTTTAAGGCTCAGCTGGACAGGTATTTCGAACGAACAGAGGGGATAAGTGGAAGTGGTTATTTTTTATTTATTTATTTATTATTATTTTTTTTATTTATTTTTATTTTTATTTATTATTATTTTTTGGCTGATGCTGCATAAGCTTGCTTTCTTGCATCAAATGCCTCTACTAATGCTAATGTGCAACCAGTGGGGAGATAATAGATGAAAACAGAAGGCCCGAAAGGACCCCTCCTTGTGGGACTCCTGCAGTGACGGATCTTGTAAGGGTGCAATCTCCTGTATGAAGCTTTATAACTCTGTCATGCAGAAGAGAGGAAAGAAAGTATAGTATGTTTCCTGTGATCTGGAAGTGGCATTCCAGGAGGTGAGAAGTTAGTACCGATAGCTGGAATTCAGTGGATTTTCATGTTATTATGGTGAAATGTGTTTCCCCTTTCGTGAAATATTCATTCATATAAAAAACATAAAAAATTTTCAGAAACTCATTACTCTGTATTTCACTTGTGCATGCTGTGTTTTTTGTTATTAATTGCTTATTATTTTTACTGTTTTAAATTTTAAAAAATGAAAAAAAAAAAAATCATTGAACAGAAATATCAATTAGTTAGTATGTATTAATTAAGCTATGTACGTAAGTGTAAATTTATTTTTATTTTGCTAACTAGAAAATATTCTTCCAATTTTCACATATCATTTAACTTTGTTAATTGGTAAGGCAGCTTGCCGACTCTTTCGGGATTCCACGGCTTCCCACCTTAATCGATATAAAGCACAAAGTTAAATTTGTGCTTTATATCTAAGCGGGGGTCCACTGTATTTTGTTGGGAGATCCCTGAGTTAGGTTTT
Source organism: Mastigoproctus giganteus (assembly GCF_048544385.1). NCBI lineage: Eukaryota > Metazoa > Arthropoda > Arachnida > Uropygi > Thelyphonidae > Mastigoproctus > Mastigoproctus giganteus. The sequence continues at coordinate 59,170,142 of NC_143585.1, read as the reverse complement.
GTGCTATTGAACTTGTGCTTGTTTGAGACCATAAAATTGTGACTTCGAAGCATCCAGAAGGTACACAAAATCTAGATGCATCAGCATCAGCCAAAAAAAAAAAAAACAAAAAAAACAACCCTTATTTCACCCATCTCCTCGCTCCAAATGTTTGTCAAGTTCTGCCTTGATTCTATTTAAGCTATCAACTTCTACAATGACAGATGGAAGTTTGTTCCAGCAATCAACCACCCGCTGGCTAAAGGCAAACTTCCGCACATCTATCCTACAACCGTCTTTCCTCAATTTGAATTTATGCCCTCTCAGGCGATTATTCTGAGCAAGTTGTTGTTGTTGTTTGGTTTTTAGGAGCATTAGCAACTAAGGCCATATTGCTATGGAATATGCTTTCCACATCCTCCGTATTTGGTGGTGACGGGCTCGAACCCCGGTCTAATCAAGAAGCGTGTGGTACGCACTGCTGCTCCTTCCCACCTGGCTACGGAGGCGCCAGTCTGAGGAAGAGGAAGAATCCCATCAGCATTGAGCATGCTCAAACCATTCAAGGCTTTATACACCTCAATCAGATCACCTCGCAGGTGCCTAGTCTCCAGACACTGTAATTTGCAAAACTTAAGCCTTTCTTCATAATAGCAACCCTTTGTTCTGTTCACTAATCTTGTTGCCCTTCTCTGTACTCGTTCCATCAGCTTCCTGTATACAGTATTCAAGGTGTAGCCTGACCATTGCCTTATACAAGGGGATAATCATCTCCTTAAAAATTCCTATATGTCATTTATAAGACACCATGAGCTACTCTTGCAGACCATCTGCACTACTCAGAAAACTTCATATCTAACTGCACAATTACCCCTGGGTCCTTTTCATTCTCTACCACCCTGAGTGTAGTACTTTAAAATGCAGTACTTTAAATTTGTCAATATTAAACTTGGAGCTTGAATTTCACTCCAATTGCAATTACACTCAGTGCTCTCTTGGCGTTAGCAAATAGTGATAATATGTAAGTAATTACTGTTGACTTTCTGTTTTTTCCAAAGTTGAATGGACTATTTATAATTATCAAGGAGTATTAGAAGGAAAGCAAATCTAGCAAACATCCATAAACCTAGCAGTGGAACCGAGCTAAATACTAAAGGCAGCAGACCAATTCACAAAAATACAGTGAAACTTCTCCTAACGGACACCTCTCGTTAACGGACATCTCTCTACAACGGACATTTTCAAATTCCCCAACTCACCTCTATTGGTTTTAACGTATTTGCAGCTTCTGTCTAGCGGACTTTCTCTGTAACGGATGCGGACAGGCAATCTGCACTGTTTCGTTTAGATTAGCACTTAATTTGATCTCCCCATAATGGACAGCGGGCGAGCTTACGGCCCGTTTTCTAGGAACTTTTCTTCCACGTATTGCCTCAATCGTGTGTTTATTTTCTATTTCCGATTCTCTGAATTTTATCAAGGTTTACGTCGCGGTTCTTAAACCCTTTTTCAAGAATTTTAAGGCACGTGTAAAACTTCTGATGAATTCGGTGTGTGCAAGGGGGGGGGGAATATGGTCGGCCTTTCGTCTTTTCAGTTTCAGTTTTGTTCAGTGTCGCATGAAGTGCACAATGTCTTCTCGTAAACATTTAACTTTAAAAGATAAAGTCGAACTCATTAATGCGTATGATTGGCAAAAAAATAGTGTTCCCACTCTCTCTGCAAAATTCAAAATCGGGAAGATGCAGGTAAGCGACATCCTAAAGAAAAAAAATGAACTGCTCAAACAATTTTGGCAACACGGAAATGATCAGGTTCAAAAATCATTCCCGAAAACTGTTGGACTTCAAATTGACAATGTTACGTATACGAGTTGTTTTGTCGCGAACGTGCTAAAAAAATTCCCATTAATGGGCCTATTATTAGGGAAAAGGCTTTGGAGGTTGCGAGATCTATGGGAGTAAATGAGTTCAAAGCTTCTGTGGGATGGCTAGACAAGTTCAAAACTCGGCATAAAATTTCTTGGAAAACCGTAAGTGGTGAAGGTGGATCTGTTGATACTGGGGTTGTAACAGAGTGGACCGTCAAATTGGAAGATTTATGTCGTGATTTTGAAGCTAAGGATATTTACAACTGTGACGAAACAGGGTTGTTTTTTAAAGTTCTTCCTGAAAAAACAATGAGTCTAAAAAATGAAAAGTGCCAGGGCGGAAAAATTTCTAAGGAACACTTGACTGTACTATTGTGTTCAAATATGTTGGGAGACTTTGAACAACCTCTTGTTATAGGAAAACCACAAAATCCTTGTTGTTTCAAGGGCATAAAGTTGAATCTTGAATGTTGATTGGAAGTCTAATAAAAAAGCGTGGATGACACGAGGTATCATGAGCGAATGGATAAGTCACTTTAACCAAAACATGATTCGTCAAAACAGAAAAATTATTCTTTTCATGGATAATGCTGCATCTCACCCGCACATTGATTTGTCCAACATTCAAATCATTTTTCTGCCACCAAACACATCTGCAGAGTGTCAGCCCTTGGATCAAGGGATAATAAAAAATTTTAAACTTCACTACAGAAAACGTGTTTTAAGACATCTCATTGCAAACATGAACTATGTAACATGTGCGAGTGACCTTGCAAAGAAAATCAGCATCCCAGATGCGATTCAGTGGATTTCCTCTTCAGTAAACGCAATTACTGTCGTGAACTGTTTTGTAAAGTCTGGCTTCTCAAACGCAAAATTTGAAGTTGTGAACAGCAATGTGGAGCACCAAGAAGAACAAGAACTTCAGCATCTATTGATAATGTACGATACTTCAGCTACAAGTGACCCTGGCTACAAAGATATAGACTCGAACCTCACTACAGAAGATGGTGCTATAGATATCAACGACATTATCATCGATATTTTTCAAGAAGTTCCTCATGAGGATGAAGAAATGGAAGGAGGTCATTATGTCAAAGAACATATTAATGACGAACTACCGATGAAAATAGAAGCGCTCATACAAATCAATCGTTTAAAAATGTTTTTTGCCGCTGAAGTATCTTACTGAAGGACTTTCGATGGTTTCTTCACTCCAAACAAATGTTGAAAACAAAATTATCAGCCGGAAGAAGGTGCAGAATAAAATAAGTGATTACTGTATGTATTTTTCATAAGATAAAGTCATAATATGCATAGCACAATTGTATGTATATTATTTACAAAAATATTGTGCAAAATCTGTATATAATTTAATTTAATTTTACATTAAATGTTTAACGATTTTTCTTTATCTCTTGTGTATGTAATTGTATATTATTTACAAAAATATTGTTCAAAACCTGTATATATTTTAATTTAATTTTACATTAAATGTTTAACGATTTTTCTTTCTTTCTTTTTTTTTTCTCCCTCAGACTTCTTGTTAGTGGACACTTCTCTATAACGGACACATTTTCGTTCCCCATGGCTGTCCGTTAAAGGGAAGTTTCACTGTATTAGCATTCTCTGAAAAGTGTGGCTGAATAATTAATGCAGTGCAACAAAAAAAAAGATAAGAGTAGAGTAGAGTGTGAAACATCTTTAGGAAGTTCCCAACAGCACCAAATATTAATCGCTTTAAACAGGCTCAGGCAAAATCAAAAATATTAGACAGACCAGCAAAAGGAAAGAATGGAAGTCCCACACTCACAAAAATGCGAATAATGGGCCAAAATACAACTGTACTCCAGAACATCTCCACTTAACCTTCCCATGCTAACTCTCACTGTTTGTGATATATTACCAAACTGGAGGAAATAGCAACTGCTTTGAGTGAATTGTTTATTGAAATTTCAGCTATGACTTCTCAGACACAAAAAAAAAGCAAACTGAAAAACATCTTATCAACTTTGAACCAGTATCTAGTTGTGCATAACACCCACAATATCAGAATTTCACAATGCCCTAGCCTTCACCAAACTCAGTGCACCAGCAACACTAAATGAAATCCATTACGTCAAGATAATTTACTGAACCAGTATGACACAACGTTACTGTTCTATAACAGAATATTTACAGGAAACACCCTCTCAGACAAATGGCTTTATACAGTTGATTCTGGTTATTTGGGACACATCGGGACTAGTGCATTTTGGCCCAATTCAGTGGCTGCCCCAATTATCCGAAGTTTCACGTAAATAATTAAAAATACAATGGATCCCCGCTTTACATTTGATTCACTGTACAATCAAATCACGTTATGGCGGACTCACCATAGTAAAGTACCATTCACTATATGATGTGTAGTAAGCGCCGTCATTGTGATCATGTTTGTGAATTGAATTTTAATTCTCTTAAACGGCAATTCTAATTAGCCAAAATAGGAGGAAATTTATCCACAGGCTATAAAAGTAAAGATATATTAAGCACAGATTTACCTTTTACAATTAAAAAATTAAATGATACGTGAAAATTGGAAGAATATATGTGATAATTGGAATAATTAATAAGTACTGTAAGTACATACGAACTAGTTGACATTTCTGTTCACTGACATTTTTGGGTGGGGATTAAAATTTAAGACAGTAAAAAAATAAGCAATCAATAACAAAGAACACAGCACACACACAAATTGCAAGTAACACGATACACGCATCGTGTTAAGTGAGAACGGAGTAAAGAGTTACGAAGCTTTAAAAATAGGAATGAAGAGAAGATTCTGAAAATTAATTTTTTTATATGGAAGTGTGAACACATTTCACCATAATAACCCAGAGAATTCCAGCTGTCGGTATTATCACAAATTCAATAAGATCGAATTTACTATCTGTTTATGATAGATTGCTGATTAACAGGTGACTGCTAATTGTTTTATGGTTGTAACCTCCAGAAATCCGACTGAACCATGTGTACGGTCGGAGACAATCGTAGGGTAATCTCTAGTGCTGCGGTCTCGTGCCCCGATTAAACGGCATGTTGTCCCAATTAAGCGAAGTAAACCCTGGCTATTTTCTCGATTGGGTTCTGTTCTTTAAGATTTTTTAAAAAGATTCCTACAGGAAAAGAAAAGATTCCTACAGATCTGCCAGGAAAAGATTCCTACAGATCTGCAATATTACCGACATATTGTACTCACCAGGTGTATGAGCAAGGTCATGGAAAAAAAATAAAACAAAATACGATGTGGATGTCACAACTCATTCCCTACTTACATTGGTTTGTTTCTGGATGATCACTTCCGGAATACTAGGTGCAGTGCTTCAGACCTTACACATGGGAGGTAAACTCAGGGTTACTAAGTCCTACAATCATGATGGTGCATGCAGAGGATTTGGTTGTCACAGGATTAGACTTCACCAAAATTCAGTCCACTTTACTCACAATTGGAACCTGAATATCAGTTCCATTGCCATTTTAGATTCTTAGGGAGCAAGCCCTAGTTGTCAAACCTGGAAGAATGTCTGTGTCAAACCTCAGCTAATAAATCAATGGATGCTCTCATATTTATCGCTGAAGGTTTGCTTACCTCTTTTGCTGCTGCTTTTAATACAATTGGATAGATTCCATCAACCCCAGATGCCTTATTTACTTTTAGGTTCAATATTATCTCTTCCAGCTTTGTTTCATTTATCATAAAATCATTTAAGTCCCAGTTAGAATTAGTATGCTTGTGTCTCCATCCCTAAAATTATCCTCACGTTTGAATTTAGATTTATTCAGTTTGTCAGAAAGCTGAAAAATATCATCAGTAATTATGTCATTCATGTCCGCTGGACTAAGTGTTGTTTATCTCTTTCATTTTAATGTTAACATAAGCAAAGAATTCTTTGCTACTTTTCTTTGCCTTCTTAGCCAAAGACTTCTCAAAATCTGTCTTAGCAACTTGATTTTAAACTAGTTTATACTTATTCTAGGCTTCTGTGTCCCCCCCTGATATAAATTATAATTTATAATCATATCATGCATTTTTCTTCTCTGCCACTAGTCTCATCAGTTCGTATGACATTCATTTAGGTCTAAACCTTGAAGATTTTCTTAGGTGGTATAAAAAGTTTGGTAGCATCTACCATTACTTTCCATTTGCATTTTGTAACACCATCAGTTGGTTCCACTGAAAAGAAATTAAATTGTCTGAGACCATTTTAATCGCCCTTGAAAAACAAAATTCCTTTATCTTTACCCTTGATAATAGTTATTTCGTTAAATAAATCAAACATCTTTAGATTCTTAATGCATGAAGAATCACTGCTGAAAATCAGATTAAAAATATTCCTTTTTTCTTGTCTCTTTAACATGCTTATATAGTGTTGGTTCACTATACGATCAAATCACTTTATGATGGATTCTCCATAATAAAATACCGTTCACTATATGATATGTAGTAAGCGCCGGTCATTGTGGTCATTGTGAATTGAATTTTAATTCTATTAAATGCCGATTCAAATAAGCAAAAATAGGCGAAATGTTATCAACAGGCTATAAAAGTAAAGATATAAAGCACAAATTTTACTTTCAATTAAAAAAATTAAATGATATATGAAACTCGGAAGAATATTTTCCACAGGTTAGCAAAATAAAAATAAATTTACACTTACACAGCTTAATTAATACTGTAATATGTACTAATTGATATATTTGTTCACTTTTTTTTTGTTGTAAAATTTAAAACAGTAAAAAACTAAGTAATCAATAACAAATAACACGGCATGCACAAATTGCAACTGACACAATATACGCAAGTGAGATAGGGAGTAACAAGTTTATGAGGCTTAAAATATAGAAACAAAGAGAAGATTCTGAAAATTTATTTATGTTTTTTATATGATTGAAGATTTTATGAAAGAGGAAACTACGTATAAATATAGTGCAAGCACATCAGAAATACATAGCTATATCTGAATAAATCAGAATATTAGTAAAATGGCATTGTTTTAAGTTATATCTCATATTGCAAATACCTTCAGAACGAGTTGCCACGATATTGCACTACTTCGAGTAAGTAACACTTCACCTAAGGAGAAGACTAATTTCTGATGTGCTTGCACTATATTTATACATAGTCTAGACTCTCCCATAGCCTGAGGCATATGCCCTGAACACTTTAGAGTCTGAATACATGATACACCATCAGGCATCTCTCATATTGTAGAGTTATACTTCATAACAGTTTTGCCATCATTGCATCACTCAGGTACCTACCCACCCACCGAAGAAGGGCCAAATAGTCCTGAAACGGTGCCGTCTGGGTGGTGGTATCCATCTGAGAATAAGTAACATTAGTCTTCTCCTTAGGTGAAGCGTTACTTACTCGAAGTAGTGCAATATCATGGCAACTCGTTGTGAAGGTATTCACGATATGAAATATAACTTAAAACGATACCGTTTTATTAATATTCTGATTTATTCAGATATAGCTATGTATTTCTGATGTGCTGCACTATATTTATACATAGTCTAGACTCTCCCATAGCTTGAGGCATATGCCCTAAATGCTTTAGAGAAAGAGGAAACACCATAATAATGTAAAACCCCACAGAATTTCAGCTATCGGTATTATTACAAATCCAATAAGATCAAGTTTACTACCCGTTTAAATAGATTACACTAACAGAAAAGTCCAGTAAACCAGAAACTGCAAAATTTTTATTGTTTTAAGGTAAAAACAATAAAAATTGTTTTTACCTGAAAACAACCTCCAGAAATGTGGTTTAGAAAAATATCACAAAGGCATTCAAAATTGATTCTTATAACCGAACATATTATAACGATGAAAGTAATAGCAATAATAGTAATAGAGGCATGTGACGCAAGAAAGAAAACGTATGAGTTTATGTAGCATCAGCCACAAAAAAAAAAAAAAATTTACACAATCATTTCCTCTAAATGTTTGTCCAGTTTTTGTTCCAGCAATTAATCACCCAATGGCTAAAGGTAAATTTCTGCACATCTATTCTACAACTCTATTGGTGGCTGGAACAACATTGGATGTTACAAATTGCAAATTTTACAGGAGAGCCAATTTAATGGGAACGCAATAAAAGCTACATAGTTGTCAAGGAAATCTCACATCCAACGTTGTTCCATTGTAATAAACGTTTTCCAAAAAAGGAAAAAAAAAAGAAATAGAATTTTTTTTTTTTTTGAAATTTTTAATAAAAACACAGAGAAAAGTTTAATATTGTCCACAATTACATTGAACACTTACATTAGAATTCAATAAAAAAGCATCGAATTAAGTGAAATGAAATTTTAAAAATTAAAATAAAAAATCAGAAATAGCACACACATCAGATCCAAACATTAAAATTGGATATTCTCATGCACTTGGAATATTTTCCTAAAACTCGCGGTGTGTAGGGTCCATTAGGTATTTTGTCATATCCATAAGATCTTTCTTCTTCACTTTTAAGATAAGAAGAGGGGCTGAGTATAATAGTGGTAGTTCACAGTACTTAATCACCTTCGGTTTTGCTGGGAAAACAGGGTCATGGTGCCATGGCCTCAACGTGTTGTGTCTCTCTCTTAAGTTGAGAGTAACTGGGTCATCTGCGGTTATCTTCAACCACACATACTGGGTGATCTTCATTTCTGTCTTGATTTTTCTGGGCGCAATATAGTTGAGATCTTTGAAGTCGGCCTGGCTCATTTCAGTGATCATGAAAGGCCTGTTTATCCTGGCATTCGCAATGACTGACTTCCAGTCTGAAGGGACAAGAGGTTTGGCCTTTTTTTTAGCACGCTCAATAAGTGCGAAGTCCCTGTCACAGGGCAAAAAACTGTGCCCTGTGATTAAAAATTTTTGATGTATCTCAGTGAAGTAACGTAATGATATCAAGCCGGTACAACTTAATGATGTTCCAGTTGTTATTCTGACCCGTGCAGCGGTCAGACGACACAATCAGTTTTCTTTCTTGGCCAATGGGTAGAGGTTCGTATGATGAGGTCACATATTTTAATATGCACGATCCAATTTCTTTAGATCCACGCTTGGCTAAGCTTTCATGCCATAAGAGCATGTTAGCCTGATTTTCTGTCATATTGTGGATGCACAGATTGTATGTTGAATATTGGCACTGATAGTAAACATCAGAGTGCGTTAACTTGGGCGTAAATAAAACCTGTTGTAAGTCAACGCAAAGTGTGACAAAATTCGCATTTTTTGAATCATTGGCAAGGGTTTTATATGCTTGGTCAGCCTTCATGTGATGAATAAGACTTTCTTTTTCAATCTTATTCCGCTCTTCTTCGTTGTGAGCTAGAATCAGTCGGGCACAGTTTTTATCACACTGTTTGCAAGTATCTGACCGTAGTGAACCAAATCGCAAATTGAACTCTCTTTTGAAAATTTTTCTGTACTTTGTGGAATTTGCCGGACTGTCGGGGTACTTTTCTTGAAATAGGCGATACATTTTAGTTAAGTTTAAGTCAGGGCTCAAAAAAAGTTTCGATGAAACATTTCTACTGTAGTGACTAACTTCAGTTGGGAAAGAAGCAATATGCTCTCTGATATTCGAGTTTACAACTGCATCAACAGCATGTGGACGGCTGAAATGCAATCCCCTTTTATCTTTCGGTGCGACCTCCCTGTCTTGCATTTTTTTTGTTGTAATATCTGTACTCGTCTCAAGGAGATAGTAAATGCTTTGCACAATGTCTTCTGGCAAACAGGCTTCCCATTGAGACTATAATCAAAACCAGCCAATTGTGTTGAAGTCGAATCTGTTTTATTTGGACGTCTTATTTTTGGCTCTCTTAAGGTAATTAACTTGAGCAGTAAACGGGTTTGTTCATTGTAACTTACCTCGTGAAACTGTCGGAATAAATCAAGGACCCATGGAAGGGTGAGGTCACTGCACCCTTACTTCTTGCATGTTGCTAAACAACCTCGAGGACTGTACAGTGGTTTTTATCCGGAACAACTTTTCCCATACGCCGATTCACATAACTTTTACCACTGTCTTTCAAGCATTTACGCTTTTTGTCTTTCCACTCCGCAATGTTCAACACCCATTTACGGTTGTTAGTACTGTCTAAATCACTATTAGATACCTGCATTTTAGCAACAAAATTGACAGAACTGAAACCAAAATGAATTGTAACCTCTGGCTCACTGTTACACATCCAACGTTGCTCCACAACTTGAAATCGAGACATGCACTCTTTAAACCGATTTATCACTATCTACCGGTGAGTTTGAGAACTAAAACTTTACACATTCCGATTCAGTGAGTCACAACCAACGTTATTCCACAAAAAAAAAGACTTTGCCAAAATAGTCACATCCAACGTTGTTCCAGCCATCAATTGTACTCAAGACGTGGCCTGAACATTGCCTTATATAAAGGGATAATCACCTCCTTTTCCCTGTTAGCAAAATTCCTGTATATCATTGACATCATCATCATCAGCCATTTTCAATCCACTGCAGGATGAAGGCCTCTCCAGCAACTTTCCAGTTCCTTCTGTTTTGAGCACTGGCCATCCATTTACTACTCAAAAACTCATGAATTTCATCTATCCATCTCCGCCTTTGTCTTCCAGGTTTTCTTCTAGCTCCTCTTGGGTACCATTCTGTTATTTTCTTAGTCCATCTGTCATCATGTCTTCGAGCTATGTGTCCTGCCCAAGACCATTTTAGTTCTTTAGTTTTGATAAGAATGTCCTTTACTTGAGTTTGCTGCCTAATCCATGTGTTTCTCTTCTTATCTAACAGTCTGATTCCCAATATAATTCGTTCCATTCTTCGCTGTGTAGTTCTTAGCTTCTCTTCCATTCTTTTGGTGAGTGCCCAAGTTTCACTTCCATAAGTCATGGTGGGGAGTATACATTGATTCATTATTTTACGTTTCAGACAAACTGGGATATTGCTCTTCAGTATGTGACTATATTTCCTGAATGCTATCCATCCAAAATTTATTCTTCTCTTGACTTCCAGCCATTTATCATTATTACAGCTAATAACTTGTCCCAGATAAGTATATGACTCCACCTTTTCAATTACTGCTCCTTCAATCATTATTTCCCTTTCCGTGGCATACTTGTTCATCATTACTTTTGTTTTAGCCATATTCATCTTTAGTCCAAAATCCTTACTAACTGTGCCTAACTGATTAAGATTTTCCTCTAATTCTTTGGGATCGTGGCTTATGACCACAATGTCATCTGCAAATCGTAAATGGTTTAGGTACTCTCCGTTCACATTGACTCCTTTCTGCGACCAGTCTAATCTTCTGAAAGCTTCCTCAAGGGCAGCAGTAAACAGCTTCGGAGATATTGTGTCTCCTTGTCGAACTCCTTTCTCGATTTTAAATTTGCTACTGTCTTTGTCTAGTCTAATAAAGGATGTAGCACTCTCATATATTTTCTTCAAAATCATAATATATGGAGTATCTATGCCTTGTCTTTCCAGTGCCCGAAACATTGCCTTATGTTGTATGGAGTCAAATGCCTTTTCATAATCCACAAATGCCAGGTATAATGGTGTTTTATATTCATTTGCTTTCTCCATTAGCTGTGATATTACATGAAGGTGATCCATAGTTGAGAATCCTGTCCTAAAGCCAGCTTGCTCTTTCGGTTGATTCTCATCAAGTATTCTTTCTAATCTGTTAGTAATGACCCTTGTGAACAACTTGTAGATGTGGGATAACAAGCTAATTGGTCTATAATTTCCAATTTCTGATTTATCTCCTTTCTTATGCAGCAAAACTATGATTGCATTATTCCACTGCTTAGGCATCGCACCTTTTCTAATGCACTTTGTGAAGAGCCTTGCCAGTTGTTGTGTTATGTCTCTTCCTCCCAATTTTAACAACTCTACAGTAACTTCATCTTCCCCCGGGGCTTTCCGATTCTTCATTTTCTTCAATGCATGTTCTACCTCATCAGGAAGAATATCGGGTATGTCGTACGTGTTGCTACTTTGCAATCCATCTTCCCCACTGCTGGTATCATTCCCTCGCTCCTTGTATAATTCTCTATAGTAGTCTTCTGCTATTTGAATTATGCCTTCTCTGCTGTTTATAAGTACACCATCGCTATTCTTCAGTTTCAGTATCATTTGTCTTTCTGTATTACTGCTCATGGCTGCTGATTTAAATCCTTTGTTTTCCCTTAATGCTTGTTCTACTTTTCTTGTGTTAAATCTTTTTATGTCCTCTCTGAGTCTCTTTCTAATGGCTTTGCATAACTCAGTATACTCAGTTTTCTCCATGTCAGTGTTTTTCTTGCTCTTCATTTGTCGTCTTTGGTTCATCATGACAAGTGTTTCTTGACTAATTTTTTCTTCTTTGGATTTCTGTTTCCCTATAGGTTTCTTGGGCTTTATCACTTTCAGAAAGTTGTAATATTCCTCATCGATATCTTGGTCCTGAGCAGTCTGCAGAAGCTCAAACTTGTTCTTAACTTCCAGTACATACTGCTTTTTCTCCTCCTCTGTTATTTCAAAGACCTTTGTATTATTTACTCGAGTCAGTTTTTTCCTTTCCTTTCCTACATCTATATCAAGTGTACATCTTACCATTCTGTGATCACTTCCAACATTTACCTTATTCAGGACGGTAACATCAGTCACAATATATCTTCTGTTAGTGAGGATGAAGTCGATTTCATTAGTTGTTAATCCATTTGGACTCTTCCATGTCCACTTTCTGTTCTCCCTTTTCTTGAAAAAAGTTTTCATTACTGACATTCCTTGAGATTCTACAAATTCCACAAGTCTTTCACCTCTTTTATTTCTTTCACCAATTCCAAAATTTCCTATAGTTCCTCTTTCTGTGCTGTTTTGCCTTTTTCCAACCTTAGCATTGAAGTCCCTCATAATAATAGTGTAGTGGGTTTTCTGCTCATCTAGAAGACTCTCAATTTCAGTGTACATTTCTTCAACCTCTTCATCATCATGGCTCGATGTTGGTGCATAAATCATTATAATCTTTAGCTTGTACCTCTTAGAAATCTTGAGTATTAGTCTTGACACCCTTTGTGATGTACTTTTGAATTCCAAAATGTTGTTTTTAAAATCTTTATGGACCAGAAACCCAACTCCACCTTCAATCCTTTCACTGTTTCCATTGGTGTACAGCAGATTTCCACTTGATAAACTTATAAGTGATTCATTTCTTCTTCTTGTTTCAGCCAAACCGATGATATTCCAATTCACACTTTCTAATTCCTTTTCCAGCTCTAATATCCTGTCTTCACCGATGAGTGATCGTACGTTATAACAGGCCAAGTTCAATTTCCGTGCAATGCAGCCTGGTCGTACCCAGAGATTCTTAGCACCCTCTGCTTCCACTCTGATCCTCTCGCTGCCGTAAGAGGGAGAGTGAAAGCTGCTGCGGACTGAGGGCCATTTGTATTGTTGTGCTCATTGCTGGAGGGTTTGGTCTTTTCCTCTTCACGCTGACCAGGCGTCTTGAAGAGAACCACTCTACACGTTCGTTGCCACCTAAGTGACGTAACAGGGCTTACCATCGAGAAGGTGTGCATGAGTGGATTTTAGGGAGGCAGGCCAACCGGACTTCTCCTAAATCTTCTGTAATAGAGAGATATTGGATCCATCAGTGTTTTAGGCTGAGTGTCTGATAACACACAGGATACCTGTTCCCCTCTAAGCCCCTATATCATTGACAAAAGCCCCTATATCATTGACAAAACCCCATAACCATATCTGACTGCACAATTACTACCAGGTCTTTCTTATTTTCTACCACCCTAAGTGTAGTACCATACAAATTGAAGAAAGACAGTTACTGTCTTTCTTCAATTTGAATTTATGCCCCATTAAGTTCATAATCTGAGCAAGCGGAAGAATCCTATCAGAATTCAGCGTGCTCAACCCATTAAAAGACTTATACACCTCAATCAGATCACCTTGCAGGTGCCTAGTCTCCAGCTGCTGCTGCTGCAATAGACTTCTTACCAAGAGACTTAAGCCTCTCTTGGTAAGAAGATCCCTTTGTTCCCCTCACCAATCTTGTTGCCCTTCTCTGTATATATTCTCAAGCAAATCTATATCCTTCCTAAAATGAGGCCTCCAGACGTGTACACAGTACTCAAGACGTGGCATGAACATTGCCTTATATAAAGGGATAATCACCTCCTTTTCCCTGTTAGAAAAATTCCTGTATATCATTGACTGCACAATTACTACCAGGTCTTTCTTATTTTCTACCACCCTAAGTATGCAGTTGGTACATTCCTCTGGGGTTATTTCTACCCATATGCAGTACTTTGCATTTTTCAATGTCAAACTGCAGTTGCCACTTCTCAGCCCATCTGCCCAAATTTTCTAGATCCTGTTTCAGCAGCACACTGTCATTAACAATCCTGCCAACCTTTGTATCATTTGCAAACTTCGACACTAAGCCTGAGGCCGACCGGGCTAGCCGAGTGGGTAAAGTACCTGCCCGGCAACCCAAAGGTCGCGGGTTCGATTCCCGCCTCGGGCTTGGATCAAAGTACTGCAAAAACCTTGGGAGGTGCAATATGGCCACAGAAGCCGATGCGCCAACAACTACCAAATCAAAAAAAAAAAAAAAAAAAAAAACTAAGCCTGATATATCTTCATCAATATCATCGATAAATATACAAAACAACTGTTTTGTATGTTTACAAAACTGTTGTAAATATACAACAGTGGGCCCAACACCAAACCCTGTGAGACTCCACTAATAACATTAGTCCACGAAGAGTGGCATCCATTGAAGTGTAGTGCATTTTAATGATTTGAAGTGTTTTTTTTTTTTTTTTTTTTTTAAATTTGAATTTATAAATGGTGATGGTTAACCGGTTCCTACTTATTTCACTTTACAGTGGACTCCAACCTTTTGTTTTTGTTTGTTTTAGTTGAAGTGATTTTTTGTGTCTTTTTTTTTTTTTTTTTTTTTTTTTTGAAAACCCCAAACACTAGAGGTATTAGAACCTATAGTACTTAGTACCGCACTTGGGTTGAAGGTTGAGAAGATGGAAGAAGATATTTGTTGATATTAGACTTGAACTTCTGTAGACTGTAATTTTCAGGAAATACCTATGAAGGAAGGTTGTTCCAGAAAATAGCAGTCGAATGAATAAACAAAGAAGATGAAAAGTTGGTTCTGTGAGTTTGAAGTTGGACAGTAAATGGATATTGGCTAGTAGCAGCATGTGTTTGGACTGTTTTGAAAGAGAGAGAGAGAGAGAGAGAGAGAGAGAGATGGAATTATAGAAGCCAATTCAGAAGAACAGTGCCCATCGACTTATCTGTAGAAAAGGCATGCAGCAGAAACAGTACATCTATGAGAGAGCGAGTGGAGAGACTCTGTTAGAGATGAGTCATTAATTAACCTAACTGCCCTCTTCTGAATGGAATCTAGAAGCCTGAGAGAGGTTTTGGGGGCACTGCCCTAGATGTGGGAACAATATTCCATGGTAGGACGGATTTGTGATTTGTACAAAGTGAACAGCTGTTTGGAAGAAAAGTAACGCCGAGAGCGAAAGAGGAAAACCAAGTTTTTTAGATGCAGAGGAAGCAATATTTGTAATGTGCTTGTGGCAAGAGAGATTAGAAGTCAGGATAATCCCTAAAAGAGATATATCAATTTGCCTAGAAATCGGAGTGTCACCAAAGATAAGCATAGGAGCAGAAGAATCCTTTTTGCGAGATATAAGACAAGATTGAGTTTTAGAAGGGTTGAAATCAACTAAGTTGTCTTTGCCCCACTGGAGAATTACCTGAAGATCGGCATTTAAGGAATTGGCAGCAGATTTTCGAGAACTTGAAGCTGACTGAGCTGGACAAGGTTTCTCAAAATGGAAAGTTGAATGCAATGTGCTATCATCGGCAAAACTATGGATAGGATTTCCAGTCAATGGAAGAAGGTCATTGGTATACAAGAGGAAAAGAGTGGGGCTAAAAAATAATCCTTGGGGGACACCAGCATTAGTGGAGAAGTTAGAAGACAGAGAGCCATCTACCATCACTCTCAGTGAGTGATCAGAGAGAAAACTGGATAACCAATTACAAAAAACATTTGGCAAACCATAAGATGGAAGCTTGTTTAGAAGACCTTTATGCCAAACATGATCGAAAGCTCTTGAGATGTCAAGAGCAACTGCTTGTGTTTCACCGAACATTCCCATTAAATTTGTCCATAAATGTGTAACCTAAGCCAGACTATCATCAGTGGATCGACACTGACGGAATCCATACTGGCAATCATTGATCAGATGGTAGTTTTCTAGATAGTTTAAGAGTTGGCGGTTAATTGATTTCTCCATTACTTTAGAAAGAATAGAAGAAATGGGATGATAATTGGATTGGTGGGATTTGTCACAAAAGGCAGCAAAGAACAGGAGTAAGTTCAGGAACACAGGTGTTGAGAACAAGTGGAAAAATACCATCAGGACCTGGAGCTTTCTTAGCATCAAGATTCGTCAACATCCTTTTGACGGAACACCACAGGAGGCATTGATTGGAGCATGGTGGGAGGTGTTTTTCCAAGATCATTAATACATGAGTTGGAAGAAAAATGGGATGCTAGCAGGTCAGCTTTATCCTTGACTGAAGTGACAACAGAACCACCTGGTTTTGACACAGGTGGGAGCAGAGATGGGCAAAAGTTGCGGCCAATAGCTTTGGCAAGAGACCAGAATGCTTGGCTACCATTAGGGCAAGAAGCAAGTTTTCTACTCTTAGCCTGTTCAAAATCTAGTTTGGACTGATTAATAACTGCTTTACAATTGTTGCGAGCTTTGGTGTAAGAAGAAAATGAAACTGAAGAATTGGAAACAAGCCAATTATGATATGCAACGTTCTTCTCTTGAACAGCCTTAGCACATTTATTTGAAAACCAAAGTTTAGATAAAGGATGAGATTTTTAAGTGGAGTGTGCAATAAAGGATTCCATTCCTACAAGAATAATTTCATTGACACGATCTGAGCAAACATTTACATCAGAAGTTTTTAAACAGTAATCCGCATGTCATCTGATTTTGTATTCTTGTAATGCCAAACAACACGAGGTTGGGAATAGCCATGAGATAAAGGCTCCATTTTAAAGCTGCTAAAGATCGTGTTACAATTCTTTTAGGCAGCAATGCAACAGATTTTAAAATGAAATCACTTGTCATCTATCATTCTGAAAATCCATGTTGCATGCGCCTCTATAAGAACAATAAAAATTTTCTTTCCATTATTTTGGAAGAGCAACCGCAAAGCTTGGTGGGTGACACAAACAATTTTTGAAGACTGGTTCAAAAATTATTTTTGTCCGTTGGTTATGGATTATTGCTCTAAAATTGGTGTTGAACCTCAAACTTTACTGTTATTAGATAATGCTCCTGGTTATATTAATTTGGAATCACTTAGTGATTTTCCATCTCAAATTGAATTCCTATCTCCCAACACAACATCAAGGAGTAATAGCCATGTTCGAGGCATACTATTTAAGGTGAACATTTCAACAGTCAATTGCAGACTCTGATGGTCAAGGCAAGGACAGTATGAGAGAGTGGTGGAAAAAATTTAGCATCCTACAGGAAGTTCGTAACATAGATGAGTCATGGAAAGAAGTTTCAACATCTTGCTTAAAAGGAGTATGGAAAAAATTATTCCCAGAAAATTAAGAGAGCTCGCTCTCAGATACAAGTCCCGGAATTCTCGAAGAGATCAGTAACATGGCAACTGAAGCAGGAATCGAAGAGCTGCAAGACCTAGAATTTAATGCGGCATTCATAGAAAAGGAATCTGAATCGACACCAGAAAAATAATTGTCAATTCAAATTCTAGAAAAGGCTATATCACTGCATGAACGGTGCATGAATTTATTAGAGGAACGTGATAGTGATTTTGCAAGGGTAGACACAATTAGACGAGGTCGCAATCAGATGATGGACTGTTATAATCAAATTTTACAAAAAAAAAACCAGGAAAGTGAGGTAAACTACGTTGGATTTGTATTTTCGGAAAAAATAAAACAGTTCAAGATATTTTGTACACTGCATTAATATGAGAAAAGGAAAAAATCAATCAATAAAACTGTCAAAAAACGTGAAAAAAAATGGTATCCCTGTTTAATGCTGAAATTCTCTTTATATGTGGTTTTCTTGGGATGCATCCCCTGTGTAATATCAGGGTTGCCTTTATTGAATTCGTGTACATATAACATTGTGTAAACTGATAATATTGGCCCCTGAAGAGGGCAGTAAGAAGAAAATTTCAACTTCCAGGGTCTTGGATCGAATTACATTAAAACAGTGTGTTATTGGGTTCACATTATGATATTTTTAAGATATAGTGGTGTCTGGAATGGATTAATATCATAAAGCAGGGGTCCACTGTATATAAAACAACCCTCCAGTAAATTCAGAAACATCATGATAATATTGAGTGAGTGAGTGACCTATCTATGAGTTCCAAATGATATTCAGAAAGTTAAAATCCCCTGTAATAAGACATTATGATTTACAAGCCGATGTTATTTGTGTTCATTATAGTTATCACAGTCACTTGATATATAACATTCTCCCACCCTTGTTATCCCAGTGTTATTAGATAATGTTGAGTCAGTCACACCAGACTGACTCAACATTATATTAGCAACCCATGTTATTTTGATATTTTGTTTTAGTCTGTTTTAGATTTCCTTGTGCCGGGCTGAGTATTATGGTCTTATCACATGAAGAAGCTTGAGTTTAGTTCCCTAATAATTGTGGAGGGTATGCAGATTCTGATCAGATCTTTTAAGCTTTTAAAATCAGAATTGCATCTGCACAATTGGAAATATTTATTCTATAGTTATACTATCTATAGATTCCTATATTACTTATGAGAGGGTTAAAAAAAAGATTTCCATTCATCTAGAAGTATTTGTGATAGAAGGTTGAAAAAACACCATGTATTACGTTTTTTCAACATAGTCACCAGACAAAATGGCACATTTTTGTCACAACTCGATACGCTTCTGTGGGCTGATTTTGTAGAAGTCTGGCTGTCCTTCGAATCACAGCTCAGCAGCAGGAATCATCTCATCATCAACAAAGTGTTTTCCGCAAAGAAAGAACTTCAGGGCAGTAAAGAGGAAGAAATTCAAGAATGCAAGGTCAGGTGGGGGATAAGCAGGATGTGGCAATATTTTAAACCCACATTCGTGAGCATACCTCACTGCAGCATGTGAGAAATGTGTAGGGGCTTTATTGTAGAGAAGGCGCGCATATGTACACACATCTTTTAACAGTTATCCTGTCTTTTTTCTTTTACAGCACATAGAGGTTGCCATCACAGTACAGCCTTTCTGACAGCATTACCTTGCCAGCACTTGGTTGTACCTTTGCCTTTTTTTGGAGGGGGGGTTATTCTGCATACCTCCATTGTTTTGACATTTGTCATGGTTATAGTGATGGATCCAGGTTCCATCCATTGGTGACTAGCCATGAAAAAACTCCTCATGCACTTCCTGGCACATTGACAACATTTCATGTGCATATTGTGCCCTTTCATTCTTCTTCTGGTAATGGTTCAAAAGTCTCGCAACATATCTAACATACACTTTACTCGTATGTAACCATTGATGGATAATGTTCTCCACAGACTCAGCACTAATCTGGAGCTCTGCAACTAGTTCTTTGATGCTAATGTGGTGATCTTCTAGGATTAATGCCTTAATTTTTGCAATACTTTCTTTCATTACAGTAGTTTGCTGGGCGTCCTAGGCTTTCTTCATCATACACTGAGGTCCTTCCACTTTTGAATTGTTTATACCAATGTGCAACAACACTGTAACCTGGACAGTCTTCTCTATAAACTGCAGCTATTTTTTTGTGGATTATTTTGGGTGTTTTTCCTTGCAGAAAGAACTGAATCACTGATCTGTATTTCACTTTATTCATTGTGACACTTCGCTTCATTCAGAGCTGCTAAGGGAAAAAAATGAATTGTCAGATCGAAACCGAAATTTGTATGGTTGCTGTAGAAATTTCAAGGTATCAAACAAAAAAAATTTCATCATGGTGCTGGAAATAAATTATTTTTAGATGCATGCTCTACTGACATTATAATTAATAGAGCATTATAATGAATAGTAAATGGTTACAGGCTGTAAGAATATACAATAAAATCCTGTTACAAAGAACTTCACGGGGAAGGGGATGCACAAATACTTTTTTTGTGGTTGTACTGAAATTTCATTCTAATGAATATTGCTGAAAATTATTTCAAAAGACTCATTATTCGTTCAAGTAAATTCTTGCAGTGTATGTAGAAGTACTAATTTCTGCTGTATTTTACTTAAATACTGATCTTTAAAATCAGTAATAAATAAATAAAAAGGAAGAAATATGGGGGGGGGATGTTTAAAAAAGATTTATATTCATCCAGAAGTAGTTGTGATAGAAAGATGAAGTTTATTTGTTCGATATCTTGAAATACTATAGCAATAAATAATTTTGATTTCAATCTGACAGGTTTTTTTTGTAATGCCAAATGAAGTAACACAATGGATAAAGTGGAATACAGATCAGTGATTCAGTTCTTTCTGCAAGGGAAAACACCCAAAACAATCCACAAAAAAATGGCTACAGTTTTTAGAGAAGACTGTCCAGGTTACAGCGTTGTTGCACATTGGTATAAACAATTCAAATATGGAAGAACCTCAGTGCCATGAAGAAATCCTAGGACACCCAGCAACTGCTGTAACGAAAGAGAGTGGAAGATCCTGGAAGATCACTGTATTAGTATCAAAGAACTAGCTGCAGAGTTCCAAATTAGTGGAACATCATCCACTAGCAGTTGCATATGAGTAAAGTGTGTGCTTGATGAGTTCCCATTCCAGAAGGAAAGGCACAATGTTGTACATGAAATGTCAATGTGTCATTTCATGTAGAGTTTTTTTCATGGCTAGTCACCATTGATGAAACTTGGATCCATCACTATGATCCTGAAACTAAACAAAAGTTAAAACAATGGAAGCATGCAGAACCACCATCCCACAAAAAAGGCAAAGGTGCAACCAAGTGCCGGAAGGGTGATGCTGTCAGTTTTTTGGGTTCAGCATGGTGTAATACTGGCAGATTACCTTTAGAAGGGCTGTATTAATGGCAAAGTACTATTCCAACCTCCTTAAAGCAATGTACTGCTATTAAAGAAAAAAGATAAAATGGGGCAAGCTGTTAAAGGTGTATGTGCTTGCTCCATGATAATACTCCTGTGCATTCCTTACATGCTGCAGTGAGGCATGCAAAATTGGGCTATTCTGAAATATTGTGGCATCCTGCCAGTTTTTGCCATGGCAGTCTGAAATGATGTTTTTATTTATTTATTTTTCACAATTTCAAAATTTTACGTTTTCTTACCCAGAATGACGAAAGAAAATCACTACACTTTGAATTTTTCAAATTGATCCAGTAAAACTCAATTTGTTACAAAACAAGGTGATGCCGGCTAGTCACCTTGAAGCATTACCTGGTGGAGACTGGTACGTGCTGTCGCAACCGTGTGGTGGGGGCAATAACATAGTTACTTTCGTCACCCAATTTTGTGACATACATGCTGTGAGTTTACTCTGTGGCAAAAATTTGGGGAGTGCATATAAAGATGTTTCCCATCAAAAAGAAGTAACTACCAGGTACTCAAATTTGTAATTACACATCAGGTGTGTGTGTGTGTGTGTGTGAGAGAGAGAGAGAGAAAGGGGCTTTGCTAGAACACTGTACCTGTTGTATGCTGCAGAGGTGTGTGTGTGGGAGACATATGATTTATTCAAAAATGTGGAAAACATAGGGTGCGTGTAATATTAAATTCATTATCCATATTTTTCTTCAAGCTAATACTCCCATAACCATATATACGATTCCAGCTACACAATGGCATTCATAGGAAAAAAGTTTTCTTTTGTTGTAAACCAGTAAATTTAGGCATTGGGGGGCCTTTAAAATTAATCCACTGTTTGTCCTGAATTTTTTTGCCAAAACTGTTTGGCAAAAAAATTCAGTCAGGACCTAAAAATATTTTTGTTATAGTGAAAATTTTATTAAAACAGTATTCATTGTAATGGGATTTTGCTGTAGTGTGTGTGTTCATATATATATATATATATGTATGTATTTTATTTATTATTATTTTTTAAATTTTATTTATTTTTTTATTTTTTGCTAGTGGGTCTGTCACATGAGAACAAATATCAAGTATTCACCAGATAAAATGTGGTATATAGCATGTTTGGTAAGGAAATATTTAGAATTATTATTTTGAGAGAGAGAGTCTTTATTGCAGAAATTGCAGGTTGTCGTTCACAGCCATAAGGCCAGCAATACTGGACAAAAAAATTATCACCTGTGTAATTTTTCAAATCATTACATGTAATCCCTCCTTTAGCATGAATTATTTCATGAATTCCCATTGGTAAGGATTCAAACTTGACCCTTAAATAGTTTGTCAGTATTGGGCTATTCTGAAAACAATTGAGTCTGTAATTCATTCAGTTTTTATGGCTGCTGTTGTGTTTTAACTTTCCGTTCAAAATAGTCTTATGTTCTCTACAAGATTTAAATCATATGACTTGGCTGGCCAATTTAAATGCCCTACTATTCTCTCATTAGTGTAAAACATTACAGGCCTGGTGAATTGGATAGATGTCATCCTAGAGTACATGAATTTTGAAATTGTGTTCAGCAAGTGGCACAACCTGATCATTCAGAAAGTCTGTATAGACAGCCTGATTGATCCTGGTTGGTATTTTCAGTAGTGGATCCAAATAAGCTCTGCAGATATTTCAGTCATCCAGAATATTTAATCAGGCTAGCTATTTGTATAGCTAGCCTGATTCATGTTGGTTGGCATTTCAAGTAGGCAATCCACTTCATAATAAAACATCCCAAAAGCATCATGACTCATCACAAGCTTGCATAACACTTTGAACACAGTCTGGATGAAATGCTTCATTGCTGTTCATTGCCTGTACTTCAATGATACCTGGCATAATTGGAGTATAGGCAAAATTTGGATATGTCAGAATGTCACTTGCTTGCTGGGTTTTTTTATGTGCCGCTGTTAATGTTAGTCTTTTTTGAAGGGCCTACTTCAGAATACTCGTATATCCATGTTATGCAATTCTGTTGTTTGAAGATAATAAAGCACTTAAATCTAAGTTGGTATTATTATGTGGACTTCCGAATTGGAAATATGTACATAATGGGGTCAAATGTTTCGTTGTATTTTCTTACTACTTCTTCAGTGACAGCTGTCTTTGCAATATCACTATCACAAAAGATCACTTCGGTCACAAGAACTTTTAAGAAAATACCACAAAACATTTGTCCCCATTATGTACATATTTCCAATTCAGAAATAAACACAATACCAGTGCAGATTTTGAGTGCTTTATCTTCTTCAAACAACACAGTTTACTTACACATCTTGTTGTTCAAGGAATACCTAAGATTATGCAATTCTCTTTGCACTTCTCTCTCAGAAATCAGCTGAGGTGCTTGGTTAACTTTTTGTTGCAGTTTTTGTCTAATCTGAAATCATTTTTATTTACCAGATGCGATATTGCCATCAGCTACAATCATTTAGCACAGACTTTCATTTGCAGCTCTGCAACTGATATCTAGTTGATTTTGGCTCATACCATTCCTTAAAAACCAGTTCTTCATTTTTCTTTCTGAAACAGCAAATTCTGCTACTTCTTTAGAAAGATGTCCTGTAGATCTACCAAATGCATGCAATTGTTGCTTTTTTTTTTTTGCCACTCTCTCTCATATTTTTTATTTTCCCTGTCTTCCACGGGAAACCTTGCTTCTTCAGCCAGATTTTCACATTTTCTGTTTAGAGGTATACCACACTTAGTGGTATACCTCTAAATAATAATAAATAAATAAAAAAACACAGTATCCGTTTTCTCTGATTTCAATGCTGTAATCAAACAGTCATAGAAGTTACATGTGTTCAATCTGTTGGATGCTCTAAATACCACAATTGACTAATTTTTTTGTCTAGTGTCTATATGCTTTTATATTTATATATGTATAAATATCCAGTCATGTATTTATATATACACATAATACCATATATATGTATACACAGCAGTAATTACAAATACAGGTCGACCATCACTAATCCTGCAGCTTTGGGACCTGTGGGATGCCGGATTAGTTAGTTTGCCAGATCACTGGCAAACTTACTAATCGCTAAACTGCCTCACTGGTGGTTATTTTAGCACATACAGTTTACCCAACAGCTAACCACCTCCTCTTGCCATTAAAATGTTGACTACCAAGCTAGTTTAAGAAAAAAATTCCCCAGGGGCCAAAAAACATTTAGGAAATAATTTGATTAGTAATTCTAAAATAAATATTGTACTGTCAGTGTTGTTGTTTTTTCGCTTAAAATATAAAAAAAAAAAAGGCTTTTTTTATGTCGCATATATGTGGCCACATATGTTGGTTACGTTATTTCTTGAGAAGCCATGTCGGCCACATACGTGTGACACTGTTACGGCATACATATGAAGGTCGTTTGTGATTAGTTTATTGTGAGCGCTGCAATAAAACTAATTACGATAAAATGAACTCTCAAACATCGCAATAAGTTTGTCAGTATTATTAGAGATTTTGTGAAAACAAGTTTGTTAGCACGCTGTATTATCCATGCTGTACCAGCACTATGCATAGTGCTGGTACAGCATGGATGTACAGCACTATGCATAGTGCTGGTACTTCAAAATTTGAAGAGCTACTTTTTAAAATCTGTAAGGTATGGACGAAGGAGCTACCCTTCTGTCTGTTTAGTTTTATCTAAGTTTGGAGCAAAATATCTTTTTATCGGAAAAGATATATAATTTTAAAGAATACAGCCATTGATATGTTTGTTTGTTATTTAGTTTCTAGGAGCATTAGCAACTAAGGTCATACTGCTCTGGGGATATGCGGTGGTCATTCCCTGACCTTTCCGCATCCTCCGTATTTGGTGGCCATGGGCTCGAACTCCGGTCTAATCAAGAAGCGTGTGCTACACACTGCTGCTCCTGCCCACCTGGCTACAGAGGCGCCAGCCATTGATATATAATTTTAAAGAATACAGCCTATACAGTCATTATAGGAAGAATGCTGATAGTGCTAACAAAGGAAGAATGCAGTTCTTGGTGTCCTCTATATGTTTATGCAGCTTCGTCTATATTACTTCTGTGTCCTCTTTTGGAAATTCCTATGGTGATATAATATCATAAAAAAAAAAAAAATTGTTTATCAAATGGAGTCAGATACACACAGGGTTGATCTCACATGTGAAAAAATTTGTGGTGTTGAATTGAAAGAGGTTGAAGGTTCTGCAAATCTTGAAAGCGGTGCTAAAGAGTGTAATCTCATTGTTGGTACGGAGACACTGTCTGCAAATTTCAAATGCAAATTAAGGAAGAATTGGAATTCTTCACATAAACTAGAATTTCAAGATCCAAGTATTCTCAAGATAAATTGTCACTGAGTCAAAGCAAACAATCTTCCGAGGCTTCCATCTCTGGAGGTGTAGGTGAGAAGATGTTGGAATGGGAGGAGGTTCTCTCGAGTAATGCTGTCATATTAGCAGAATTAGATAGTGAGGGTAATAGGGATGATAAGGACATTGCACTTTTGACACCATGTAGATTTCCTGAATATTCCATCAAAACACGTCAAAGGCAGATGTGCTATGGTGGGGTAGAAAGTGCAGTTGGATCACTGTGTTCTTCGTGCAGTAGGTCTCCCGTTTTAAGACGAAATAATAGGAGGAAAATCAAGATCAATATGCCTAAGAATGGGCGCCTCCATAGCCAGGTGGGAAGGAGCAGCATTGTGTAGCACACGCTTCTTGATTAGACCAGGGTTCAAGCTCATCACTACCAAATACGGAGGATGCAGAAAAAAGTCAGGGAATGATCACCGCATATCCCTGAGCAATATGGCCTTAGTTGCTAATGCTCCAAACAAACAACAGGCTAAGAATGATTGGGATAAGGAATTATGTAAAGTTAAGAAAAATGTTGAGTGATATGGATTTGGCTGAGAAAAATAAAAATTCTTCAGCTAAAATTGCAGTAAGGAACAACACTGAAGTATCTTGTCGTTATGTTTAAGAGAAATTAGGAACAAAAACATGAATTTTAATCCTGTTGTCCGAAAACGTGACTTCTTTAGGGGAGAGAAACTGCCTCGCGCAGATGGTGATTTCGGAGGATATAGAAATAACATTTAAATTATGCAAAGATTTGGAACATTTCCTTTTTTCCAAGGGGAGTGGTATCAATCGGAGTTCAATCAGAGGGATACTGCCTAAATGGGACCTTCTTGAGGCCATGGTTTTGGAACTTGGAATACAGAATGAGAAATTTAAGGAACTGATACAATGTATGCATGAGTCTGTTCAGAATTATAAGCAAGTTTTGGATAACCAACAGAATCTGAAACTTTATAGTGATGTAGTTAAGAGTGACGTGACGTGACGTGACTTCTACTGCCAGCAACGTTCCCTGTTAATCCACTCTATAGCGATTGTTCTTATATTTCCAAGAATAAACTTATTTACTATTCCATTTTCATGCAATATTTGAACACAATTTCCCGTCGCACACTAAAAACCCTGTAATATATATTCTTTCTGACCCCCCCTTTTTTTTGTATTTATATATATTAATTCTTACCCTATACTTATGTATATGTAAGATTACATCTTACAGTAACATGCAAAAAATAGGAAAGAAGAGAGATTCTTAAAATTTATTTATGTTTTTTTTTTATATGACTGAAGATTTCAGTGAAGGGGACACACATTTAACCATAATAACATAAAAACCCACAGAATTCCAGCTATTGGTATTATCACAAATGCAATAAGATCGAGTTTACTACCCGGTTAGTAAACTCGATCTTTTTTAATTAGATGCACTAACAGAAAAGCCTAATAAACTGGAAAGTGCAAATTGTTTTTAATGTTTTATGGTAGTGACTTCCAGAAATGTGCTTAAGTAAAATGTGAGCTTGTGTGGGGTGATATAATAGTGAGTTTTTGCCTTAACCCTGTGAAATTCTTTAGAGAAAATTTCATTTTGACTGTTATCATGATGTCGACTAAGAGAATAAGTGACAGCAGTACTAGTAAATATACCAACAAAATTAAAGTGATCGATTTGGATCAGAAAATTAAAATAATAAGGATGTATGAAAATGGTCAAACATTAACAAGTATCGTGCCGAATTCAGATTTGTCGATAATAATATAGTAGCAATATGTTATTAGTCATTCCCGAGTTACATAAAACTCGACTTACGTAAGAAGTCCTGGAATGTCGGGGACTTCTGTATTTTTGGATTAACTGGGAAATCAATTATCCTGGATTTTTTTTTTTTTTTTTTACCATCTATCCCGGAAAATCAAGAGTCTGCTGTATATAAAAAAATAAGTATAATGTGAGTAAAATAAGTAATAAGTAAAAAAAGTAAAAATAATTTCATAATAAAGTTTTTGTAGAATATTCCAAATTTTTATTAAGTTCTCATCCGACACACTATGCAGACTTCTTTTCTTCTGTTTGTGTCTATTGCTGAATGAAGTTTCCGAAGCAGCCACAAATCGACATATTTGCTGGATCAAAGTGTGTCACCGGTGGGTCTACAATTTTAAGAAATAGTAGTGAAGAAATTGTTTTTGTCATCAACGAAGCTCTGGTTGGGCTGAAGATCAGATTCATTTGTGAAAATCGTCATTCACATTCACTCGATGAAATTGGTATCGTACTCAGAGCGTTCATCGAATGCTTCTATTCTTCCAAAACAGTCTTTTCAATTAGGAATCCACAAATTGCATCTCTTTCATTTAACTGTAACCTAATTGACAATTTTCTAATTTCATTTTCACCAACATTTGACGTTTAGAGGGTTTAATAACTTAGTTGGCCTCATTTTCTTTCTCTCATCATTGATATTGTCATTAGTTCTTAAATTTGAATTTTTTCTTTTCTTTTCTTTTTTTTTTTTTTTTGAAACTGTCCAAAATGTCAGTGTCATTCCGATATTCAGGTGCTGTGGCCATGTAAACGGAGATAGGGAAAATTTATGGAAAAATGTGGATAATGTACTTCCATGAAACAACACATGATTATTTGTCAGAGTAAAAGAAAATTCCTCTCTCCTAATTCTTAAACGGGGTGCTTACAGTTGATTCACAATAGTATCCAACCTACAGCCTGTGCGAAAAGTGAACCAAAACAGCATTTTAAATTTTGTTAATTATCAAAAAAATTTTCTCATTAAATGTTTTGCTCAATAAATGTAATTGTGTATTGTACTTAATAAAATTTTAGAATAGTTTCAATTTTACTTTTATATGTAGGAAGATATGGAAAATGTAACACACTAATTTTTCTCAAATCACTCAGTGCGGCCCACGAAAGAAATCTAACTTTGACATATTTTACAGGGGCCATATTTTTAATATGGCCCCTGTACAGAAAAATTTGATGAGCTTGAAGTGCTAGTCAAGACATCAAAGGAAGATATTGTTGGGATATCAGAGACGTGGTGTCACACAGATATAAGAAGTGCAGAATTGGAATTTGGAAGGTACAATGTGTACAGAAAGGATAGACAGGACAGGAAGAGAGAAGGGGTTATGCTGTTAATTGAGAAACACACAAAAGGAAGTGCATCCAATTCACATTGGTAGAGAGTGCAATTTTGAGTCAGTTTGGTGTGACATAAGCACTGGGAAAGGGAAAATGAGAGTAGGTGTATGTTATAGGCCTAATGAATCTGATGAGTATAATGAGCAATTGTACAGAGAAATAGAGTCGGCCAGTAAATCAGAATGTCTTATAATGGTGGAATTTAACTTTCCAGATATTGATTGGAACTTGTGGGTTGGTCACGTACACTAGCAAGACTTGTAGATTTATTGGATGACATGTTTTCTACAGAATGTTCGAGAGGCAACCAGAGGGAGTAATACTCTTGATCTGATAATCAGCAGTGATGACTCATGCATTAGGAATTTGCAGATAAAGGACCACTAAGTGACAGTGATCATAGTCTACTGATGTGAGATTTACTTAAAGATATAACTACCATCAAGGGTAAAGGAAAGGGCTTTTGCTTTCGTAAGGGTGACTGCAGAGGTCTCAGACAGGTTTTAAATTCTATACAGCAGGATAAACTTATGATGTTACCAATATTGAATTCTAAATGTGAAGCCTTCAGGGACTTAATCTTGAAGGCTACTAGGCTCTTCATTCCAACTAAGAAATACTGTTCAAGTTTTAGGCCTAAATGGATGTCAGATGAATTAATGAGACTCATGGCAGAGGAAAAAAATATATGGGATGCATATAAATTATCAGGCGACACAGAAGCCTATGGTGCATATAAAATAATCTGTAATCAAGTCACAAAGGAGGTTAGGCAGGCAAAGGCAGATTACATAAAATCTTTGGCAAAGAATGCAAAGATTAGCATTAGTATCAGCATTAGTAGAGACATACGATGCAAGAAAGCAAGCTTATGCAGCATCATCCAAAAAAAAAGACGCTCTGATTTCACCCCTCTGTTCATTCCAAATACCTGTCCAGCTCAGCCTTAAATTTATTTACACTATCAACTTCCACAACAAAAGATGGAAGTCTCTTCCATCAATCACCTACCAGCTGGCTAAAGGCAAACTTCCACACATCTATCCTACAACTGTCTTTCCTCAATTTGAATTTATACCCTCTCAGGTGATTATTCTGAGCAAGAGAAACAATCCCATCAGCATGAGCATGCTCAAACCATTCAAGACTTTATACACCTGAATCAGATCACCTCGCAGGTGCCTAGTCTCCAAACACTATACTCTGCAAAACTTAAGCCTTTCTTCATAAGAGCAACCATTTGTTCCATTCACTAACTTGTTGCCCTTCTCTGTACTCATTCCAACAGCTCTACATCCTTCTTAAAATGAGGCCTCCAGACCTGTATACAGTACTCAAGGTGTGGGCTGACCATGATAAGAAGATAAACACCACCTTTTCCCTGCTAGAAAAATTCCTGTATATCATTGACAAGACACCATGAGCTACTCTTGCAGACCATCTGCATTGCTCAGAAAACTTCATATCTGCCTGCACAGTTGCCCCCAGGTCCTTTTCATTCTCTACCACTGTCAGTGTAGTACCACAGAGTTGATACGTTACTCTTGGGTTACTGCTTCCCATATGTAGTACTTTACATTTGTCAATGTTAAACTTCATTTGCCACCTCTCAGCCCATCTGCTCAACCTTTCCAGATCCTGTTGCAGCAGCATAGTGTCAGTAGCGTGCTTAACAACCCTGCCAACCTTTGTATCGTCTGCAAACTTGGACATTAAGCTTGATATACCATCATCAGTATTATTTATAAATACAGAAAACAACAATGGATCCAACACTGAACCCTGAACAACTCCACTAATAACATTAGTTCATGAAGAGCAGTGTCCATTTATTAGTGTCCCACTCAACCATTCCTTTATCCATAGCAGTAATTTGCCTCCAATGCCGCACTGCTCCAATTTGGGCAGAAATCTTCCGTGTGCAACAGTATCAAAAGCCTTTCTAAGATTCAGATATATGATATCAAAGTTATTCCCTGCATCCAGTTCCTTTGTGACCACATCATAGTATCCAATCAAATTGGTCAGAAAAGACTCCGTAACAAACCCATGCTGTGTCCGAGCTATGACTGAAGTCTTGTCTAGATGATCCTACAGTGCTTCTTTAACCAGTGCCTCCATTAATTTCCCTGGAACAGAAGTTAAACTAACAGGTCTGTAATTACTTGTGTCGCCCTTTGATTCTCCTTTATGAATTGGGGTCACATTTGCACATCTCCAGTCCATGGGTACCTCCTCTGAGTCCAAGGATGCTCTCATAATTATGGCTAAGGGTTTGCTTACTTCCTTTGCTGCCTTCTTTAATATAACTGGATAGATCCCATCCATCCTAGGTGCCTTTCTTATGTTTATCTTCAACAATTTCTCCTCCACTTTTATTAAACAATTTCTCCTCTTCAGTTATTACAAAATCATCTAGCTCACTGCCAGAGTTTAGTTCACCTCTGGCATTCCCCTCCTTGAATAACTCCTGATGTCTGAATGTAGATGCAAAATACTCATTTAGTTTGTTAGCAACCTGAGCAGGATCGTTAACAGTTGAACCGTCGATATTCAGTGGACCAATCTGATTCATCCCCTTCCTTCTACAGTTTACATATTTAAAGAACTTTTTGCTGTTTTTCTTTGCATCCTTTGCCAAAGATTTCTCATAATCTGCCTTTGCCTGCCTAACCTCCTTTGTGACTTGGTTACAGACCAGTTTACATCTATCATAGGCTTCCATGTCACCCATTAATTTTTATGTATCCCATGCATTTTTCTTCTCTGCCACATGTCTCATTAGTTCATCTGACATCCATTTAGGCCTAAACCTTGAACAATATTTCTTAGTTGGTATGTAAAGCCTAGTAGCTTCCAAGATTAATTCTTTGAATGCTTCCCATTTTGAATTTGCTGTTGGTAACATCATCAGTTGGTCCCACTGTATAGAATTTAAATATTGTCTCAGACCTCCGTAGTCGCCTTTTCAAAAGCAAATACCCTTCCCTTTACCCTTGATGGTGTAATCTCTTTGAGTAAATCCCACTTCAGCACACTGTGATCACTGCCACCTAGTGGTTCCTTTATCTGCAGATTCTTAATGCATGAAGAATCACTACTGATAATCAGATCAAGAGTATTACTCCCTCTTGTTGCCTCCCAAAAATGCTGATGTAGAAAACAATCATCCAATAAATCCACAAAAGTCTTGCTAGTGTGTGAGTGACCAATCATCACAAATTCCACTCAATATCCAGGAAATTAAAATCCCCCATTATAAGACTCTCTGATTTACTGGCCCACTCTATTTCCCTGTATGGTTTTTTATTATACTCATCAGAGTCATTAGGCCTATAACACACTTCTACTCTCAATTTTGATTTCCCAGTGCTTATGTCACATCAAACTGACTCGACACTCACTGTCCAGCAATGTCGACTGGCTTCACTTCCTTGGATTTTATGTGTTTCTTAACTAATAGCATAACTCCTCCTCCCTTCCTATCCTGTCTATCCTTCCAGTACATATTGTACTCCCCAAATTCCAGTTCTGCATTCCTTATATCAGTTTGACAGCACGTCTCTGATATCCCAACAATATCTGCCTTTGATGTTTTGGCCAACACCTTATTTATTTACCAACTCCTAACACAACCCATGTGTTTACTTGTACTGCAATGACTACCAGCAGTCTCTGAAATACCCTGCATTTTGTTTTCTAGGCCGCTGCTCATTCAAATAGAAATTGGACAAGAATCACTTTCACCTCTGCCAGTGGCTACTGTTATTTTATTAGTCCTTGTATCCCCCCAAAGCTAGCAGTTTTCCGACCCACCTAACACTGTTTCGATAGCACCAGCAAATATTCTTGCACCCTTTCTATTTAAGTGTGTCCCATCCCTGTAGAAGCGGTCTCTCCTGTTAACAAGCACAGACCAGGCTGAGAAAAATTCTACCCCTTGAGCCTTGCACAATCTCTTCAGGGCCGAATTGATCAACAAAACTCTCATCATATACTCCCTCCTGTCGTGTCTGGGCAGAATTGCAGACACTTTCAAATTCAACCCTAATTTATGGCTTTTTTTCAACAGTAACCTGTACTTGTTAAGTAATTCCACTGGTCTCCTACTCTTAATATCATTAGTACCAATGTGTACAACAATATCACCTTTTGTGCCCTTACAAAATGATATCTGCTCTACAACGTCATCAACCTTTGCCCGTGGCAGACATACTCTGGTTCTGTTTCACCTATCCTTTTTACACCAAATTGTTAACATAAATGCGTTGACTATTGATGATCATGTTCAGGTAGCTGATAAACTGAATGAGTATTTTGCATCTACATGCACACATGAGGAGCTATTCAAGGAGGGGAATGCCAGAAGTTTATCAAACTCTAATAGGGAGCTAAGTGATTTTCTAATAACTGAGAGCAAAGTGGAGGAGAAATTGCTGAAGTTAAACATACGGAAGGCACCTGGATTGGATTAGATCTACCCAGTTATATTAAAGGAGGCAGCAAAGGAAGTAAGCAAACCCATAGCCGTAATTACGAGAGCTTCCTTGGACTCAGGGGAGGTCTCCATGGACTGGAGTTGTGCAAATTTGTCACCAGTTCCCAAGTGGGTTCAAAAGGTGACACAAGTAACTATAGACCTGTTAGTTTAACTTGTCTTCCGTGGAAAATAGTGGAGTCACTAGTTAAAGAAGTATTGCAGGATTATCTAGGCAAGACTGCAGTAATAAGTAAGACACAGCATGGGGTTTTTAAACAAAGGTCTTGTCTGACCAATTTAATTGGATACTATGATGCTGTCACAAAGGAACTGGATGCAAAAAATAATTTTGATATCATATACTTGGATTTCAGGAAAGCTTTTGATACTTTTGCACATGGAAGACTGCTGTACAAATTGGAGCGGTATGGAATTAAGGGTAAGTTGCTACAATGGATAAAGGCACGGTTGAGTGAGAGACGACAGAGAGTGGTAATCAGTGGACACTGCTCTTCGTTGATGAATGTTATTTGTGGAGTTCCCCAGGATTCGGTGCTGGGCCAATTGTTGTTTTGTGTATTCATCAATGGCACTGATGAAGGTATATCAGGCTTAATGTCCAAGTTTGCAGATGATACAAAGGTTGGCAGGGTTGTTAATGACAGTAAGGACAGTATTCTACTCCAACTGGATCTAGATAATTTGGGCAAATGGGCTGAGAAGTGGCAACTGAAGTTTAACATTGACTATGGGTAGCAATAACCCTAGAGAAACGTACCATCTGTGTGATACTACACTCAGGGAAGCGGAAAGTGAAAAATACCTGGGGGGTAATTATGCCGTCAGATATGAAGTTTACTGAGCAGTGCAGATGGGCTGCCAGGGGAGGTCATGGAGTCTTATCAATGATATTTAGGAATTTTGCTAGCAGTGACATGGAGGTGATTATCCCGTTGTACAGGATAATGGTCAGGCCAGACCTTGAGTACTGTGTACAGGTGTGGAGGCCTAATTTTAGGAAGGATGTAGAGTTTCTAGAACGAGTACAAAGAAGGCAACAAGATTGGTGATGGGGAACAAAGGGGTGCTCTTACCAAGAAAGGCCTAAGTTCTTCAAATTATAGTAACTGGAGAGTAGCCAAATGCAAGGTGTTCTAATTGAGGTGTATAAGGCCTTGAATGGGTTGAGCAAGCTGAATAATGGTGAGATTCTTCCTCTTGCTCAGATTAAGAACCTGATGGGGAATAGATTCAAATTGAGGAAAGACAGTTGTAAGTTAGATGTGCAGAAATTTGCCTTTAGCCAGCGGGTAGTTTATTGGTGGAACAGACTGACTTGTTGTGGAAGTTGATATCCTAAATAAATTTTAAGGCTGAGCTGGATAGGCATTGGAATTAAATGGAGGGGTGAAATGGGAGGGTTTTTTTTTTTTTTGGCTGATGCTGCATAAGCTTGCTTTCTTGCATTGTATGCCTCTTTTAATGCTAATGTATACAGCTTACCAGCTTCACATTGTTTATTCTGTGTTTTGCTTAACATTGTATTGTTAAAATGTTCAAGAGCCTGAATCTCTCTGAGAATTTGTGTATGAACAGTTTGCAACAAAAACTGAGAGGAATAAAATTACAGTATTTACTAAATGTGTATATTTGTATTTTAGTTGAAAGATTAGTGATCAGGACAAAACTTGGGTTTCACACTTGTGCTCTATTGCCTGCATCATAAAAGTATGGGTATAACCTTCTGGGTATATAACCTCCATGCACAAGTACATGGTGGGTGACCACCCAGGTGTGAACCAACGTAAGCAGGGGTCGGGGTGTGGCGCCCACACCACATACAGGAACGCCCTCCCTCTATGTTACCAGGCAGTACTAGGTGGTAGATGACCCTCATCAACCGGTGAAATACCACAACTTTCTTATTGGAGGCTTGAAGTGGTGGAATCCATGTTTAGTCTCTAGAGCTAAGTTATGGTCAACCCTTCCCTATCTCTTCCATCATGCCGTATGATTGATGACTTTTGAGGTAATGATGAACGTTGTGGCGAGATCCAATATTCCTTACATTTCGAGGGTACAGCTCTAAAACGGTGTTTGCAGGCCGGCCGCTAGTTAGTACACCGGACCGAACCTATTGGTAACTCTCTAGGAGACTTCCGGATCAGCTAGTTTATAATCTTGCTACCTCTACTCTGCCAGATAGTGACTGGAGGGAGTCCGAGTAATGTGTATGCGGGGAGCATTACCGAGGCCACGCTATGTCAAGGATCTGGGTATATTCTTACCACATGTACGCCATATCAAAAAATTTCATTACTTCATACAGCATGTCCCACCCACTTTTTCTTACTATTGAATACACCATGAATTGTCAAACTAATAGAGCAAGCTTATCTGCGAAAAGATATAAACCTCGCACGGACTTCCTAATTCATTTCACAAATATACGTGGTCTCAATTCTAATCTCAACGATGTCCATTTCCACTTGCGGTCTGCTAAACCCCATGTACTTTTTCTGACAGAATCTCAGTTATCGGTTGATTCAACTACTGCTCATCTCAGTTGCCCAAATTATTCGCTGTATGATTCCTTTCGCCTCAAAGGTGGTACTTGTGCATATGTCAGTTCTGATATTCCCTGTCAGAGACTTGGCAAATTGGAATCTCCTCTCTTTGATCTTTTCTGGCTTAAAATCTCTCTACCTCATTGTGTCAAATTCATCTGTTGTCTCTACCGTTCTCCCATCTCCACTAATCACTTGTAGCTCTTTGACTTCCTCTCTTTGCAACTTGACTTTCTCCAGTCCAACTTTCCTAACAGTGAGGTAATTTTCCTTGGTGATTTTAATGTTCACAACTCCAGCTGGCTTCCGTTTTCTAGTCACACCGATCCAGCAGGTCGAGATGCTGAGGCTTTTGCAATTACTAATGACCTAGCACAGATTTTTCATTTACCTACAAGAATACCGGACAATCCTAATCATACAGCCAATACGCTTGATCTTTTTCTCACAAACAACCCTTCTAAGTACACGGTTGAAGTGAGAGGTCCTTTAGGCACTTCAGATCACAACTTGGTGATTGTCTCTTCTCCAATGGAACCTCTATTCCCAACCTCGTGTTGTTTGGCATTACAAGAATGCAAAATGGGATGACCTGCGAGACTTCTTTTCCTTGGTCGGATTACTGTTTCAAAACTTCTGATGTCAACGTTTGCTCAGATCGTGTCAGTGAAATTATTCTTGCAGGAATGGAATCCTTTATCCCACACTCCACTTTCAAATCTCGTCATTTATTGGAAAACCTTGGTTTTCCAATAAATGTGCTAAGGCTGTTCAAGAGAAGAATGTTGCATATCGTAATTGGCTTGTTTCTAATTCTTCAGTTTCATTTTCTGCTTACACCAAAGCTCGCAACAATTGTAAAGCAGTTATTAATCAGTCCAAACTAGAGGTTGAACAGGCTAAGAGTAGAAAACTTGCTTCTTGCCCTAATGGTAGCCGAGCATTCTGGTCTCTTGCCAAAGCTATTGGCCACAACTTTTGCCCACCTCTGTCCAAACCAGATGGTTCTGTTGTCACTTCAGCCAAGGATAAAGCTGACCTGCTAGCATCCCATTTTTCTTCCAGCTCATGTATTAATGATCTTGGTAAAACACCTCCCACCATTCCCAACTCGCTCCATTCAATGCCTACTGTGGTCTTCCGTCAAAAGGATATCAGAAGGATTTTGATGAATCTTGATGCTAAGAAAGCTCCAGGTCCCGATGGTATTTCTCCACTTGTTCTCAAAACCCATGCTCCTGAACTTAGTCCTGTTCTTTGCCGCGTTTTTTCACTTTCTTATTCTAAACGTGATTTTCCTTCTGCTTGGAAATTTGCTCATATCCAGCCAGTTCCTAAAAAGGGTGACAAATCCCTCCCATCCAGTTATCGTCCCATTGCAATTACTTCTACTCTTTCTAAAGTAATGGAGAAATCAGTTAAACGGCAACTCTTAAACTACCTAGAAACCTTCCGTCTGATCAACGATCGCCAGTATGGATTCCGTCAGTGTCGATCCACTAGTGATATTCTGGCTTATCTTACCCATTTATGGACTAATTCAATGGAAAGGTTCGGTGAAACACAAGTAGTTGCTCTTGACATCTCAAAGGTTTTTGATCGTGTTTGGCATAAATCTCTTCTAAACAAGCTTCCATCTTATGGTTTGCCAACTGTTTTTAATAATTGGTTATCCAGTTTTCTCTGTGATCGCTCACTGAGGGTGATTGTAGATGGCTCTCTGTCTTCTAACTTCTCCACTAATGCCCGTGTCCCCCAAGGTTCAGTTGTTTCCCCCACTCTTTTCCTCTTATATATCAATGACCTTCTTCCATTGACTGGAAATCCTATCCATAGTTTTGCCAATGATAGCAGATTGCATTCAACTTTCCATTTTGAGATACCTTGTCCTGCTCAATCAGCTTCAACTTTTTGAAAATCTGCTACCAATTCCTTAAATGCCGATCTTCAGGTAATTCTCCAGTGGGGCAAAGACAACTTAGTTGATTTCAACCCTTCTAAAACTCAGTCTTGTCTTATATCTTGCAAAAAAGGATTCTTCTGCTCCTATGCTTATCTTTAGTGACACTCCGATTTCTAGGCAAAATGATATCTCTTTTGGGGATTACCCTGACTTCTAATCTCTCTTGGCACAAACACATTAGAAATATTGCTTCCTCTGCATCTAAAAAACATGGTTTTCTCTTTCGCTCTCGTCGTTACTTTTCTTCGAAATAGCTGCTCACTCTGTATAAATCGGAAATCCGCCCTGCCATGGAATATTGTTCCCACATTTGGGATGGTGCCCCCAAAACCTCTCTCAGGCTTCTTGATTCCATTCAGAAGAGGGCAGTTATGTTAATTAATGATTCATCTCTAACAGAGTCTCTCCACTCGCTTTCTCTTAGACGCACTGTTTCTGCTGCATGCCTCTTCTCCAGATACTTCCATGGGCACTGTTCTTCTGAATTGGCTTCTGTAATTCCTGCTCTCTCTTTCAAAACAGTCCGAACACGTGCCGCCACCAGCCAACATCCATTTACTGTCCAACTTCAAACCCACAGAACCAACTTTTCAACTTCCTCATTTATTCATTCAACTGCCGTTTTCTGGAACAACCTTCCTTCATACATATTTCCTGAAAATTACAATCTACAGAAGTTCAAGTCCAATGTCAACAAATATCTTCTTTCGTCTTCTCAACCTCCAACCCAAGCACAGTACTAAGTACTATAGGTTCTAATACCTCTCGTGTTTTTGGGTTCTCATAAAAAAAAAAAAAAAGTATGGATGTGGCTAACTGGAAAAATTAAAGATATGCCTTTTGGTGTCCCTGTGGTACAGTGAGAACTGTGCAACCACATTGTCGATTGCTGTTTCTGTTTGACAAAAATATCAGATATTCCCAGAAAAAGGAAGCACAGCATCAAATATCTTAACACATAATGAGGCTTCTTGTGTTACAGACTTTGCTGGACTGACCACTTAGGTTTGGACTACCAACCAGAAAATTATAAAGCACAGCACTGAATTAAGGAAGAAGAGTTGAATGACTTAATAAGTGATTTAAACTTATCTAAAGAGCAAGCAGAACTCATTCATTCTAGGTTACAACAGTGGAAGTTACTTGAAGCAGACATGTTTTGTTATGGAAGTGAATATGTGTTTTTGTAAAGATATTAGTTGTCTTCAGAACAAACTGGGAATTGAACACAATCCTAATGAATGGCTTATTTAAAAGTATTTTTATTGCATGGTGGAAATGCAGTCCCATCATTTCCTCTACTTAATGCTATTTTCTTGAAAGAAACTTGAAAAGTATTTTCAAGATCCTGAGTGCAATAAAGTACCACAACATTTTCTTGGAATGTCTGTGG
Organism: Mastigoproctus giganteus; assembly: GCF_048544385.1. NCBI lineage: Eukaryota > Metazoa > Arthropoda > Arachnida > Uropygi > Thelyphonidae > Mastigoproctus > Mastigoproctus giganteus. Next base: position 59,131,164 of record NC_143585.1, on the reverse strand, counting down.
TAATCTTAAGGTAATTGGATTACTTACTGGTCTACAGGGAAGTTTTACAAAATTCTGTTGTTTTCTATGTTTGTGAGATAATTGTTCACAGAAAAACATTATTGTTAGCAACTTGAAATAGAATGGAATTTTTACCTATAAGACATATAAAATATGTCTCACTGGAACCAAAAAAAGGTTCTTCTTTCACCTTTGCATATAGGCCTGGATTAATAAAGAACTTTAAGACTCTGGATAAAGAGGGAAGTGGATTCTGCTACCTAAGGGAAGTGTTTCCCAGTTTAATGAAAGAAGGAATTTTCATTGGGTCTCAAATAAAGAAACTCCTCAAAGGATAATGTATTTGAAACAAAGTTATAGAATCCTGAACTAGCAACTTGGTGATTGTTTCAAGTAGTTGTGCATGTATTTCTTGGAAAAGGAAAGAAGATAATTTGAACCTCTGGTGTCAACTTTACTGCAATGTTATAAAGATATGGATGCTGAATGTCTTTGAAAATTCGTTTTCTTCATTCCTAGTTTCTTTTTTCTCAAAATTTGGGAGATGTAAGTGATGAGAAAGAGGAATGCTTTCATCAAAACATATCCACAATGGAAAAGCAGCACCAGTGTGGCTAAGATACCGCCATAATAGGAGATTACTCTTTCTTAATGGGGAAAGCAAAATGAGCTACAAGAAAAACTCTCTGAGTGGCAAAAATTTCCAAGGAAATAGAATGTATTAGTGCATGTATTAGGACACATTTGCATATCTCCAGTCCATGGGGACCTCCCCTGCCCAAGGAAGCTTTCGTAATTATGGTTAAGGGTTTGCTTACTTCCTTTGCTGCCTCACTTAATATAAATGGATAGATCCCATCCACCCCAGATGCCTCTTTTATGTTCAATTTCGACAATTTCTTCTCCACTTTGCTCTCAGTTATTACAAAATCATTTAGCTCGCTGGTATAGTTTGATAAGCTTCTAGTGCAAGAGTTATTAGAGCATTATTACTGTCATTAGATAACATTAGATTATTACTATAATGATTATTATCATTAGAGCATTATTACACATGTGAGCCTGTAGGAAAAAAACTCCAACTCTTATTGTCTATACATATTGGAAAGGAGGTGGATAAAAGTATAAATGTTTTTTTTTTTTTTTTCTATTTTTTAGATTCGAGGTATGTCAGTTGATGAAGCTGTTAAACAGTTATCTTTTATTCCAAAGAAAGGGGCACAAATAGTAAAAGAGGTACAATATTGTTATTCTTTCATTTTCCTTTTATAAAAAAAAAAAATTATGTAATAAACATAAGTTTAATACTACTTGTTTTAATTGTTGCAGATACCATAAAAGAATTGAAATATAGAAATTGAACACAGACTGGCTTTACTTCATTACTAAATATAAAAAAAAAAAAAGTATATTGAAAAATGATTTGTTTTATTTTTGGAGAAATTCAAGTTTATTGGCATATTGAAAAGGAATAGATGGTGCTCCTGTGGCATAACATAAGTGAAAACTGCATTGCCATAATCGAATATGTGGTGAATTGATGCTTTATTCAGAATAAAGCATCAAAAGAACTCAAATGCAAATAAATACTTGGAAGAACCCCTTAGTGTGGGTTCTTCCAAGTGGGCACCTGTACGTGATGAGGGGATCTCTCTCGGTGATGCTGCTAGGCTTCCAGATTAGCATCACTGAGATCAAATGCTTACAACCTAGGTTCCTGGCCAACATCATAGAAATCCAGCATGTTTGCCATATGCTGTGACATGTGGAAACTTGGAAAGGGGGATCCTGGTGGTTGGGGGGGCCCAGCTTCAATACACCACTTTGGCCCCTGCTTTGATAAGACGGGTGGTCCTGTAAGGCCTGGCCAGGATCAATCGGCTAGTAGGTTCAACTGTGAGAGTCAACCATGTTCAATGCCATTTCCCTACCCTCATGGTCCGAGGGACAGGATTCAGTTTGGCGGCAGTGCGAGTGTAGTGTCTGGGTAATGGGCATCCCATTTGGGCTCCATGATGGGTGGGGCTGAATTTTATTCAGCCCAGCTGCTGAATAAAATCCTGATATTAGGATTTTATTCAGCACCTGATATAACCCACTGATATCAGCAAAAAAGACAGAAAACAAAGACAATATCAGGTCCAACACTCCATTACCTGATAATACACACTATAAGTGAGAAAGCTATAGAAGAAATGTCACCCTTCTTTATCCAGAAGGGTTTGAAGGGTTGGCAAGCTCTTCAAAATCTGTCAAACGGCTTCACTCGGGCAACATACTTGTAGAGACTAGAAGGTGAAACACATTCAGAACAGCTCCTCTGGGCTACGTCTATGGGAGAATGCCAATCACAATTCCCCCCCCCCACTAAACTCATCCAGTGGTGTCATCTCTAAATGGGATCTCATGAAAATGCCTTAAGAGGACATCTGTTCTGAATTAAAACCCCGAGGAGTGAAAGCTACGAAAAAAATATTCATGCATAAGGATGGGAAACTTGTTTCCACAAGAAACATCCTGACATTTAACTCACCAATGTCTCCTAATGAAATCAAATCTGGCTGTATTAATTGTCCGGTGTGTCTCCATATGTACCAAACCCTCTAAGGTGCTTTATGAGCCAGAAATATGGCACTCACAAATGGCTTGTTGTGGAGCCATGGCATGTGCTCGAAGTGCTGCAAAGGACTATGAAACTACATCATGTTCAGCTACAAAACCAACCTGTATCAACTGCCAAGGAGAACACCCAGCTTATTCGTGAGCATGCCAGAGGTGGAAAGAAGAAAAAGAAATTCAACGACCTAAGGCAGAACTGAACATATATCAGGCAAGAAAAGTGGTGAAACTTTTGTGCCAGAAATGTGACACTTGCAAATGGCTTGTTGTGGAGCCATGGCATGTGCTACAAAGGACCACGAAACTACCTTATGTTCAGCTACAAAAACAACCTGCATCAACTGCGAAGGAGAATACTCAGCTTATTCACGAGCATGCCATGGAAAGAAGAAAAAGAAATTCGACTTAATGCAGAACTGAACATATCATATCAAGCAAGAAAAGTGGTGAAACCTTTGAGTATAAGCAAACCCACCTATGCTCAGAAGTTAGCAAGGAGATATTCCTTCAGAACTAAAACAGAAATGACCATCCCACCAAAAGAGTCATTCACTCCCATCACACTACTTATTAAGCTCATAAAAACCTACAGCGAAGGATCAATCAGCTGCCACTCACATATTGGTATCTCCTAATGCTCCACCAGTAAAAAAGAATAAGAACCATGAAGCATCCCCTAGTTCCCAAAAGAAAATGGATATCAGTGAGGAGGTACCTGATGAAACAGTCTTGGAACTGTTTGCCGAGGAAGAAATGAACACAGAACAGCATCTGTACTTCCCCAAAAGAGAGAAATCCAAGACAGAGAAAAGTAAGCACCTTCCCATTTCACCCATCTGGTTACTCCAAATGTTTGTCTAGTTCAGCTCTAAATTTATTTAAGCTATCAACTTCCACAACAACAACAGATGGAAGTCTGTCCCAGCAATCAACTAACTTGGCTAAAGGCAAACTTCTACACATCTGTTCAACAGCTGTCTTTCCTCAATTTGAATCAATGCCCCCTCAGGTTCTTAATCTGAGCAAGTGGAAGTATCCCATCAGCATTGAGCCTGCCTAAACCATTCAAGGCCTTATACACCTCAGTCAGATCACCTCGCAGGTGCCTAACCTCAAGATGCCGCAACTCACAGAATTTAAACCTCTCCTGGTAAGAGAACCCCTTTGTTCCTCTCACCAATCTTGTTGCCCTTCTCTGTACTCGTTCTAGCAACTCTACATCCTTTTTAAAATGAGGCCTCCAGACCGGTACGCAGTACTCAAGGTGTGGCCTGAACATTGCCTTTTACAAAGGTACAATCACCTCCTTGTCTCTGCTAGCAAAATTCCTATATATCATTGACAAGATCCCATCTGCACTGCTCAGAGAACTTAATATCCGACTGCACAATTACCCTCAGGTCTTTATCATTCTCCACCGCCCTGAGTATAGTACCACACAGTTGGTACGTTTCTCTTGGGTTACTGCTACCCATTTGTAATACTTTGCATTTGTCAATATTAAACTTCAGTTGCCACTTCTCAGCCCATCTACCTAACTTTTCCAGATACTGTTGCAGTAGCATACTGTCTTTACTATCATTAACAACTCTGCCAACCTTTGTATCATCTGCAAATTTGGACGTTAAGCCTGATATACCTTCATCGATATCATTAATAAATACACAAAACAACAATGGGCCCAGCACCGAACCCTGGAGACCACTAATAACATTAGTCTGCGTAGAGCAGTGTCCATTTATTGCTACTCTGCCGTCTCCCACTCAATCATTCCTTTATCCATTGCAGCAACTTACCCTTAATGCCATACTGCTCCAATTTGTACAGCAGTCTTCCATGTGCAACAGTATCAAATGCTCTCCTGAAATCCAAGTATATGATATCAAAATTATTTTTTGCATCTAGTTTTTTTGTGACCACATCGTAGTATCCAATCAGATTGGTCAGACAAGACTTCCCCTTAACAAACCCATGCTGTGTCTGAACTATTACTGCCGTTTTGTCTAGATGATCCTGCATCACTTCTTTAACCAGTGATTCCATTATTTGCCCCGGAACAGAAATTAAACTAACAGGTCTATAATTATTTGTGTCACCCTTTGAAACCCCTTTGTGAATTGGGGATACATTTGCATATCTCCAGTCCATGGGGACCTCCCCTGAATCTAAGGATGCTCTCATAATTATGGCTAAGGGTTCTCTTACTTTCCTCGCTGCCACCTTCAATATAACCAGATGGATTTTATCTGCTTCAGTGGATGCCTTTTTTTATGCTTAACAAAAATTTCTCCTCCACTTTGCTCTCCATTATTACAAAATCATTTAGCTCCCTGTTAGAGTTTAAAAAACTTTTGTCCTTCCTTCCTTATAGAATTCTCTTGTGTGAATTGTAGATGCAAAATACTCATTCAGTTTCTCAGCTATCTGAGCAGGATCATCCACAGAAGAACCACTAATCTCAAGTGGACCAATCTGATTCATCCCCCTTCCTTCTAGAGTTTACATAAGTAAAGCCGTCTTTGTTTTTTTTCTTTGCATCCTTTGCCATGGATTTCTTGTAATCAGCATTCACTTGCCTAACCTCCTTTGTGACCTGATTACAGACTAGCTTATATCTGCCGTTGGCTTCTGTGTCACCTGCTAATTTATATGCATCCCATGCATTTTTCTTTTCTGCCACGAGCCTCATTACTTCATCTGACATCCATTTAGGTCTAAACCTTGAACAATATTTTTTAGTTGATATGGAAAATCTAGTAGCTTCCAAGATTAATTCACTGAAAGCTCCCCATTTAGTATTCACTGTTTTTTACATCATTAGTTGATCCCACTGTATAGAATTGAAAAACTGCCTGAGACCCCTGTAGTCACCTTTACGAAAACAAAAACCCTTCCCTTCACCCTTGATGGTAGTTACATCTTTAAGTATATCCCACATCAGTAAACTGTGATCACTGTCACCTAGTGGTTCCTTTATCTGCAAATTCTTAATGCAGGAGTCATCACTGCTGATAATAACATCCTCTTGCTAGCGTGTGAGTGACCAACCACAAGTTCCAGTCAATATCTGGAAAGTTAAAATCCCCCATTACAAAACATTCTGATTTTCTCGCCCACTATTTCTCTGCACAATTGTTCATTGTACTCATCAGAGTCATTAGGCCTATAACACACTCCTACTCTCAATTTCCCTTTCCCAATGTTTATGTCACACCAATCTGACTCAACATTGCACTGTCCACCCACATCACCTAGATGCTTTTCCTTAGATTTTATGTATTTTGTAACTAACAGCATAATCCCTCCTCCCTTCCTACCCTGTCTGTCCTTTCTGTACTCGTTGTACCCCCCAAATTCCAATTTTGCACTGCTTATATCTGTGTGACACCGTGTCTCTAATATCCCAACAATATCTGCCTTTGTTGCCTTGATCAGCATATCAAATTCATCATTGTAGTAGCACACTGCCATTACTGTCATTAACAACCCTGTCAACCTTTGTATCATCTGCAAACTTCGACATTAAGCCTGATATACCTTCATCAATATCATTGATAAATATACAAAACTACAGTGGACCCAATACCGAACCCTGGGGGACTCCACTAATAACATTACTCCACGAATAGCAGCGTCCATTGATTACCACTCTCTGTCTTCTCCCACTCAACCACCGTTTTATCCATTGTAGCATCTTACCCTTAATACCATTCTTGTACATCAGTTTAAAAAGCTTTCCTGAAATCCAAGTGTATGATATCAAAATTGTTAAGGCTTTTCAGGCTTCATGTCTGAATTCGCAGATAATACGATTCAAGGTAATAAAAGGTAATATGCATCAATTGAAATTTTTAAATCTATCTTTCCTTTTAGCACTTATTTCTAAATAGTAATGAATGTCTACCAAGTATTCATCTGCTTTTACAGGAAGGCTTCCAGCTTCCTTTAATAAGATGGAACAATTTAATAAGGTGACAAGAATAGTGTATTAGCACCAAGTGCTCAATCTCCTCTTTTAAATATCTTTGCTACTCCAGCTTTTATGCTTATCATAACAGGTGCGTTAGCAAAATTAAGTTCTAGACAGTTTTTTGAAGGAATTCCACGCTTTTAGGTTAGAAGAAGATGCCCAATGTTATATCCTGTAGAGTCTCCAGTGCTGGCAATGAGAGCAAGTTGCTTTCAATTTGACTCCCATCCCCATTTTTTTTTTTTTTTCGTTCCAAAAGGTTACCATATTGGATATAGCTAGGCTTCTGTAGAAGTCAAAAATGACCCATATATCAGAGCCATCACTAGTCTTCTTTCTGTATCCATGCAATTATCTGTATTCATGTATGTTGTATTCATGGATTCTGTATCCATGCAGTCTTTCTATATCTATGCCACACCTTGAGTACTGTATACAGGTCTGTATACTTATCATTTTAAGAAAGATGTACAGCTGCTGGAACAAGTACAGAGAAGGGCAATAAGATTAGTGAATGGAACAAACGGTTGTGCTTACGAAGAAAGGTGCAGGCGTTTTGCAAATTACGGTGTCTGGAGACTAGGCAAGGTGATCTGGTCAAGGTGTATAAAGCCTTGAATGGTTTGAGTATGCTCAGTGCTGATGGGATTCTTCCTCTTGCTCTGAATAATCATTTGAGAGGATATAAATTCAAATTGAGGAAAGACAGTTGTAGGATAGATGTGCGAAAGTTTGCCTTTAGCCAGCGGCTGATTGATTGCTGGAACAAACTTCCATCTGTCATTGTAGAAGTTGATAGCTTAAATAGATTCAAGGCAAAACTAGACAAACATTTGGAGCGAGTGGATGGGTGAAATGAGAAGGGTCCGTTTTTTTTTTAATGATGAAAATAATGAAATTTCTGATTATTTTCATTAATGAAAATAAACAGAAATTCGCAATTCTTTTAAAAAAGTCAATTTAATCAAATTTTACCTTTAGTCTTTTTCTTTTCGCAAAAAAAAAAAAAAAAAAAAAAGTAAAATTGAATTTTTGCAGAAAGATGGAAAATTTCTGTCATCAACTGTATTATGATGGTGAAACAGAGGGCCAAATTGAGTGGGATTCTGTCATAGATCTGGAAAGTTAGTACTATGTTTTGAAAACAAGTTAATTTGAGAACTGTGCAGTGGATGTTGAATTTTTTTTCTATTCCTTTTGAATGTCATTGGTGACACAGATACATCCAAAGTGGGTGAGCAATGAATAAAAAAGGAAGGAAAAAACACAAACTTGTTTATACTTTAGCACAATCATATGGCGAGAGACAGGTATCAAAAACTGTGGAAAAAGAGTTAAACTCTCTAAAAGAGATCTTATAAAGAAATATTTACAAATAGGTTTCAATTTCAAGATTCAGTGGATATACACAGTTTTTTTAGTTTGTTTTAAATTAATGCACTGACTTTATAACAAAAAAAAAAAAGACATCATTGAAGGCTACAGTACATTACCATCTCTGTAATTACTGTTTGAGTTATCTTTTATATTGTTTCTGAACGTTTGGCATAAAAAAAGTGTACTATTGCACATATGTTGTCATGGTTTTAATTCAATTTTTTCTACCCAATAATTGCTATTGGGTTGACAAATTACATTAAATAATTTGTTATTATTTTAAAATTGATATATTTAGCATAAAGTATTTATCTTTATTGTTATTATTATTTACTGTATTTAGTTCTGTTGATTTTGAACGGTATGTGCATTATGTTTGTGTGAAGTTACTTACTGGTAGTATGGAACAATTACCCATAAAAATAAGATCACCACAACACAGAATGCACATAAGCCACGGTCATGAAAGTACAGAGTTACTTTGTATATTTGAATCCATGTGATATACAAAATACACTAAATGCTCAACTCACATAAGTTTTAAAATACTGCTTTTTTTTTTTTTTTTTTTAATTTTCAGGATATACGTGTGAAGGAAGGTTGTTCCATAAAACGGCAGTTGAATGAAGAAATGAGGAAGATGAAAAGTTTGTTCTGTGAGTTTGAAGTTGGACTGTAAATGGATGTTGGCTGGTGGCAGCACATGTTCAGACTATTTTGAAAGAGAGTGCGGGAATTATAGAAGCCAATTCAGAAGAACAGTGCCCATGAAGTAGTAGTAGTAGTAGTGGCATGTGATGCAAGAAAGCAAGTGTATGAGCTTATGCAGCATCAGCCAAAAAAAAAAAAAAAAAAATCACACCATTCCCTCCAAATGCCTCTCCAGTTCCTCCTTAAATTTATTCAATCTATCAACTTCCACAACGACAGATGGAAGTTTGTTCCGGCAATTAACCACCCGCTGGCTAAAGGCAAATTTCCGCACATCTATTCTACATCTGTCTTTTCTTAATTTGAATTTATGCCCCCTTAGGTTCGTAATCTGAACAAGTGGAAGGATCCCATCAGAATTCAGCGTGCTCAACCCATTCAAGGCCTTATACACCTCAATCAGATCACCGCACAGGTGCCTAGTCTCCAGCCACTGCAATTTGCAGGACTTAAGCCTCTATTGGTAAGAGGATCCCTTCATTCCCCTCACCAATCTTGTTGCCCTTCTCTGTACACTCTCAAGTAAATCTACATCCTTCCTAAAATGAGGCCTCCAGACCTGTACGCAGTACTCAAGGCGTGGCCTGACCATTGCCTTATACAGAGGGACAACCACCTCCTTCTCCCTGCTAGCAAAATTCCTATATATCATTGACAAAACCCCATGACCTGCCCTGGCAGCCTGTCTGCATTGCTCAGAAAACTTCATATCTGACTGCACAATTACTCCCAGGTCTTTTTCATTTTCTACCACCTTAAGCATAGTACCACACAGTTGGTACTTTTCTCTGGGGTTACTTCTACCCATATGCAGTACTTTGCATTTGTCCAGGTTAAACTTCAGTTGCCACTTCTTAGCCCATCTGCCCAAATTATCTAGATCCTGTTGCAGTAGAACACTGCCATTACTGTCATTAACAACCCTGCCAACCTTTTTATCATCCGCAAACTTTGACATTAAGCCTGATATACCTTCATCAATATCATTGATAAATATACAAAACAACAGTGGACCTAACACCGAACCCTGTGGGACTCCACTAATAACACTAGTCCACAAAGAGCAGCACCCATTGATAACCACCCTCTGTCTTCTCCCACTTAACCATCCTTTTATCCATTGTAGCAACTTACCCTTAATACCATTCTGCTCCAATTTGTACAATAGTCTTCCATGCGCAACAGTGTCAAAAGCTTTCCTGAAATCCAAATATATGATATCAAAATTATTTTTTGCATCCAGTTCCTTTGTAACCACATCATAATATCCTATCAAATTTGTCAGACAAGACTTTCCCTTAACAAACCCATGCTGTGTCTGAATTATTGCTGCAGTCTTGTCTAGATGACCCTACAATGCATCTTTCACCAGTGACTCCATTATTTTACCCGGAACAGAAGTTTGTTATTACTAGTCTGTAATTACTCGTATCACCCTTCGATCCCCCCTTTGTGAATTGGGGATACATTTGCACATCTCCAGTCCATGGGAACCTCCCCTGAGTCCAAGGATGCTCTCATAATTATGGCTAAGGGTTTGCTTAGTTGCTTTGCCGCCTCCTTTAATATAACTGGATAGATCCCATCCACCCCAGGTGCTTTTCTTATGTTTAACTTCAACAATTTCTCCTTCACTTTGCTTTCAGTTATTACAAAATCATTAAGTATCCTGCTACAATTTGATAACCTTCTGCCATTTTCAAACCTTAAGTATCTGTAGAAAAGGCATGCAGCAAAAACAGAACATCTATAAGACAGAGTGGAGAGACTCTATTAGAGATGAGTCATTAACTAACTTAGTTGCCCTCTTCTGAATGAAATCTAGAAGCCTAAGAGAGGTTTTGGGGGGTACCACCCCCAGCTGTGGGAACAATATTCAATGATAGGGTGGATTTGAGATTTGTACAGAGTGAACAGCTGTTTGGAAGAAATGTAACAGCAAGAGTGAAAGAAAAAACCAAGTTTTTTAGATGCAGAGGAAGCAATATTTCTAATGTGCTTGTGCCAAGAGAGATTAGAAGTCAGGGTAATGCCCAAAAGAGATATATCATCTTGCCTAGAAATTGGAGTGTCACCAAAGATAAGAATAGGAGCAGAAGAATTCTTTTTGCGAGATATAAAACAGGACTGAGTTTTAGAAGGATTGAAATCCACTAAGTTGTCTTTGCCCCACTGGAGAATTACCTGGAGATTGGCACTTAAGGAATTGGTAGTGAATATTTGAGAAGTTGAAGCTGATTGAACAGGGTGAGGTTTCTCAAACTAGAAAGTGGAAAGCAATGTGCTATCATCAGCAAAACTATGGATAGGATTTCCGGTCAATGGAAGAAGGTTATTAATATGCAAGTGGAAAAGAGTGGACGAAAGAACTGAACCTTGGGGAGGAGACACCAGCATTAGTAGAGAAGTTAGAAGACAGAGAGCCATCTACCATCACCCTCAGTGAACGGTCAGAGAGAAAGCTGAATAACCAATTACCAAAAACAGTTGGCAAACCATAAGATAGAAGCTTGTTTAGAAGACCTTTATGCCAAAACACGATTGAAAGCCTTTGAAATGTCAGGAGCAACTGCTTGTGTTTCACCAAACTTTTCCATTGAATTTGTCCATAAATAGTAGTAGTAGTAGTAGTAGTGCCATGTGATGCAAAAAGCAAGTGTATGAGCTTATGCAGCATCAGCCAAAAAAAAAAAAAAAAATTTTACAAAAAAATTCCCTCTAAATGTTTGTCCAGTTCCTCCTTAAATTTATTTAACCTATCAACTTCCACAACGACAGATGGAAGTTTGTTCCCGCAATTAACCACCCGCTGGCTAAAAGCAAATTTCTGTACATCTATTCTACAGAATGGGTAATGTAAGCCATATCACCAGTGGATCGACACTGACAGAATCCATACTGGCTATCGTTGATCAGATCGAGGGTTTCTAGGTAGTGAGTTGGCGGTTAATTGATTTCTCCATTACTTTAGAAAGAGTAGAAGTAATTGCAATTGGAGAATAATTGGATGGGAGGGATTTGATAACCTTTTTAAGAACTGGCTGGATATGAGCAAATTTCCAAGCAGAAGGAAAAACACCTTTGGAATAAGAAAGTGAAAAAAGGTGGCAAAGAACAGGAGTAAGTTCAGGAACACAGGTTTTGAGAACAAATGGAGAAATACCATCAGAACTTGGAGCTTTCTTCGCATCAAGACTCATCAAAGTCCTTTTGACAGAAGACCCCAGGAGGCATTGAATGGAGCATGTTGGGAATGGTGGGAGGTGTTTTACCAAGATCATTAATACATGAGTTGGAAGAAAAATGGGATGCCAGCAGTTCAGCTTTATCCTTGATCGAAGTGACAATAGAACCATCTGGTTTTGACAGAGGTGGGAGCAGAGATGGGCAAAAGTTGCGACCAATAGCTTTGGCAAGATACCAGAATGCTCGGCTACCATTAGGGCAAGATGCAAGTTTTCTACTCTTAGCCAGTTCAAACTCTAGTTTGGACCTATTAATAACTGCTTTACAATTGTTGGGAACTTTGGTGTAGGCAGAAAATGAAACTGAAGAATTGGAAACAAGCCAATTACGATATGCAACATGCTTCTCTTGAACAGCCTTAGCACATTTATCGGAAAACCAAGGTTTAGATAAAGGACGAGATTTTAAAGTGGAGTGTGGAATAAAGGATTCCATTCATACAAGAATAATTTCACTGACACGATCTGAGCAAACGTTGACATCAGAAGTTTCAAAACAGTAATCCAACCAAGGAACAGAAGAAAAGAAATCTCAGAGGTCATCCCATTTTGCATTCTAATGCCAAACAACACAAGGTTGGGAATAGCCATGAGATAAAGGCTCCGTTGGAGAAGAGACAATCACCAAGTTGTGATCTGACCGAGTTGTGAAAGGACCGCTCACTTCGACTGTGTACTTAGAAGGGTTGCTTGTGAGAAAAAGATCAAGCATGTTGGCTGTGTGTTTAGGATTGTCCAGTATTCTGGTAGGTAAATGAACAATCTGTGCAAGGTCATTAGGAATTGCAAAAGCTTCAGCATCTCAACCAGCTGTATCTATATGACTCTAAAACAGAATCTAGCTGGAGTTGTGAACATTAAAATCACCAAGGAAAATTACCTCACTGTTAGGTAAGTTGGACTGGAGAAAGTCAAGTTGCAAAGAGAGGAAGTCAAAGAGCTACAAGTGATTAGTGGAGTTGGGAGAATGGCAGAGACAACAGATGAATTTGACAGAATTAGGTAGAGAGATTTTAAACCAGAGAAGATCGAAAAGAGGAGATTCCAAATTACTAAGTCTCTGACAGGGAATATCGGAATGGACATATGTACAAGTACCACCTTTGAGGCGAAAGGAATCATACAGCGAATAATTTGGACATCTGAGATGAGCAGTAGTTGAATCAACCGATAACTGAGGTTCTGTCAGAAAAAGTACATGGGGTTTTGGCAGACTGTAAGTGGAAATGGACATCATTGAGATTAGAACTGAGAACAGATTAGAACAGTATATTTGTGAAATGAACTGGGAAGTGTTTGGGAGGTTTAGATCTTTTCACAGATAAGTTTGCCCTATTAGTTTGACAATTCACTATGTATTTAATGGTAAGGAAATTGGAAGGAGTTATGCTGTATGAAGTAATGAAATTTTTGGATATGGTATACCTATGGTAAAAATAAACCCAGATCCTTGATATAATGTGGCCTCGGCAATGCACCCCACATACACACTACTTGGACTCCCTCCAGTCACTATTTGGCAGAGTAGAGGTAGCAGGATTATACACTAGCTGATCCTGAAGGCTCCTAGAGAATTACCAATAGGTTCTGTCCAGTGTTCGGTCAGCCTGCCAACGCCGTTTTAGAGCTGTACTCTCGAAATGCAAATAAGATTTGTTCTTTCCATGGTGTTCATCATAACCTCAAAAGACATCAGTCATACTGCATGATGGAAGCGATGTGGAAAGGTTGACTGGAACTTAGCTCTGGAGACTAAACATGGCCACCACCACCACTTCAAGAACTGCTGACCCTGGACAGTGGTTTCAAGGTATAAACAGAATCACAGTGAATTCAAACCTTTACTTCTGTAAACACATGCTGACCACTCAGCTATGGTCATGACACTGTTGTGTTATGAAATCAATGGTCCGCATACCGACTGGGCTACCTGGGTGGGTAAAGTGCCTGCCTGGCAACACAAAGGTTGCAGGTTCGAATCCCGCCTCGGGCTTGGATATTACGATGGTGCCACACTATTTGGTTGGATCTCACGACCACGATACACTAAGGAAACAAGAAAAAACTGGTTCCTTCGTGTATTGCTCACATCATGCAATAAAAGAAAAAAAAAATGTGGTCCACATGCAGTATATTTTATGAAATTATTATAAAACTACAGAACATAAATAAAGCATATTCACATTACACATACCAGAACGTAGGACTTTTCTTGTTTAAAAAAAAAGTCTGTGATACTTTTTTTGGGTATGACAGAAACTGTTCTCTTTTTTTAAAAATGTTTCATATTTGTTTGCCACATTTTCTGGTACCTATATTTGAGAGAACGCATTCAGTGTGCTGTAATTTTTTGAAACGTTGAGAAATAACATTTTAAAATCCTCAAGGTTCTGAAAATTATAAATAATGGTTGAAAAATAAAAAATGAAAAAAAATAATAAAAATCACTTTTAGCTATGGAATTCATAGCTAAAAGTGATCACTTGTTTTGTGTTGAGCTGTAAATCACAATGGTCAACTTTCTTCATCCAGATTAGTATTTTTTTTTCTTGATGTTAAGAAAAAACTAAATATTTTGGCTCACGGCATAAAAAAACATTTCCATTGTTTGTTTGTTTATTTGGTTTTTAGGAGCATTAGCAACTAAGGCCATATTGCTTTGGGGATATGCAGTGATCATTCCCTGACCTTTCCACATCCTCCGTATTTCGTGGTCACGGGCTCGAACCCCAGTCTAATCAGGAAGCGTGTGCTGCTCCTGCCCACCTGGCTACGGAGGTGCCTTTCCATTGTTTAGTAACCTATCTCATTGTTATTTTTATTTGCACATTAGAAAATCTTCTCCACAGTCCATTTGGACTTTCTTCCTGGTAAGGAAGTAACCTGGCTTGTCAAAACAATGTAACTGTAAACTACAAAAAAAAAAAAAAAAAAAAAACTATAAAGAAAAAGCCTTCAAAATAGCAGATTTAGTATATTTTTAAATGCAAAACAGTAGCATTTAATTGCATTCAACTATTGATAAATTTACATTTATTTATTTTTCTTTTTTCTTTTTTTTTTTTTTTGTGCTTGTTGTTCTGCAATAATACAGTTTTATAATTTTTTTTTTTTTAATGGCAGATTTTATTAGAAGCACAAGAACTTGCTGTTAAAGAACATAATGTTGAATTTAAGTCAAATTTGTGGGTTGGTAAGTTTGTATGATTTTTAATATTTTTATAGATAGTGAAAACAGGATAATTACACACTACTTTAAGTATTAGTGACATGCAGCATATTGTAAAATAAAATTATTTTTAAGTTAGAATATTAATAGTGAAGTCCACTAATATGAGCTTTATATTTTATTCTTATTAATAGACTTCACTAATGACAGAAGAAAAATGAATTACACAAATTTTATTATTTGTTAGAATTTTTCAGTGAAAGATTATAAAGAATTTTGTTATGTTAGTCTTAATTTTCAAGTTTATGGTCAGTTTTACTTTAATCCTGACATATAGTTGATGAAAGCTGAAATATTATGTGGATTTGAAATTTGTATCTGTACAAGGATTTTTCTAAAAATAAGCATATTGATTGATTTTACACAAAAAGGAAGGCACACAAACAAGAAAAATTCGTATGTTTCACCAGTGCAGGAAAGGTTGAAGTGCTGTGGTCAAGATTGTCCTTTTCTGCTCTGCATAACCATGTATGAATTGCTTCTTTTACTATGCCTTTGTCACAGTCAAAGAAGAGGTGCATATTCTGGTGCCCATCTCTGGGTTGTAAAGGAGGAGGGATTAATGAGGGAACCAAATTTTCAAGTTATTATTATTACTAGCCATATAGTGCAAGGAAGCCTGAGGCTTATGCTGCACCAGCCAAAAAAAGAATTTCTGAGTTACCCTGAGAGAGAGTCAGAAGTAGAAGGTAATCACCAAGAAAGAGAAGAATGATGATATCCAGCCCAAGACCCTGGGTGCGCCAAGCCTATACTCACCAGATGTGAGCCCGTGAGGTTAAATTTATTTGCATTATCGTGTGTGTGTGTGTTGGTCATGCTTGATGCAAACAGCTTAATTTTGGCTCCCTCATTAATCCTTCTTCCTTTACAGCTCAGATTTTGCAGAAACAGAATGATTCTGCATTTCTGTTTTAATTCATCAGTAAGCAAGTGGGGAACTCATGTTAGCACAGACTTTTAATTATTCCAAGGCAATTACTATTTCATGTATGGCATAGTGTCCAACACAGCCGTGATGAGATTTCCATTGCCATCATACACCAGTCCTTTTTGATGAATATGTTGACTTTCTGCTTATTGAGTTTACTTGTGTCTGTTCTTGTTCATCAATGGTGCACAGTTGATTAACGATGTCCATATTTATTTTCATCCCTGAAATGTCTTGTATCTTCTGACAACACTTGCAATCATGCAGGCATCCCCGTGTGCATCTTGAAGCCACCCGTGCCATGTGAATGAAGGAAACTCAGCAAGTATGTCAGCTATTGGGTTCCCCCCCCACAAAGAATTCAATCACTTGATGCTCATTACTTTCATTATGCACCATGCATTGTTTCAAGATCTGCGTAAATGAAAACTACACTAAGCTCCATGCTGTACCTGCACATTTGGATGTGTCTGCCATTCACTTCAATAGCATATCAATTCCCCTTCAGCTGATATGACACACTTCATCTTTCTAGACAACAAACGGTATATTGCAGGAGATATTATCCTCCCCATCTCTGGATCATTCTCAGTGTAGCCAGACACCACCAAAGAAACAAAAATGAAGGAAAACCCTACAGAACTGTGACCAGATACTGATATGGGAAATGTTGGTCTGGCCAGACCAACATTTCCCACATCAGTAGTCGAACTTCCCAACATTCTGTTTCATCCTGTAGGTCCATCTCATTGGATTCAAATTGAAACTATTTGTTGACCATTCGACTTTTGTATACTCGGGTCCATAAATCATTTTCAAACAGCACCAGCTGTATGGCATGGGGCATGTATGACATTATCTTGTTGCAACAAACATTGTTCTGTACCAAAGAACTGCCACATTGTAGGGAGTATCCTCTTGAAAGAGGGGAGTCCTACAGTTATCGATTGGTAATTGAGGGTGCTCTGGGTGGGGGATTTTTGGCTGCTGTAAAGGGATAAGTATTTCGTTAGTTTTACCGTATTCTTCATTAATTAACATACTACATTGTGTTTTACAAAGATATTAAATAGGTTTAGTAGAATTCGTTAGCTTCTTATTTTGAATTTAACTAGTGATTTTTGGAAGTTACGACTCCCGGTGTTGGCGCCAATATTGTTGAACTAGCCGCCATGTTGTAATCGATAAGAAATAGCACAATGTATATATCTCAAACTGATAGTGTAAGGTATAATGTTAAACTAAATAATGTAATACGAAGCAGTGTACGAGGAATCTGTTAGCTTAGTATAGTATTATTAATTAATCAAAAATATTTATTAATCTTATTAAATTCCATTTTTAATTAAACTGTATTTAAACGGAAATCATTACACAGACTAGAGCTGCGAAGCAAAGATCACAGACTAGCGAGAGTGCTGTGACTCGGGGGAAAAACAAAGGGGGCGATTCTCCAATGCATCGCAGTCTCAAAAATGTGCGAAATGTGAAATGTTTGCTGAACTTTCTAAAACAGGACATGATCTAGCCAAGGAGGATGTCTTTGTGTGTACTAGATGCCAGTGTCAAGAAATTAGGTGCCAACTCAGCGTTCTGATAGGCATCTATGAGAGCTTGAGGTGTAGGGTAAATGCCTTCGAAGAAATTAATATGAGGGGGGCCCATCAAGCTCTCAGCTGCACAGCTCAACGGCAGAACTGACTCCTGTGCATCAGGCAACACAGAGGCAATCTGCAAGGCAGAACATGCTGGTACCAAAGGAACTAGTTATTGTTGGTGACTCTATTATCAGGGAGATGGGGAATATACTATGCAAGAAGGATAGGTGGACCGGGGTATGTCTGCCAGGGGCAAAGGTTGATGAGGTTGCAGAACAGATATCATCTTTTAAGGGCACAAAAGTTGATATTGTTGTACACATTTGAACTAATGACATTAAGAGTAAGAGATCTGCAGATTTACTCAACAAGTACAGGTCAATGTTGAAAAAAAGTCATGAGTTAGGGTTGAATGTGAAAGTGTCAGCAATTCTGCCCAGACATGATAGGAGGGAGTATGTGATGAGAGCCTTGTCGATCAATTCGACCCTGGAGAGATTGTGCAAGGTTCAAGGGGTAGAATTTTTTCAGCATGGTCTGTGCTTGTTGACAGGAGAGACTGCTCCTACAAGGATGGGGTACACTTAAATAGAAAGGGTGTAAGAATATTTGTTGATGCTAATGAGGCAGTGTTAGGTGTGTCGGAAAACTGCTAGCTTGGGGGGGAAACACAGACTAACAGGTTAACAGTGGCCGCAGGAAGAGGGAAAAGTGATTCTTGCACTGCTTCTATTAGAAAATAAGGAAACTATACATGCACCTGTTACTCTTAGGGTAACTAAGAGTAACAGGTGCATGTATATACACCAATGCTAGGAGTATAAATAATAAATTTGATGAGCTTGAAGTGATAGTCAAGACATCAAAGGCAGATATTGTTTGGATATCAGAGACGTGGTGTCACACAGATATAAGGAATGCAGAACTGGAATTTGGAGAGTACAATGTGTACAGAAAGGATAGGAAGAGAGGAGGGGTTATTAGTTAGGAAACAAAACACACAAAATCTAAGCAAGTGCATCCAATTGATGTTGGTGGACAATGCAATGTTGAGTCTATTTGGTGGGACATAAGCACTGGGAAAGGAAAAATGAGAGGTGTGTGTGTTATAGGCCTGATGAATCTGATAAGTATAATGAGCAATTATGCAGAGAAATAAGAGTGGGCGTAAATCGGAATGTCTTATAATGGGGGATTTTAACTTTCCAGATATTGACTGGAACTTGTGGGTTGGTCACTCGCACACTGGCAAGACTTTTTTGGATTTATCGGATGATTGTTTTCTACAGCAGCATGTTTGAGAGGCAACCAGAGGGAGTAATATTCTTGATCTGATTATCAGCAGCGATTATTCATGCATTAAGAATTTGCAGATAAAGGAACTACTGGGTGACAGTGATCACAATGTACTGATATGGGAATTACTTAAAGTTGTAAGTACCATCAAGGCTAAAGGGAAGGGCTTTTGCTTTTGTAAAGGTGACTACAGGGGTCTCAGACAGTTTTTAAATTCTGTACAGTGGGATCAACTGATGATGTTACCAAAGTTGAATTCTAAATGGGAAGCCTTCAGAGACTTAATCTTGAGGCTACTAGGCTTTTCATTCCCACTAAGAAATACTGTTCAAGATTCAGGCCTAAGTGGATGTCAGATGAATTAATGAGGCCCGTAGCAGAGAAGAAAAATGTATAGGATGCATATAAATTATCAGGTGACACAGAAGCCTATGGTAGATATAAGCTTGTCTGTAATCAAGTTACAAAGGAGGTTAGGCAGGCAAAGGCAGATTATGAGAAATCCTTGACAAAGGATGCAAAGAAAAACAACAAAGAGTTCTTTATTTATGTAAACTCTAGAAGGATGTTTGTTTGGTTTTTTTTAAGAAGCATTAGCAACTAAGGCCATATTGCTCCGGGGATATGCGGTGGTCATTTTCTGACCTTTGCGCATCCTCCGTATTTAGTGGTGACAGGCTCGAACCCCGGTCTAATCAAGAAGCGTGTGCTACGCACTGCGCTCCTTCCCACCTGGCTATGGAGGCGCCTCTCTAGAAGGAAAGGGGTGAGTCAGATTGGGCCACTTAACATAAATGCATTGACTATTGATGATCATGCTCAGGTAGCTGATAAACTGAATGAGTGTTTTGCATCTACATTCCCACATGAGGAGTTATTCAAGGAGTAGAGGGCCAGATGTTTATCAAACTCTACCATGGAGCTAAGTGATTTTGTAATAACTGAGCGCAAAGTGGAAGAGAAATTGTTGAAGTTAAAAATAAGGAAGGCGCCTGGGGTGGATGGAATTTATCCAGTTACAGTGGAATCTCTATTTTTGTCATACCCTATATTCGTCACAAAAAGTCACCCACCACATGGTCATTCTAGCCTCGCCCAATCGCCCAAGCAGTCAGCTAGCCTTGCGCAATCGCCCACGCAGTCAGCTATCCTCGCGCAATCGCCCATGCAGTCAGCCATCCTCGTGCGATCGTTCAGTGCACATCACCTGTTATTTTCTCTTTAAAATTTTTTTTAAATTTTGCAATTTTTTGCAGTTATCTTTGTAAAAAGAAGTGACCATGGCCCCAAAAAAGTGTAATGAAGGAAAACAACGAAAAAGGAAAGCTGTGAGAACCACAATTGAATTGAAAAAAAAAAAATCATAGCTAAGTTTGAAAGTGGAACACGTGTTTCCTACTTAGTGTTAGAATTTAACATGCCGAGAACTACAGTAAGCAGCATAATTAAAAATAAAGAAGCAATTAAAGAGGCTGATGTGGCAAAAGGTGTAAAAATTCTTGCTGCTAAAAGATCACAAATGTATGAAGACATGGAAAATCTTTTATTAGTATGGATTACTGAAAAGCAAATGGCTGGGGATAGTGTTTCAGAATCTATCATCTGCAAAAAAGCAAGGCAGTTATATGATGACCTGCAACAAAAGAACCCAAGAACCAGTGGTGATTTCATGGCAAGTAGGGGCTGGTTCGAAAATTTTAAAAGGCAAATGGGCATTCATGGTGTAGTTAGGCATGGAGAGGCTTCAAGCTCGAATGTAGAAGATGCTAAAAAGTTTGTTGCAGATTTCAAAAACTATGTAGACACTGAGGGATTTATTCCTCAACAAGTTTTTAATTGTGATGAGACGGGCCTGTTCTGGAAAAAAATGCCTAGAAGAACCTACATCACAAAAGAGGAAAAAGCATTGCCCGGACACAAACCAATGAAAGACAGATTAACACTCTTGCTGTGTGGTGACGCTAGTGGAGACTGCAAAATTGAACCATTGCATGTTTATCATTCAGAAAAACCGAGAGTTTTTAAGAAAAACAATATCATAAAAAGTAAAATAAATGTGATGTGGAAGGGCTAACAGTAAGGCTTGGGTAACAAGACAGTTTTTCCTGGAGTGGATTCATGAAGTGTTTCCCCCAAGTGTGAAAGCTTATCTAGAAAGTTATAATTTACCTGTAAAGGCCTTGGTTTTGGACAATGCTCCTGCTCATCCCCCTGGCTTGGAAGACGATTTGGCAGGGGAATTACAGCTTTACTCGCATTAAATATCTACCACCAAACACAACTCCTCTAATCCAACCCATGGATCAGCAGATCATTGCCTGTTTTAAAAAACTTTATACAAAAGCCCTGTTTCAAAGATGTTTTGAAGTGACATCAGAGACAGAACTTACATTGAGAGAATTTTGGAAAAATCACTTCAATATCCTCCATTGTTTGAGGATAATTGATAAAGACATAGGGGGGAAGTGTCTTCCAGGAAAATGAACTCTGCCTGGTGGAAATTGTGGACAGAGTGTGTGTCAGAAAGAAACTTTGAAGGTTTTGGGTCAGAGCCTGTTGTTGATGAAATTGTGTCTCTGGGCAGGCCCATGGGATTGGAGGTTGATTGTGAGGATGTAGAGGAATTGGTGGAGGACCATGGAAGTGAGCTCACCACAGAAGAACTGTTAGACCTTCATAATGAACAGGAAGCTGAAGCAGTGGAGGAAATTTCATCAGAGGAGGAAGGGTCAAGTAAAGGCAGCATCCCAACTGCTGACATTAAGGAATTGCTGTCCAATTGGGCCAAAACGCAGATTATGGTCGAGAAGTGGCACCCAAACATTGCCGTAGTTAATCAAAATATAAATTCATTAACTGATAATGTGATTGGCTACTTTCGGAAAATTTTTAAAAAAGAGACAGAAACAGACAACATTGGACAAGTTTTTTGCTAAATCGATTGCTAGTGAATTGTTGGGAAAGGGACAAAAAAGACATCGATCACAAGAATTGGAGTTACCTGATGATTTAATGGAAGGTGACTGCCCTTCTTAAACAATAATTCCTTTCCTCCTCCTTGAGCTTCTGCCATCATTGCTCCTCAGTAAAGGTAAAGCTCTGGTTAAATTTTTATTTATTTATTTATGTATCAGATTCGGGACTGGGAACAGATTATTCCAATTTTAGTTAATTCCTATGGAAAAAATTGATTCTAAATTCGTTCATCCCTCAGGAACGTATTAATGACGAATATAGAGGTTCCACTGTATATTAAAGGAGACAGCAAAGGAAGTAAGCAAGCCCTTAGCCATAATTATGAGAGCTTCCTTGGACTCAGGGGGAGGTCCCCATGGACTGGAGGTGTGCAAATGTATCACCAATTCACAAAGGGGATTCAAAAGGTGACACAAATAACTACAGACCTTTTAGTTTAACTTGTGTTCCTGGGAAAATAATGGAGTCACGGGTTAACACGTTTGCTGCTGGTCATGAGTCAGCATGCTATCGTAAATAGCGCAGCATAGAAGGAGGTGACTGTCGCCAGAGGCCGACTGTGTTTCCATAACGAAAAAGCTTGAAAATTGGTAATAAGGGATTGTTAGGTATACCGTATCAATATTCAAGTGTCGTATAAGCAGTTTCCAAAAGATTTTGTGATAGGAACTGGAGGTCAAATTTGGCTGTAAATGCCACATCACACGTTGGCACGTGACACAAAAACATAATAATATGGTATGTAAATAATAAAACAAAAAACATTGTAACATTATTTCATACCAAACCAATACAGATTACAAATACTATGTGTAAGAATGTTACTTAGGTATAATGTTCGCACAATCTAAGCAATAGCCGGATGATCCTTCACAAACACTGCAGATATAGATTATATCCTTACGTTTCCCTTTGGAATAGCAACGTTTGCATTGCTTCCTCAATATCTTTCCACCTTTTCTTTCTTCCCGTGGTTTGAGCACGTGTTCCAGTTCAGGTACATCATGCACAGTATGAGGGAGATCAGGTGGCTGTTTCAATAAAGATCTGATCACTGATAAACGGAAGTCATAATTTTGTAGGCCACCTAATGGTTTTCCTTTCGCAAGGATAATAGGCAAGCATTTGATCTTGCTTGTCAATGCCTGACATAAACCTATTATATTCAATTATAGGCAATGGTTTTGATTTCAGTTCGCCTCGTTTGTTCTGCATTTCCACCATATCATTTTGGTATTCTGTAAATATGTAACTGACATCTCTTCTGTCCTTCCACTTAGGCAATCATTACACCCCGGGCACACCTTGATAAAGTTTCCCATTTCTTCAGCTTTTTTTCTCGAACCTTTTTCGGAAATGTTTTCCTGTTACTTCTGATTGTCCCAGTACAATTGGTTTGGGTTTGTCTGTCAGCGAGACACTTAGTGAGTTCATAGCTATTGTAATAATTGTCCATAAATATGCTATGTCCGACATCTAACATCCCATCAAGTAAGTTCATGATGACTTTTTGTGCATGTCCTTTTACACCAGAATCATCCAACATACCGGTATATACTTGAAATTTGATAACCATGCCAGTAGGCGTTGTGATCATATATAACTTGATGCCGTACTTACAGCGTTTGTTTTTAGCATTAGCATTAGTAGAGGCATTTGATGCAAGAAAGCAAGCTTATGCAACATCAGCCAAAAAAAAAAAAAAAAAACCCCACTTCCACTTCACCCCTCTGTTCGTTCAAAATACCTGTCCAGCTGAGCCTTAAACTTATTTAGGCTATCAACCTCCACCACAGGGATGGGAGTCTGTTCCACCAACCAACCACCCGCTGGCTAAAGGCAAATTTCCGCACATCTATCCTACATCTGTCTTTCCTCAATTTGAATTTATGCCCTCTCAGGTGATTTTTCTGAGCTAGAGGAAGAATCCCATCAGCATTGAGCATGCTTAAACCATTCAAGGCTTTATACACCTCTATCAGATCACCTCGCCGGTGCCTAGTCTCCAGACACTGTAATTTGCAAACTTTAAGCCTTTCTTCGTAAGAGCACCCCTTTGTTCCATTCACTAATCTTGTTGCCCTTCTCTGTACTTGTTCCAGCAGCTCTACATCCTTCTTGAAATGAGGCCTCCAGACCTGTATACAGTACTCTAGGTGTGGCCTGACCATTGCCTTATACAATGGAATAATCACCTCCTTATCCCTGCTGGAAAAATTCCTGTATATCATTGACAATACTCCATGAGCTACTCTTGCAGCCCGTCTGCACTGCTCAGAGAACTTCATATCTGCATGCACAACCACCCCCAAGTCCCTTTCTTTCTCTACCACTGTCAGTGTAGTACCACAGAGTTGATACGTTGCTCTGGGGTTGCTGTTTCCCATGTGTAATACTTTACATTTGTCAATGTTAAACTTCATTTGCCACCTCTCAGCCCATCTGCTCAACCTTTCCAGATCCTGTTGCAGCAGCATAGTGTCAGTAGTGTCCTTGACAACCCTGCCAACCTTTGTATCATCTGCAAACTTGGACATTAAGCTTGATATACCATCATCAATATCATTTATAAATACAGAAAACAATAATGGACCCAACACTGAGCCCTGAGGGACTCCACTAATAACATTAGTCCACGATGAGCAGTGTCCATTGATTACCACTCTCTGTCTTCTCCCGCTCAACCACCCCTTTATCCATAGCAGCAATTTGCCTCCAATGTCACACTGCTCCAATTTGTGTAGCAGTCTTCCATGTGCAACAGTATCAAAAGCCTTTCTAAGATCCAAGTATATAATATCAAAGTTATTCCCTGCATCCAGTTCTTTTGTGACTGCATCATAGTATCCAATCAAGTTGGTCAGGCAAGACTTCCCCTTAACAAAACCATGCTGTGTCTGAGCTATAACTGAAGTCTTGTCTAAATGATCCTGCAGTGCTTCTTTAACCAGTGCCTCCATTAATTTTCCTGGAACAGAAGTTAAGCTCACAGGTCTATAATTACTTGTGTCAGCCTTTGATCCTCCTTTGTGAATTGGGATCACATTTGCACATTTCCAGTCTATGGGTACCTCCCCTGAGTCCAAGGAAGCTCTCATAATTATAGCTAAGGGTTTGCTTACTTCCTTTGCTGCCTCCTTTAATATAACTGGATAGATCCCATCCACCCCGGGTGCCTTTCTTGTGTTTATCTTCAACAGTTTCTCCTCCACTTTACTCCCAGTTATTTCAAGATTCTGTAGCTTACTGCTAGAGTTGAATACACCTCTGGCATTCCCCTTGCTGAATAACTCCTCATGAGGCGCCTCCGTAGCCAGGTGGGAAGGAGCACCAGTGCGTAGCACATGCTTCTTGATTAGACCGGGGTTCGAGCCCGTCACCACCAAATACGGAGGATGCGGAAAGGTCAGGGAATGACCACCGCATATCCCGGAGCAATATGGCCTTAGTTGCTAATGCTCCTAAAAAACCAAATAACAATAACTCCTCATGTGTGAATGTCGATGCAAAATATTCATTTAGTTTGTTAGTTACCTGAGCAGGATCATCAACAGTTGACCCATCAATATCAAGTGGACCAATCTGATTCCTCCCCTTCCTTCTAGAGTTTACATAAGTAAAGAACTCTTTGCTGTTTTTCTTTGCATCCCTTGCCAAAGATTTCTCGTAATCTGCCTTCGCCTGCCTAACCTCCTTTGTAACTTGGTTGCATATCAACTTGTATCTATCATAGGCTTCTGTGTCATGTGTTAATTTGTAAGTATCCCATGCGTTTTTCTTCTCTGCCATATGCCTCATTAGTTCATCTGACATCCATTTTGGCCTAAACCTTGAACAATATTTCTTAGTTGGTATGTAAAGCCTAGTAGCTTCCAAGATAAGTTCTTTGAATGCTTCCCATTTTGAATTTGCTGTTGGTAACATCATCAGTTGGTCCCACTGTATAGAATTTAAATACTGTCTCAGTCCATCGTAGTCGCCTTTACGGAAGCAATAACCCTTCCCTTTACCCCTAATGGTAGTTACCTCTTTGAGTAAATCCCACTTCAGCACACTGTGATCACTGCCACCTAGTGGTTCATTTATCTGCAGATTCTTAATGCATGAAGAATCACTGCTGATAATCAAATCAAGAGTATTAGTCCCTCTAGTTGCCTCCCGAACATGCTGATGTAGAAAACAATCATCCAATAAATCCACAAAAGCCCTGCTAGTGTGTGAGTAACCAGCCCCCAAATTCCAGTCAATATCTGGGAAATTAAAATCTCCCATTATAAGACTCTCTGATTTACTGGCCCACTCTATTTCCTTGTACAGTTCCTTATTATACTCATCAGAGTCATTAGGCCTATAGCACACTCCTACTCTCAATTTTGATCTCCCAATGCTTATGTCACACCAAACTGACTCAACACTGCACTGTTTTGAATGTGCTGTTGAAAAACAAGCCTTCCACGCCACGATATCATAGACTTATTTAAGCTAATCTCACGTCCTGGATGATATATTTCCGACATTCGTGCATTGAACGGATTCACCATTTTTCGAATTTTATATAGGCGATCCCGTGGACATACCTCTTTCTTTTCTGGATTTTTTGCAAAATGCAATGCCTGCAGTATTAATAAGAAACGATTCCTGCTCATGTTATCTGCGAACACATGTAATCCGAACAGTTTATCTGTTTTCCAATAATCTTGTATGCGGTTCAGTCGAATGGGTCCCATATGTAAAATCAATCCAAAAAATACCAGCATTTCATCTCTAGTGGTGTCCTACATGCATTCATTCGAGAATGTTCTTTATTTTCTCGGGGAAGAAGTATTTCAGGAGCATAAACATTTGTCTGTGTAATTATTTCATCCAAGATATTGTCAGTCAATAAATGACGAAAGGAATCTGTAGGATTATCACCTGACACGGGTTGCAGCAAAGACTCGGATTTTGTAAAACGAAACTGTTTCATCGATGTTACATCATTTTCCCACGTGATGTTTTCCAACTCACCGGAATCCTGCTGTGGAAGTGTAGCCTCTTCCACAATATCTTCTTCATCTACACTTTCCGAATCCAAAGCATCCTTTGGAGGGATAAAATCTTTGTCATCGTAACTGACGTCACTGGGATATACGTCAGATAACTCTTCCAACATTTTTGCAATTTCTTCATCTGTAAGGGATTTTTTATATTGCACTTTTCTTCTTTTTTGGGTGTGACAGGCCTGCTAAACTATCATCTGCACAACTCATATTACAAGGCTTTTTCGCACGTCACGTAACAAAATGTTCAACACCACATACAACTACATATAGTTTACACTCTTTACTTGACGCCGAAACAACTATACACAGCAGAAACACAATGCCAACTGAAGTTGAGAACTTCATACTAATGTCTAACAAATCCCGCGCCTGCACTTGATCGGCAGCGAACGTGTTAAAGAAGCATTGCAGGATCATCTAGACAAGACTGCAGGATTAATGTCCAAGTTTGCAGAAGATACAAAGTTTGGCAGGGTTGTTAACGACAGTAAAGACAGTATGCTACTCCAACTGGATCTAGATAAGTTGGGCAAATGGGCTGAGAAGTGGCAACTGAAGTTTAACATTGACAAATGCAAAGTACTGCATATGGGTAGCAATAACCCAAGAGAAACATACCAACTGTGTGGTATTACACTCAGGGAAGTTGAAAGTGAAAAAGACCTGGGAGTTTCTGAGAAGTGCATACGGGCTGCCAGAGCAGGGCATGGAGTCTTGTCAATGATATATAGGAATTTTGCTAGCAGGGACAGGGAGGTGATTATCCCGTTATATGCCGACCAGGCTAGCCGGGTAGGTAAAGTGCCTGCCTGGCAACCCAAAAGTCGCGGGTTGGATATCCCAGCCATGATACACGAAAGAAACATTCATACGAAATAATAATAATAATAATCCTGTTATACAAGGCAATGATCAGGCCACACCTAGAGTACTGTGTACAGGTCTGGAGGCCTCATTTTAGGAAGGATATAGAGTTGCTAGAGTTGGTAGAGTTGCTAGAGGGGAACAAAGGGGTGCTCTCACCAAGAAAGGCTTAAGTTCTGCAAATTGCAGCGCATGGAGATTAAGCACCTGCGAAGTGATCTGATTGAGGTGTATAAGGCCTTGATTGAGTTGAGCAAGCTGAATGCTGATGGGATTCTTCTTCTTGCTCAGATTAAAAACATGAGAAAGGATAGATTCAAATTGAGGAAAGACAGTTGTAGAATGGGTGTGCGGACATTTACCTTTAGCCAGTGGGTGGTTGCTTGGTTGAACAGACTTCCATATTTTGTTGTGGAAGTCGATAGCCTCAATAAATTTAAGGCTGAGCTGGACAGGCATTGTTTTTTTTTTGTTGGCTGATACTGCATTAGCTTGCTTTCTTGCATCGTATGCCTCTAATAATGCTAATGCTAAATGGTATTTACCAGTGGAACTATTGGTAAATACCATCCATTCTAAATGGTTCTATCTTTAACCATTGGAAAGCATGAAACCATTTTTAGCAATCTAAAACCATGTGATTTTAGTTGTTATTTTCTATAATTAAATGTTTCTACGTGTTTTCAGCACAAGTTGAGATTAATTATAATAAACAGATAAGCCACCTCTTAAAAGTGTTCTGCTTTTTTTTTTGAAAAGCATTTTTTAAAAATCCACTTATGTCTATGTTATTAGCATAAGTAGAGGCATATAATTCAAGAAAGCAAGCTTATATAGCATTAGCCAAAAAAAATAAAAAATAAATAAAAATACCCTTCCCATTTCACCCATCCATTCACTCCAAATTTTTGTCTACTTCAGCCTTGAACTTATTTAAGTTATTGACCTACACCACAATAGATGGAAGTTTGTTCCAACTATCAACCTGGCTAAAAAAGGCAAATTGTTGCACATCTATTCAACAATCGTCTTTCCTCAATTTCAATTTATGTCCCCTCAGGTTTGTAATCTGAGCAAGAGGAACGATCCCATCAGAATTGAACCTGCTCAACCCATTCAAGGCCTTATACACCTCAATCAGATCACCTCGTAGGTGCCTAGTCTCCAGATGCTGAAATTTGCAGAACTTAAGCCGTTCTTCGTAACAACAACTCTTTGTTCCCCTCACCAATCTTGTTGCCCTTTGTACTCATTCCAGCAGCTCTATATCTTTCCTAAAATGAGGCCTTCAGACCTGTATGCAGTACTCAAGGTGTGGCCTGATCATTGCTTTATACAAGGAGGACAATCATTTCCTTATCTCTGCTAGCAAAATTCCTGTATACCATTGACAACACCCATGACCTGCTCTGGCAGCCTGTCTGCACTGCTCAGAAAACTTCATATCTGACTACACAATTACCCCCAGGTTTTTTTTATTCTCCATTACCCTGAGTATAGTACCACCCAGTTGGTACGTTACTCTGGGGTTTGTGCTACCCATATGGAGTACTTTACATTTGTTGATGTTACACTTCAGTTGCCACCTCTCAGTCCATCCATCAGCTCAACTTTTCCAGGTCCTTTTGCAATAGTGTACTATCATTATTGTCATTTACAACCCTCCCAACCTTCATCTACAAACAGAGACATTAAACTCGATCTATCTTCATCAATATCATTGATAAATACAGAAAACAATGGCCCAGTGCTGACCCTGGGGGACTCCACTAATAACAACATTAGTCCACGAAGAGCAGTGTCCATTGATTACCATTCTCTCTCTGTCTTCTCCCAGTTGACCATCCGTTTATCCTTTGTAGCAACTTGTCCTTAATGCCACACTTCTCCAATTTGTACAATAGTCTCCCATGTGCAACATTAGCGAAAGCTTTCCTAAAATCCAAGTATATGATATCAGAATTATTTTTTACATCCAGTTCCTTTGTGACCACATCGTAGTATCCATGCTGTGTCTGAACTATAACTGCAGTCTTGTCTAGATGATCCTGCATTGCTTCTTTAACCAGTGACTCCATTATTTTCCCTGGAACAGAAGTTAAACTAACAGGTCGGTAATTATTCATGTCACCCTTTGATCCTCTTTGTGAATTGAGTACAGATTTGCACATCTCTGACCCATGGGGACCTCCCTTAGTCCAAGGAAGCTTTCATAATTATGGCTAAGAATTTGCTGCCTCCTTTAATATAACTGGATAGATCCCATCTACCCCAGGTGCCTACCTTATTTAATTCATATATTCTTAAAACAGTATCCAGACCCCCTTCCCTGTTTTTTTTATAGTCTTCTGAACCTTCCTGGATAAACAGGTTGCTCATGAATAATGAGTCTTTGTGGAAGGCAAAAGTGATAAGTACATACTTTGGATGCAAAAATTAATATTGAAGTGGTACTTTTGTAACTGACTAAGGGTTCCTGAAAGAAATTTGCAAGTGTTAGTGTAGTGACACTTATCAGTTTCCTTCATTTTTAAAATAGTTATCAGTAAAGCCAGTGGTGAATATTGTCAGTTTTTTTTTTTTTTTTTTTGCAAAGCTATAAAATAAAACTGTTAACATACAAAAATTATGGAAATTGGAAAAGAAAGGTCAGATTTTGTTAGTACATGTAGTTTATTAACCTTTTATCTTAAACCAATAAAGTGATATTTACACCTAAACAATTTATATGGCATGAAATATTTTAATTTTAGCTTTCCTATTTAATCAGATTTGTAAGTCTGTTTTTGACATATTTCTCTTTCAGGAGAATCATTTGTTGGGAAAGGAATATATATCAAAGGAATCAGGAAACATGCACGCATGCGATTTGGAAAAGTGCTGTATAAACACTGTCACTATTTTGTTCGTCTAGTAGAGGGACCACCTCCTGAGCATTATTATCCACCAGAAATGACGGGTTATGAAAAATTAAAAGATTATATAGATAGTTTAAGAGCTCGTACTATTATTGGCAGTTTATAAGTATGAATTTCATTCTAGTTAAACACTTGAATAGGGCTGCAAAAAATAAAATAGTTGTGTAATGTGTATTAAAATTATATTCTAAAATATTTGTTCTCTGTGTTAACTGTCATGATCTCAGTAGTATGTGTGTGTGTGTGTGTCCTCGTTGCAGTTTAATATTCAAGTAACATTATCTCTTGAAATATGCAAGAATTTTTATTCAGAAATTTCAGATATTTATCTTAAATATTCATTGTTTTTTCCTATTAATATTCCTAATACTCATTCAGTAGTCAGCACCATATGACTTGTGGGTCGGTTGATGAGTATAATTTGCATGCACACACATAATAATAATATTCTTTTACATTCAAATATGATTAATATTACATTGTTAGAATTCCAAGATTTACATGGTTAAAAAAAAAAACTATAGTTTTTTTAAGTTTACATTACATATTTTTAAATAAGGTTACATACATTGTACTTTTTGAATTTCCCCACTAAAATGTTTACCATAATTATAGAAAGAAATTAGAGAAATTAGCTAATGTCAAACCATGTTGTGGACAAAAGTAGTCTAATGTTTTCAGTTTTGATTTTGTAGTGAAGAGAGAAAATCTGAATGCAACAAATTTTTTGGAATTTTCCAGAAAAAAAAAATGACTAGGTATCCACGAAATCAAAATCCCTTACACCAAGTTTGACAAGCAGCTCAATTTTTAAAAATGTGATTTGATGAATTAGAGAATCAGATTATTAATATTGTCAATCTTGAGAAGTACTGTACTGACACTTACTACTTTGTTTGTCTAATACAAGGACCACCCCTTATTATCCAACAGAAATGATCTATTAAGAAAAATAAATTAAACAGTTATGGAGATACAGTCAAACTTGGTTATAATGAGCATCAAGGGACCGACAAAATTTCCTTGTTGTAACCATTACTCACTATATTAGTTATGAGTTAAATCTACCTCCTATTTTTTTTTTTAATTCTCAATAACTTAATAAAAAGATAGATTCAAAAAACAAATGAAATATTAAGAGAAAAAAATAATATAACTATATACCTGCATATTATTTATATTAATATGCTTGTATAAACTACAATACATTTAATATTGCCCCCAAGGCAGAATGCGCTGGTCCCACAGGAACTAGTAGTTGTTGGTGACTCTATTGTCAGGGAAACGGGGAACATGGTATGTAAAAAGGATAGGTGGAACAAGACCAGGGTATGTCTGCCAGGGGCAAAGGTTGATGACGTAGAGCAGATATCATCTTTTAGGGGCACATTGTAGCAACTTACCCTTAGCAGAATGGTATTAAGGGTAAGTTGCTACAATGGATAAAAGGATGGTTAAGTGGGAGAAGACAGAGGGTGGTAATCAATGGGTGCTGCTCTTCGTGGACTAATGTTATTAGTGGAGTCCCACAGGGTTCGGTGTTAGGTCCACTGTTGTTTTGTGTATTTATCAATGATATTGATGAAGGTATATCAGGCTTAATGTCGAAGTTTGCAGATGACACAAAGGTTGGCAGGGTTGTTAATGACAGTAATGGCAGTGTGCTACTGCAACAGGATCTAGATAATTTGGGCAGATGGGCTAAGAAGTGGCAACTGAAGTTCAACCTTGACAAATGCAAAGTACTGCATATGGGTAGAAGTAACCCCAGAGAAACGTACCAACTGTGTGGTACTACACTTAAGGTGGTAGAAAATGAAAAAGACCTGGGAGTAATTGTGCAGTCAGATATGAAGTTTTCTGAGCAGTGCAGACAGGCTGCTAGGGCGGGTCATGGGGTTTTGTCAATGATATATAGGAATTTTGCTAGCAGGGAAAAGGAGGTGATTGTCCCTCTGTATAAGGCAATGGTCAGGCCACGCCTTGAGTACTGCGTACAGGTCTGGAGGCCTCATTTTAGGAAGGATGTAGATTTGCTTGAGCGTGTACAGAGAAGAGCAACACGATTGGTGAGGGGAATGAAGGGATTCTCTTACCAAGAGAGGCTTAAGTTCTGCAAATTGCAGTGGCTGGAGACTAGGCACCTGCGCGGTGATCTGATTGAGGTCTATAAGGCCTTGAATGGGTTGAGCACGCTGAATTCTGATGGGATCCTTCCACTTGTTCAGATTACCAACCTACGGGGACATAAGTTCAAATTAAGAAAGGACAGATGTAGAATAGATGTGCGGAAATTTGCCTTTAGCCAGCGGGTGGTTAATTGCTGGAACAAACTTCCATCTGTCGTTGTAGAAGTTGATAGGTTAAATAAATTTAAGGAGGAACTGGACAGGCATTTGGAGGGAATGGTGTGATTTTTTTTTTTTTTTTTTTTTTGGCTGATGCTGCATAAGCTCCTACACTTGCTTTCTTGCATCATGTGCCACTACTACTACTACTACAAAAGTTGATATTGTTGTACACGTTGGCACTAATGATATTAAAAGTAGGAGACCGATGGAATTACTTAACAAGTACAGGTCACTGTTGAAAAAAAGCCATGAATTAGGGTTGAATATGAAAGTGTCTGCAATTCTACCCAGACACGATAGGAGGGAGTATATGATGAGAGCCTTGTCGATCAATTCGGCCCTGTAAAGTTTGTGCAAGGCTCAAGGGGTAGAATTTTTTTCAGCTTAGTCTGTACTTGTTAACAGGAGAGACTGCTTCTACAGGGATGGGATACACTTAAATAGAAAGGGTGCAAGAATATTTGCTGATGCTATTGAGGCAGTGTTAGGGGGGTCGGAAAACTGCTAGCTTGGGGGGGATACAAGGACTAATAGATTAACAGTAGCCACTGGCAGAGGTGAAAATGATTCTTGCACTGCTTCTATTGGAATGAGCAAAAGCCTGGAAAACAAGATGCAGGATGTTTCGGAGACTGCTGGGAGTCATTGCGGTACAAGTAAACACATGGGTTGTGTTAGGGTAGCTAAGAATAGGAACAGGTGCATTTTTACTTGTGTGTACACCAATTCTAGGAGTTTGGTAAATAAATTTGATGAATTTGAGGTATTGCTCAGAACGTCCAAGGCAGATATTATTGGATTATCAGAGATGTGGTGTCACACAGATATAAGGAATGCAGAACTGGAATTTGAGGAGTACAATGTGTACAGAAAGGATAGACAGGATAGGAAGGGAGGAGGCGGAGGAGGAGGGGTTATGTTATTAGTTAAGAAACCCATAAAATTCAAGGAAGTGAAGCCAGTCGACATCGCTGGACAGTGCAGTGTCGAGTCAGTTTGGTGTGACATAAGCATTGGGAGATCAAAATTGAGAGTAGGAGTGTGCTATAGGCCTAATGACTCTGATGAGTATAATAAGAAACTGTACAGGGAAATAGAGTGAGCCAGTAAATCAGAGTCTTATAATGGGGGATTTTAATTTCACAGATATTGACTGGAATTTGTGGGGTGGTCACTCTCACACTAGTAAGGCTTTTGTGGATTTATTGGATGATTGTTTTCTACATCAGCATGTTTGGGAGGCAACTAGAGGGAGTAATACTCTTGATCTGATTATCAGTAGTGATTCTTCATGCATTAAGAATCTGCAGATAAAGGAACCACTAGGTGGCAGTGATCACAGTGTGCTGAAGTGGGATTTACTCAAAGATGTAACTACCATCAGGGGTAAAGCGAAGGGTTTTTGCTTTCGTAAAGGCAACTGTAATGGTCTGAGACAGTATTTAAATTCTATGCAGTGGGACCAACTGATGATTTTACCAACAGCAAATTCAAAATGGGAAGCATTCAAAGAATTTATCTTGGAAGCTACTAGGCTTTACATACCAACTAAGAAATATTGTTCAAAGTTTAGGCCTAAATGGATGTCAGATGAACTAATGAGACATATGGCAGAGAAGAAAAATGCATGGGATACATATAAATTAATGGGTGACATGGAAGCCTATGAAAGATAAAGCTGGTCTGTAACCAAGTCACAAAGGAGATTAGGCAGGCAAAGGCAGATTATGAGAAATCCTTGGCAAAGGATGCAAAGAAAAACAGAAAAGAGTTCTTAACTATGTAAACTCTAGAAGGAAAGGGACAAATCAGATTGGTCCACTGGATATTGATGGTTCAACTGTTGATGATGCTGCTCAGGTGGCTAACAAACTAAACGAGTATTTTGCATCTACATTCACGCATGAGAAGATATTCAGGAAGGGGAATTCCAGGGGTGAAGTAAACTCTGGCATTGAGCTAGATGATTTTGTAATAACTGAGAGGGAGGTGGAGGAGAAATTGTTGAGGATAAACATAAAAAAAGCACCCGGGGTGGATGGGATCTATCCAGTTATATTAAAGGAGGCAGCAAAGGAAGTAAGCAAACCCTTAGCCATAATTATGAGAGTTTCTTTGGAAGCTTAATGTCTAAGTGTGCAGACGATACAAAGGTTGGCAGGGTTGTTAAGGACACTACTGACAGTATGCTGCTGCAACAGGATCTGGAAAGGTTGAGCAGATAGGCTGAGAGGTGGAAAATGAAGTTTAACATTGACAAATATAAAGTACAATAGGCTGAGAGGTGGCAAATTAAGTTTAACATTGATAAAGTACTACATATGGGAAACAGTAACCCCAGAGTAACATATCAACTCTGTGGTACTACACTGACAGTGGTAGAGAATGAAAAGGACCTGGGAGCAACTGTGCAGGCAGATATGAAGTTTTCTGAGCAGTGCAGATGGGCTGCAAGAGTAGCTCATGGAGTCTTGTCAATGATATACAGGAATTTTTCTAGCAGGGATAAGGAGGTGATTATTCCCTTGTATAAGGAAATGGTCAGGCCACATGTTGAGTACTGTATACAGGTCTGGAGGCCTCATTTCAAGAAGGATGTAGAGCTGCTGGAACGAGTACAGAGAAGGGCAACAAGATTAGTGAATGGAACAAAGGGTTGCTCTTACGAAGAAAGGCTTAAGTTTTGCAAATTACAGTGTCTGGAGACTAGGCACCGTTGAGGTGATCTGATAGAGGTGTATAAAGCCTTGAATGGTTTGAGCATACGCAATGCTGATGGGATTCTTCCTCTTGCTCAGAATAATCACCTGAGAGGGCATAAATTCAAATTGAGGAAAGACAGATGTGCGGAATTTTGCATTTAGCTAATGGGTGAGTGGTTGGTTGGTGGAACAGATTTCTATCCCTTGTTGTGGAAGTTGATAGCCTAAATAAATTTAAGGCTCAGCTGGACATGTATTTCAAACAAACGGAGGGGTGAAATGGGAGTGGTTTTTTTTTTGGCTGATGCTGGATAAGCTTGCTTTCTTGCATCATATGCCTCTGCTAATGCTAATATTAATTTATTTGTCTGTAATTTTAAAAGCATTCACTTAATACTAACAATTTATTTCTCATAATTAAAAACAATAATTAATAATAAACACAATTTCAATTAGTCTTTTTATTTATGAATCTTAAAATTGATGTTTTTTTTTTAAGATTTCACTTTGATATTTGATCGTCGTTTTTGAAACACCGAGGTTTTAACAATTTTCTGATAAAAGTTTTATTTATCAGTTCTTGTCATATTTGTGCATATGAGCACTGTCAAGAGAGTCTAATTTTTTTCCATCACATTTTCCCCCTTTGAAACTTAAATGTATTGTCAGGTGTCAAATTATAAAAAAAAGTCCTTTGGCATTGCAGATATCTTCTTCATTGATCTGCAGATCGAGATTCTCCACTAATTTTTGCCTAAACAATGTTATGTCGGTTTTTAAAACTATCCAGCTAACCATTGTTACATAAAAAATCACTGCGTCCAAATTGTTTAGCAAATTTTTCCACTTGAGCCTTCAAGATCAGACCATCTATTGAAAACCCAGCACTTCTTTGTGTAGTAAACCATTGAAGCAATGCTTCATCAACGTTTATAACCCTGCACTTTCTAAATTTTTTGTTTTTGGTTATGTTCTTTTCCAATGCTGATATGTAAACATGTTTATTCTTCCATAATGTCAATACTGTTGAAGAGGACAAAGAAAACGTTTTACACAATTCAACATTTTTTGCCTCGCGGTCTAACTTGAATAGTTTCGACTTTTTCGCAAATCAAGAGAGACATTTTTTTTTGTTAGCTGACATGTTTCTGATGGAAGGGTTTGTTTCCGATTTCACTTTAAAATAACAGTAAAGTGATCTGCATACAAAGAATTATCGTTTCCAAAATTCTTAGAAGTCCCAAAATACAGCAGGCCCTCGTTATAACATGGTTCACTTTACGCTGATTCGCTATAATGCTGTTCTTGTATTATAACCCTTATCTGACTATAACGCTGTCACAAATCACTATAATGCCCTTTTATATATTGCATTTTTGGCATATTTAACGAAATCATTTCACTTCATGGAGTTGATAGCTTGTAAATGAATAGCAAAACAGCATTAAAACGCCAACTTGAGAAATTTTCTTGCAAGCTAATTTAATTGCAGTACAGTGATTTGTTATGTAGTTCCGAGATCAGCATTTTAAAAAATTATCAAGTATATTGCTTGTAATATTTTGCATTATATGCATTTATCCGAAGCCCAGTCATCACTCAGTACAGTATTAGTCATTGTTCGTAACAGACAGTTTACTCAAACATTGTATCATAATTAATTAATGCAACCAACGCAGTTACATATTCAAAGAGTTAATAATCGCGGAGAAGAATGAAAAAGCAACATCGTATGGATGCAGTACGAAGACTACAAATGTAAGAAAAAGACGAATTTGAAAATTAAATTAGATGTTTTGAAACGAATCAATTCCGGTCAACGACAAGCAGATGTGTGCCATAATTTAGGTCTGGCAGGTTTAACTATAAGAACAATTATAAAAAATAAAGAATTAATTTTAGCACCGGGAAAGACAGCTGTTCCACTGCAAGCAACTAGGCCGGCTATTAGGATTGAAATGGAGAGACTAATTTTATTGAAGATAATATCCAATGCAGGATTCAGTTCAGTTAAATATTATAAAAAAAAAAGAGAGAATGAGAGAGATTAGCCTATATGATGATCTGAAGCAAACTCACCTTAAAAAAAAAAAAAAAAAAAAATGTGGAACCATTTAAAACTAGTAAGGGCTGGTTTAACAATACGAAATTTTTAGAAATCTTCAAGTACCGTGTTAATAGACTAGAAAAGAATAGCGAAAGCTTAAAAAGCGGTACTCACCTTGAAATTAATCTGCGATGGTTTACTTAGGTAGCGTGGTTAATGTTTAAGTTGAATTGTTGAATTGAAAAATTAAAAGGGAGGGAAGTAGGTAAAAGTTGACTGAGTTAAATAGGCGCAAGGAAATAGAAGTGTACACATCCAACCCTTGGTTGTCATCGAAATAAAGAGAAGAATAATTAAAAACTATGTAAGTGAATCCGATGAAGCCAATAGTCTTTACGAGGACTTTCGTTAGTTAGAGAATGTCTTCAGTTGGCAATGTGTGGGGAGAGAACGCGCGTGATATTTTAAGAATAAAAACCACGCTACCTAAGTAAACCATCGCAGATTAATTTCAAGGTGAGTACCGCTTTTTAAGCTTTCGCTATTCTTTTCTAGGGCTGGTTTAATAGATTTAAAATCCAGGGAGAAACCGCAAGTGCAGATTAAGGAGCCGAAACTTTCAAAAAAGAACTTGTTAAAATTATTGAAGAGGGGTATTATGTGTTATGCTTCTCAACAAGTTTTTAACATAGATGAAGCAGGACATTTTTAGAAAGGAATGCCTAAAAAGTTTCATATTGAAAGCAGTAAAAAAACATGCCAGGTTTCAAAGTGGCAAAGGATCGGTTGACTTTATTGTTGGGTGGTAACGCTGCAGGGGATTTAAAATTAAAACCCCTTTTAGTTTACCAGGAAGAGGGTCAAGGCACAACCCAAAATCAACACATTTTTCATGATTAAATTCATCAATTAAATGTAATCAATTAAAATCAATTTAGATCAATTAAATTCATGATTTTAATTGGAATTTTAAGTTTAATTTTGGTACGCAAGTAGCTACCCCATAATTATATACGTATGTAATGCAGAATATTTTATGTGTACAAATATAAAATTAAATATTTGAATATTAAATATTAAATTTGAAAATTTAATATTAAATATTAAATATTAAATTTGAAAATTGAATATTAAATATTTTGACCGATATTTGTGCATCTTTTTACTACCGTTTATTATTGATTAGGAAATATCCTATGGCACCGACCGCAACTCACAAATACATATGTTACCTTATGGGAATGTGGCGCTTGCTTAGCACGGATTCACTTAGTGCTCTGTTTTTCCAGAACGAATTATCTGTGTTAAGTGTGGGTCACACTTAACGCAGATGAGTGAACCATTCACTGAACCATAAATTTAATAAAAAAAAAAAACCCATAAATTTAATAACGTAAATTTATGGTTCAGTGAATACAAGACAATCTGTAAATAGGGTAATGCGACCATAGAAATTACAAGCAAAACGCCAATGCACTATTGTATAGCCCCATCCCCGAAAGGACAAGGTTAGGTCATAAACCAGCCCCTAATCTGATGTGGTTAGTTATAAAAGATAAATTGCCCCTTTCATTTTTGTCTATTGCAAGAATTGGGTTTTTCGACTTCCTGAGCAATTACTAATGTTTGCGTAGTTACCAGAATTTGTACTGTATATCCATGTAATATGCTCGTTATAACAGTGAGGAATTGTATGGGATTACACGTAAATTGAAATCATTATGGCTTTTTGCTCATTACAGCTGTGATCTCGTTATTTCCATGCTCATTATAACCAAGTTCGACTGTAGTTTAAGAGCTTGCACTATTTTTGTCTATTTTATGTTTATTAGAATAATTTTTGCTTTTATATCTTACTTACATACTATACTTAATATTCTAAATTAATTGTTTAATGTGTGGGAAAAATTACCAGATATCAGCAGCATAAAGAATGGGAGCATATACCTTAATACTGTTATTGCAGCCTGGTTTTTTGAACCAGACAGCAATAACAGTATAAAGGTATATCCTGAATTAAGTAAGAATCCTGGGGATTCTTTCCCAAATAATTGCATACCACATTAATTTGTCTTATTAATACATTAATATGTCTTATTAATACATTAATAAGATACAAGTATCTACTGACATAAAAGGATTATTCATAACATAGATATTACATATATAACATAGATATTAGCAACATGTTTGAGAGGCAATCACAGGGGGTAGTAATCTTGATCTGATTATCAATAGTGATTCTTCATGCATTAAGAATCTGCAGATAAAGGAACCACTGGGCAAAAGTGATCACAATGTATTGATGTGGGAATTAATTAAAGATGTAACTATAATCAAGGCTTAAGGGAAGGGCTTTTGCTTTTGTAAAGGTGACTACAGAGGTCTCAGACACTTTTTGAATTCTGTACAGTGGGATCAACTGATGGTGTTACCAGCAGTGAATTCTAAATGGGGAGTCTTCAGGGACTTAATTTTGGAGGCTACTAGGCTTTTCATTCTAACTAAGAAATACTGTTAAAGGTGTAGGACTAAATGGATGTCAGATATATTAATGAGGCTAGTGGCAGAGGAAAAAGAATGTATGGGATGCATATAAAGTATAAGGCGATACAGAAGCCTATGGCAGGTATAAACTAGTCTCATCAAGTCACAAAGGAGGTTAGGCAGGCGAAGGCAGATTATGAGAAATCTTTGGCAAAGGATGCAAAGAAAAACAGCAAAGAGTTCTTTACTTGTGTAAACTCTAGAAGGAAAGGGATGAATCAGATTGGACCACTTAACATAGATGGGTTAACTATTGATGATCATGCTCGGGTAGCTGATAAACTGAATGAGTATTTTGCATCTACATTCACACATGGGGGAGTTATTCAATGAGGAAAGTGGCAGAAGTTTATCAAACGTTAATAGGGAGCTAAGTGATTTTGTAATAACTGAGAGCAATGTGGAGGAGAAATTGTTGAAGTTAAACATAAGGAAGGCACCTGGGGTGGACGGGATCTATCCAGTTAAATTAAAGGAGGCAGCAAAGAAAGTAAGCAAACCCTTAGCCATAATTATGAGAGCTTCCTTGGATTCAGGGGAGGTCCCCATGGACTGGAGTTGTGTAAATGTATCACTAATTCACAAAGGAGGGTGAAAAGGTGACACAAGTAACTGCAGACCTGTTAGTTTAACTTGTGTCCAGGGAAAATAATGGAATCACTGGTTAAAGAAGCATTGCAGGATCATCAAGACAAGACTGTAGTAATAGTTAAGACACAGCATGGGGTTGTCAAGGGGAGGTCTTGTCTGACCAATTTGATTGCTTACTATGATGTGATCACAAAGGAACTGAATGCCAAAAATAATTTTGATATCATATACTTGGATTTCAGGAAAGCTTTTGATACTGTTGTACATGGAAGAC